>NC_135759.1:41419183-41541482 GCF_052425735.1 Oculina patagonica
TTGTTGGTGTTATGTTGGTGTTATCACATGTCAAGCCTTTAACAAGGTATGAAAGAACACAAGGATTTAAATTATTCTGGTGCTCAATTTTTGCGTAACTAAAATTAATGTTACTCAAATTCCTGATGGATTCTGTCTTAAACTGTTACGAGCTTAGTATTTCCAAATTATTGCATGTCAATGTAAGGCAAGACAAGACATGCCTTGGTTCTTATGTAATTCTCTTAAAAACACATAAGATATTGACTATAATTTTGTCTGTGCTATGGCAATTCACAGTGGGGTGGTCTTGATGTGTCTTTAACTTGTAGACTGGACTGGACTAGTAAAACGCGGACTTGTAAAACGCCTCTAGACACTTCGAATTCCTTGGCCACAATCATCTTACGGCTCTCTTCAATACATAATGTCTCAAAAAAACAGTAACCTCAGAAAGAAGTCAGAAGCAAATAAGGTCGAAAGACCGAATTTGAACATATAACGGCAAATGTTCTAATGTCACGAACGTAGGAGTCGTGTAGGCCCGTCACCTTTATTTACCACATACTGCCCCCAAATTAAAACAGTACCCTCAGAAAGAAGTCAGAAGCAAATAAGGTCGAAAGACCGAATTTAAACATTTAACGGCAAATATTCTAATGTCACGAACGTAGGAGTCGTGTAGGCCCGTCACCTTTATTTATCATTGACTGTTGATTTCTGGACGGGCCCCGTTCTACCTCGTGCGAGCAATACAAACGACTGCACTCAACAGACGTCAAGTAGTGGAAAGAAAGAAACATATGCACACAACTCATAGCATCAATCCCGTTGTTTTAGTAGGGGTTTGCAGAACGAACATGTGCTATACTGCAAAAACATCTCCACGCTAAAACAGACCATAGAGTGCTCAAAAAAGCTAGAAATATGCCGTCGAAGAAACACACAAGAGCTTCAAACACAAATTGTTTCGCTCGCTAAACCGTTTAGTTTTATCCGATTTACAAGCGCTTGTTTTACAAGTCCGCGTTCTACAAGTCCGTGCTTAACAAGCCCTCGTTTTACAAGTCCGCGTTTTACAAGTCCGCGTTTTACTAGTCCGCGTTTTACAAGTCCGCGTTTTACTAGTCCGCGTTTTACTAGTCCGCGTTTTACAAGTCCGCGTTTTACTAGTCCGCGTTATACTAGTCCGCGTTTCACAAGTCCGCGTTTTACTAGTCCGCGTTTTACTAGTCCAGTCCAGTCCAGTCCTCGAAATACAGTATGCCAAAACTCCCCGCCCTCTAAAGATAAGTCCTTGACGGTTCTTGTCGTTTTTCGGTGCCTATTCATCTTCGGCATCTTTCTCATCTACCTCGTTCTGTCCTGTGTCTGTCATCACACGAAAGAAAAGCTGATTCTCAAAAAATCTGCCACAAAAGGAAATTGACAAAAACAATATGAAAACCATATATCGAAAGTTTCTTATTCTAAAATTTTATCATACGTCTTAATTCAGAGCTACAAAGAAGTTCCTCCTTTTGAGTTATTGATACTGTTCTTACAGTACCTCTTTCCACTAGCGAAATTTTACAAAATTCCTTCGCGGCGAAAAGGTAGCGCGAATCCAGAACAGACTCCAATCGAGAGTGGGTTAATTCTAGATTACTATTAATTAACTATTACAACATTCATTTTTAAAATAGTTTCCCAAGCCGACTAAGCTAACTAAACGTCGAGTGTATCTTTCAGTAAACAAAACATGCCGTTATGACGCCGGAAATCCAGCTCACGCATACTATACCCCGTGACTCACGCAAACCTCCGACTTACGTGCTACTACAGTCATTCCTTTCTAAACATTTTTTTTGACCACCACCGTACCTTTCTACCCAAAAAACTCATGAAACCGCCCGGTTTTAACCTGTTTTAACCTTTCAAAAATTAGAGCGTTCGAAACTAAATAAGATCCGTAATCACAAACAACATACAGCCGTTTACCAGCACTCTTTAAAACTCCTGAAACCCTTCAAAATCAGGCAAAATAAATCTTTGAAATAACCTTTATCAATGTTTCTTATTTTTTATTCAGTTCTATAAAATGCCTTTCATACACTACTGTCAAACAAAAATTTCAATTTCCTCAAAGTTTCAAGACAAAAGAATAACAAATATTTCGTGCACAATGTAATTTGATTAAGCCAATATTATCACGTCTAAAAATACTTCAAGCAATTCAGTGAAAACCCGTTTTTTTTTTCGTATCAACGAAAACCACTTTCGAATAATCAATACATGAAAATAACAATAAGATCAAAAGGAAGAAAGGAACCTTTCTAATTATTTGAAGACTTTCAAAGCCGTGATATTATGCATCCAATCCGCGATAAAATTTAATTACAACAAAATCCAAGTTCTCATTTTGAAGTCCATTTTTTTCAGTTGATACCTTTATCCAACTTGTGAAAAATTCCATTCAAGTTCCTATTAATACTGTACATTCCCAATGTTTTGCTCAGGTCTTCAGAAGCGTCTTACTAACCAAATCTAAAATAATTCCAAAACATGCTGTACAAACATTCTACTCTTTGTGACAAACGACTTGACGACCAATTGTTCAGAAATGAAAATCGACACAGTTCTTGCTAAATAAAAAAAAAAAGTTTTACGGCGGAGTCAGGCTCAAAAAATATACCGCAAGATCACACCCCCATTCATAGTCAGAAACCAGCAAACCATCTAGTTTGCTAAAAAAAAAACACTGCGTGACATCAATGACGTTACCTTTTTCATTTACAAAAATAACTTTAACTTGTCAAAGTAAGTGCAATTTCACAATGGTGAATATCAGTACAGTATGGGGCCCAGTTCTCGGCCGGGTCCAGTTCTCGGCCACTTTGTGTTTAACGCGTTTTTTCACACTCCAGTTGAATTAAAAGAAAAAGGTATTTCCTTCAAACGATAGACTGATTCATGTGCTTTAAGTATCTTGAGTTTGATCGTTCAATTCGATATAGAAAGCTCACACGTCGAGTTTACGCGGAGGTAGGTGAATTTGCATTCCCGAAAAATTTGTTTGTTTACGGCTCCTTAAAATTCATGGATGTAGTTAAATTCGTATTTTATCCAAAAGCCCCCACCATACGGGCTAATTTTTGGCATGTGAAACGTAGAATAATTCAGCTTTCTGCTTTAGTTAACTTTTCGTTGAACCGTTGTATTTTTTGGTCTTAATTTACTTCGAAATTTTTTCTTGCGACGTTTGCGTATTTGCCAGTTCTCGGCCACCCTGCTCGCTATCACAGCTTAGCGCTTGGTTTTTAATATAATTTCATCTGCTGCTGCCAGAATGAAAGAAATAAATGTTTTAAAAATAAAGTTCAATCTTATCTCTAAGTTTTGAGCTGACTCTTGTCTTGTCTATTATTTCTACAACACCTAAATCTTTCAAGACCTTTTCACTGCAAAATAAACCATCTAAATGCACGGGTCACACAATGCGGTTTTGCCAGAACCTGCACATAGGCAACTAGGCGCGTTAAAATCCTTCTTTTCTAAAGTAAAACAAAGCCTCATAAAAATAATTTGGGATCGATATAACATAAATAGGTTTACAGAGTGATTTTATGACTGAAAATTAATTGAGCATTTTTTTTACAGATAATTACGCACAAGCTTTTTAGTGGCCGAGAACTGGGCCCACAAATGGAGCTTTTATTTTATTATTGCTCGGGCAAATTAATTTTTGACCGGTCGATAGCTTTACACCAAAAAGCTGAATAATGTAGCTAGCTCTGGGAGAAATTTCAAGTTCCTGCGGTTCTTCTGAGGTAAGATATACAAGTTTACGTCAAAAGTGGCCGAGAACTGGGCCCCATACTGTACTTTGCCCCGTAAGCTTTTTTCTCTGTCCTTCCGCCGAAGCAAAAAAACACAACCTGATTACACATTAACCCAAAAGTCGACCAAGTGTGCCTGCAACGATTTCCTGTCAAAACTACAATGAAAACCAGATAATTACGCACAAGCTTTTTAGTGGCCGAGAACTGGGCCAAGGTGGCCGAGAACTGGGCCCACAAATGGAGCTTTTATTTTTATTATATATTGCTCGGGCAAATTAATTTTTGACCGGTCGATAGCTTTACACCAAAAAGCTGAATAATGTAGCTAGCTCTGGGAGAAATTTCAAGTTCCTGCGGTTCTTCTGAGGTAAGAAATACAAGTTTACGTCAAAAGTGGCCGAGAACTGGGCCCCATACTGTACTTTGCCCCGTAAGCTTTTTTCTCTGTCCTTCCGCCGAAGCAAAAAAACACAACCTGATTACACATTAACCCAAAAGTCGACCAAGTGTGCCTGCAACGATTTCCTGTCAAAACTAAAATGAAAACCATTGCGGTATGCGTCACCCGTAGCGGTTTTGTAGCAACCCCTAGCTATCCCCGTCTTTTTGGCCGACAGGAGACTACGCTCTAGGACGACCAAAGGGTAAACTATAAATCGGCCACGCCCGATTAATTATCCTGCGAAATCGCGCGGAATATCGCCTGATACTTAGCCGACGAGGCCGTAGGCCGAGTTCGCTAAAATCAGACGATATTCCGCAAGATTAAGCAGGATAATTGTTTTATTATTCAACAAATTGTCAATGAAACACATTTTTGCAGATAGAAAAGCTTTAATTATGCAGCGCTTTACAAGTTTTTGGACGAATCTTCGCAACCTACGTATATCGCAGGATATCTGTTATGTACGGATGGCAGATATCGTTAACATTTTGACCATATATGGGCAGCGCGCGCATTTGTTGAATAATAATCCCCGATATACTACAGTTATGCAATCACGCGAGCGTTATCCTTGAAAGGGAAAAATTATTGTTTTATTTGTGGCTAAAAAAATTCCTCAAATTTTAGGCATTCGACTGCTATTCTTACAGTATCTACTAAAACAATTAAACTACAAGAGCGAGTTTTCCGAGTCAAGTTGAGCGCAGCTGAGTTAACTATTCGCTCAAAGAAAACGAGGGCAACTAATTTTTTGATTTAATTATACATTCAAAAACCTGCCATCAGAAGCGGGTTTCTCTTACTACCTATCTCCAACAGTTGTCGGATAATCGGAAAGTAGTATATAGAGTATATGTATGTCCTTGACCAAAAAATGTCGTACAAAACTACATGTAAATAGTACGATCCTGAGCCTTTGTTGTGCCAATACTCAGTAATAACTCAGTTTTCTAATAATCACAATTGTAACAAAATATTCAGACCCGATTGGATATCAGCTGTTCCTATTTGTAACTGTAACTGGACTGAGTGGAGTACAATTAAGTCGGATTACAACACCATTACCATCCTCTTCGATTCAATTCAATTCAAAACAATTTCAATGTCCATACGTCGGACGAGGTCTCCCTCAATGTCCGAGCCAGAGGCTTATGTATAAAACGTAGGACTTAAAATTAAAATACACTAAAGTATATGCTATTATAAAAGTATAAAAAATTTATCCCACCCATTAAAAATAGCATGATAAAGTTATGGGGCAGTACAACTGTACACTGATGTATTAGAACACTGTATTCGTAATCTCTTTGGCACGTTGGAAACTCTCGTAGGATTTTAAAAATACTAATTTCTTAAACCTATGTCCATAACTATTTGCTTGCAGCACGTTAAAAAAAAAATCATTGTATGTAAATGATAGTTTACAAAAGTTGGTAACTCTAGCCGTGCTGAGCTAGAGAGCGTGACTGATGTCAATGCTTGTTCTTTCCATACGAGGCTTTTAAATTTCAAATGGCCATAAAATACCCTTTTAATGTCAGCTTTAAGCTTTAAATGGCCATAAATTACCCCCTTTTTAGCTATAAGCCTGAAAATTTACAGGCTAGCTACGCTTTTATTGTTTCCGATAAAAATTATTGCTGTAAAATGGGTTGCTTTTATATTTACGAAAAGTAGATCAAGTGACCAATTATTCCAAGATGCCTATTCCAGATAAACTTAAAATGTTGGCTATTTACAAAACGTGGCCGAGGAGATGAACTCGGGACTATCAAGAACAAATCCAGTTAGTGGCAGAGGGAAGGATTTGAAGAACACAGGATCTATGGATTACAAGACGACCAGCGCCTCAAATTTCACCGCTACGCAGTCTCCACTAAATAGTTCCTGATCACATTAATGTGAGTTCCGATGATGGAATGCGAGAGGTTTCTTGGCTGTATTGACTCGCGTGGAGCACACTTATTTAACCTGTAAAAACAAGAGCGGCCGCAACAAGTAAGCAACAGTAGTAAATAACAGTTACGGGAGCTAAGTATGGCTGAATATGAACACAGTGGTTTTAGTCTTGTTCTATTCTATTATTGTTTGATAAGTACATTGTTTTCTTGGCGTCATATCAAATAACACTTTTACATACCAATATAAGAAATTTCAAACTGTAAAGGTTTTCCATCTCAGTTGGTATTACACGTCACTTGGTTAAAGCATTTAACTGGTCCTTATCCCAAAAATACTATATCTGAACACCGTGAATACGCTCTACCACAAAAGGTGTAGCCCCCCCCCGTCCCCTGAAAAGCAATCCTCGTCGCTGATAGTAAAACCTCCCATGCGATAATGGTATTTTCAGTCTGTTTAAAGGTTCACGTAACAAACAGTAGCAGTGCCTTGTTAGGATCGTTCTATCATTCACATTAACACAACAGTGTTAACCAAGCCACCTAAAACAACCATCTGATCGTTCGGTTTAGAGACTTTTGACTCCATTTGACGACCAACCCCAAACTATTTATTGCAGCTTGAAAACGACTCATACGATCTATCTACTCAAAAGTCCACCCCTACCTCCTGACAATAAACACAAAAAAAAAGCTCAAGACTGATTCAAGAAAGGGAATTGTTAGTATTGAGTTATATTTGAAATAAAAATCTGATGAATACAATGAAAGTCTAAAGTTACCATGAACTATGCTCCACATTTTTTGGACAAGAGCATCACACTGTTTCTCCCAGCTGTAGTTCTCTTCATAACATGTCATCAGCGCTTGAATTTCTTGAAGTCGTTGTGCTCTCTCTTTCAGACGGACAGCTGTGATTGCCTTGGCCCATTCTTTAGGGTCGTTAGATTCCACCACAAATGACTTGCCTGATGGAAGCGCTCGAAGTGCATCTCCAAAACCTGAGTTACCACTCACAAGAATGGGAAGGCCAGCAGACAAGGCTTCAAGGGCAGTTAATCCGAAACCTTCCGTCCTTGACGGCATGATGGCAAGGTCAACCTCGCAAAATAGCTCTTTCAATCTTTCCTTGCTTTGGACAAACTTCCTGACAATCAACTGGTCTTTAGAGATTCCACTCTGCAGCAAGTTCTCTGCAACGTCGTCTTGTTTCCCATCAGGTGCGCCCACAAAGATCAGACGAAAAGATCTGTCCTCCAATTCAACTATTGCCTTCGCAGCAATGTCATATCCTTTGAGACTGAAGTCTTCAGGATCACCGCGGCCAAAGGTCAACACCTTGAACTCTTCACTCTCGTTTGTTGCTTGTTGTACGTCGAAAAATTCACTGAACGTGCCTGGAGTCAGCTGGAAAATATCTTGGTGCTTCTCACACGATCGCAGGTAAGACGAGTAGGCCTTTGTCAACTTGGGTCCAACTGCCACAACAAGATTTGCCAATTTACACAAGTCTACTTCAGTTCTATTCTTCTCTTCGCCTTTGAAAATGGCCTTGGGATAGTTTTTGTACATTCCGAGTTCCTCAGGCGCAGTATGCACTACTTGAATCCACTTACAGCTGTGGGACTCTCTGATGACTTGGGCTTGTTTTCCAAGCTTCCCTCCATGACCTAGTACGACGTCAATGGCAAGGTCTCTTGGTGGAAAGCTCAGCCAGTCAAGGGGGTCGTTGTAGCCTGGACGTCTTTCTGCTTCTCTAATAACAACATTGTGACTTCTAGCCGCTCTCTTTTCTCCTTCGGAACAGGCAAATTGTGGCACCAAGAGAGTGACTTCTACTTTCACTTGTTTGGCCAATAGTGTGGCAAGCTGTCTGTTTATGGTTGACAGACCACCCATAGACGAACTCCACTCACTAGCCAAGAGCGCTACTCTCAGGGTTTTGCGACAATCCTCTGGACAATCTTGCATTGTCGCGCCTTGTGATGTGTTAGTTATCGTGGAAGGAGACAACACCTGCAAAAGAATCACAATTTCTTTATAGCTGAAACATGTTGGGCAAATTGCTCTTGGTTCATTGTGGGATAAAGAAACCCCGCCAACAACATTATTTGAAACATGCCGTTCGCAATGTTGCTGTACTGCTCTTTTTGGCTTGCATTTCACGCAAATCGAAAGCAAGAAAGAAAATTGAACTGTGCAAACTTGTTGGAAGGTTTATTTTTCAAGATTGTCATAAATAAAAGAGAACATTAGGGAGCTTACATAATTAACATTAACACACCAGTGTTAACTAAAACACCTGAAACAACCATCTGCCAATTGACTCAAATGCCAATTGCAGTTGTCTAGTTTAACCTGGTGTACTACAATAAACAACCTTAAATCCCTCGTAAAAAGTGCTATCTTTTAAGAACGTTTTGAAATAATTTGAAACCACACGTTACCGAGTGGGACACAACCTTACGCGACATACGTTAAATAGACTCTTTGCAGGTATCACCACAGTAATCTATTACCATGACATCTACCCATAGTTAACGTTTGTTTTTTGGAAACTAACCAGGCGGGACCAAGCGAAAAAAAAGAAAACGTCACAGTAAACTAACCTGAGATGGCATTTGTATTTTTACACTAAATTTCGACAATTTCTTTCTGTCATTCTATAGCCGTACGTTATGTAAAGGTTCGACACCTGATGATCAAACTGGCCATTATCTGATCTATTTTATCACACTAAATGACCTCTTATAAAGTTTTTTTTTTAATTTTTAGACCACCCCTTAGAGAAACGAGTATAAGATTTGACTGTCATACATTAAAAGTTATACCTGGCTTGTCCTTTCTGAGAACCATTTCTCTACTCCACGAACAGTGAGTACTTTATCTCCAAAGCTCTTCATGCAAATCAATCGTTGACCTTGTTTTACTTCAAGGAGGTGCAAGCAGTCTTCGTGCGCACATGAGGGTTGGCTGTGGTTTTCACATTCATGATCTCCCTGCAGACAGTAGGGGCATGCAACACAGAACTTATACCGCAGTCCACTCAGGCATGGTAGCTCCTGTGACAAATTTTGTAAAGTGCCTTCCACGAACTGTCGCACACTTGTTGCAACTTCTGTCGAATGCAACATCGAATCTTCATCATCTTGTATTCTATACTTGAGGACAATCTTGACAAACCTCTTTGTGCAAATTAGAATCAAATTGTGGATAATTTGCGTTCCAATTACAAACCGTGCTCCATTTAGGTACAGGTTTGGGGGTCGTGTGTAGCCACTCTCAGAACACCAAGACGTCGCTTTTGAGACAAGTTGCGAGAAGAGCCCATGAGGAACAAAACCATCTACAAAGTGCAGGTACAACGGGCAAGGATCAGAAGGCGATGGTTCAATTTCACAGAGACCTTTAGGTGACGACTTGAGTTGAGCTGGTACAAAGTACTTTACGTTAGTTGGAGAGAGTGAGAACTTTGCGATCAAACCAAACCGCTCCATCATGTCTAAGATATCTTCTTTGATAATGCCTTGCTGAATAAATCTGGAGAAAACATGATCTACAAGTTCCATTCTGAGGACACCACTTTCTTCGACTTCTTGCCAGTACTTGGAATGCACAGGATCCTAACAAGAAACATAACAATACACACGGGCCTAGTTCGGTGCAAATGCATTTAAAAAACACAGGATGGCGAAAGAAAAGCGATTTTAACAAATTATGTCGAAAGAAAAAAAAAAGGCACTATTCATTACATACTTTAAATTACCTTTTAAATGGTGAAAGACCTCAAGGCGGGACTCTCAAAATTTAAGGTTTCGTCACTTCAAAAACATACTTGCCACATTGACAAAAGGCTAATATTCAAAACAGGCCTATGCAAAACATCGCGTTTTCTTACCACTTTATCGAAAGGTGGGATCGTTATAAGTTGCTTGAACAGGTCAATTAGCCACTGAGCCTTTAAAACGACTGTGCTGCGGTACTTAACGATCATTCCAAGATTGTGATAGAAATTCAGCATGGTGTGAAACTGCTCCACATCATCGATAAAACACACTTTCTTGGCGTACGTTTGAAGTTGTTTCAGATTCATGTGATAAATATTCTCAGCTACCAAAGCTTCAATGACCTTTTCGAAGTTGAACCACCTAGAAAGGAGTCAAAGGAGACATCAGGTCAAGTTAATCCTTGATACGTATTGCACGAACAAGCTATTTAAATATAAATGTATCTTATCACCCAAGGGCGAGAGCGGTACAGGAAGAACATCGGCCCCTGGTCTTAATATTACGGATCGATTACAGCAAAGTCTGTACAGAAATAAATGGAAGCTTAACAATGTTGTCTACCCAGAATCCCATTCGGTCTTATCGTTCAATGGTTTATGCTTTTCACGCAGATAGATATGTAGTAGATAAAATATGAGCGGGAGATCTGTATGGGCGTTTACGATAGGCGAGCCGATAGGCGAGCCGTTGTAAACGCCCATACAGATCGGACGCGAATATTTTATTCTACTTGTGAAATGAAAACAATAAATTGAAAGCAAAGTATTGTTATGCGAATCAGTAGAGATCTGTATCAAAAGTTAATGAATACTAATTAGCTGAGCAGGAGTTTGTATCAAAAGTTAATTCTACTGTCTGATTTGTATTGGGGTTTACAGTTATGTACATGTGATATGAATACTGTGCTAAGATTGGTTTGCACCCTCCTGAATAATTAATGAATTTTACAAACTTAGATAGAAAGATACTTTATTAGGCACAGAATCAGGGTCAACGTTTCTTCAGTTTGATGTATATTGCATTTATAGGCCATGGTATTCAACTTAAAAAACTTATAAGGAAAGGAAATTCCCTTAATCATTTTACACAATGACTTCCCTCAAATTTCACCTTCGATGACGGTCCGCAAGAGATGATGAGAATGCAAAATAGTTTGCGGTTTTGAACTCTCGTCAATTTGCGCTCTTGTTAAGTTTAACCTTACAAATGCTCATGTCATGGACAAAATAATAATAATATTAAAATGATTTTAACAATAATATCCCTGTACCTGAGCGGTATCCTCTCCCCCATGTAGGGTTCCTGTCTCAACACTTCCATGATTCTAGTCTGCAGCGCGTCAATTTCATCATCACCAGCGATACCAGTGTCGCCTCTTTGACCTTCAAATTATAAATCATAGTATGGCATTTGACCTGTAGTTGTAATACAGCATGTTTTCCACAGGGTATTCCTGCACAGGTTCACTGGTGGTTTAAAACTACAGTATATGGCAGAATGGCGAAATAATTACTGGTTGACAACCTTATTTTACATCCATGGGCCTCCCTAACAAATAACTTAGACTAGCTCTTACACCTTATTTGTTTATAGAGCTTTACCTTCTTGGTGTCTTCTCTGCGGTTGCCTGCTTAAAAAGTTCTTAATCTTGCCCAACAGTGAAAGGCTGCTCTGTGTGTTATCGATGCTGAAGAATGGCCTGATAACGTGTTTCTCGTATTCCTTACCAGAAATTCCCTGCTTTATCTTTGATGTCATAGTCTTGATGTCCTCGAAGGGTTTGTCAGCATGTGTACCCACAATGAATACTGGAGGACGGAGATAGGGTAGCATTCTTTCTGAATTGCTGACCATTCCTTCCTCCGTTGGTATGAGACTGTGAACTGTGACAAGCCATGAAAGCAAATTCTCCAGATTGGTTTCACCGTTTGGGTTTTCCAAAAGAACATCATGAATTCCTTGCCTAACACAGGGCTGAGCTGGGGAATTTAAAGGCTTGCTCAGGTTGTGCACCAGAATGTAGATTGCACGCGACGACAAAAACACCGGGTGAGATGCATAGTATAGGTGCTGTCCGGCAAAATCCCACAAATCCAAAGTTACAAGAGATTCACTCTTGTTAGTAGCATTGTCAGCATCCGGACCCTCAAGGAACATGTACTTCAACCACTGATCAGCTTGTTTTGTGACATCTTCTGGAGGTTTGGTCGCATCAATCATTAGGTGAGACTTCTTCCTTGCATTTGCACTACTACCACCATTTTGTACTTGCATTTTCCTTGCTGGTGAGGAAATGTCTGCCTTCTTGAGTTTATTTCCATTCTCCGCAATCTAAAATGGAGTTTTTAAAGAAGGAAAATGTTTGTCTCATTAAGATATGTAAATTACGGTTGCTAACTAACAAGGCTCTCTCACGACGTTGCCACTTATGCACCTATATTAAACAACTATGGATTAGGCTACGAGTAATTCCTAGATACTTGGAACAATGATGGTTTTAAAGGGACCGTGTCACGGATTTTAGCCAAACTTAGGCATAGGAAATGACCATCAAATTTGTTTAAATGTATAAAATAACCTCTTAAAACAGTGAAGGAATATTTAAATAACACACCAAATGCAAAAGAAGGTACGGATGGCCAAAAGTGTCAAAGATTGAAACGGATTGCGATGTGGGCTTTTGAAATATGGTCCGGCGGAACAGTTTTCAAAGTTAATCTTGTCTGCTTGTAACTTTAATTTATGACGCCCAGGAGACACATTTAGCTGCAAGGAAGCTATGGTTTTGTCATTTAGTATAAAAGAATTAATTTCCTTGCAAACATTTTGTTTCATAGCGAATATTTGGCAAAATTTAATGACATAAAATTATCTTAGCCGTGACATAGTCTCTTTAAGCATTTTGTCATGCAACCAAAGGAAATCTTGTCTTTTTTTCTGTTGGCAATAAAGGTGTTGTTGTAATACAGCAGGTCTATTGTGACTAATAGACCCTTCCTGCATTCCACTTTAGTGCGTACGAACAATAGTACCAGAACGAAGTTAGGGTGGACATTTTCATACATTTCTTGTATTTTTGCCCACCCCAACCTCGACTTGGCGCCATTGTTTGCTGGAATGCGAGAAAGGTCTACTGAGGCAAAGGTTTTGGCATTCGATCGTCAGCGAAAGGCTTCGGAAAGAAAACTAATAATTTAATTAATTTCTTATAAGTTCATTAATTCTGTCATCTATTCCTTCATGGGAAAGTTTGATCCCACCAAGTGAGGATCCTCTCTTGAACCCACAAAAATGACCTGGCCACCAATGTGGGAGGCTTCTATTCCCATGCAGTTCCTTATATTGGCGGCTCACGGTGAGGATCGTGCAAAAGCTTGTTTCTCTTAGCCGTGCAAAACATTTTATTAATTCTGTTATCTTTTCCTTCAGGGGAAGGTTAGAAACCACAAAATGAACTGGGACCCAACGTGTGGCTTCATAGCTCAGTTGGTAAAGCATTGCACCGGTATCGCGGTCACAGGTTCAAATTCCGTTAAAGAACTGTTTTTTATTTCAGGCTTCTTTTCCTAACTGCTTAGGTTGGCGGGCTCACGGTGAAGATCGTGTCATTGCTCGTTTCTCCTCACCAAGCAAATAATTTTATTTGTTCTGTTTTATAGGTAATGTCTTCTGGCCTTCCAAAAAATGAAAATACACATGATATGGCTACAAAAGGTACCAACCTGATTCGTGAGCGAGCTATTTCCACTTTTAGCTTCCAAGTCCGCCATTGATTTTATCTTGGATTCTCTAGGCCTTTCTTTTTCTGATTTCGTTCTTGAGTCATCCTTTTCTTCACCAAGGATAGCCTGATACCGATTTTCAGCTAACACCCTTGCAATTGATACAAACTCAGACAAACTTGGCTTGCTCTCGCCTGTGGAGCGCCAGTTTTTAATTCGATCAATTTCAATTTCACACTTAGAAGGATCAACTTCAATTCCTTCAGTGCTCTTTTCTTTAGGATCAAATGGCAGACCCAAGAGAGACTTCTTCAAACTTGTTTTACCAGCACTATCCTGACCAATGAATAATACTCGACCACGGTAAACATTCACAGATCCTTCCCTTAGAGCCTTTTCATAGAGCAGCCTTGCACCATCACCTTGTGCTAGTATTTCTGCAGGAGTTACAGCTGTTACAAAAAAAAAACAACATATGAGATGGATATAAGACCCTTTAGACATCATTTCTTGAAATAGGACTTATAATTAATGCATTCCAGTTGTCCCAGGTTCGTATCCTACAATCTGATCAGGGTCCAGTCAATTCACTTAGTGTCTGTTGCCATTGATTACAGTTTCAGTGCATGATGATGAGTTTGAACAGGTACGATCACAATTGCCATTTTAGTCGCATTAAACCTAGCCATAATTTGTGTATTACATGCAGTGTTTAACCTAACCATAATCAGTGGTCCCTGTATGTGCATGTAGGACATGCAAAGTAAGTGGGTTAAACATAGACAATTGGAAACTTTGCAAACTTTCCAGAGATATACAATGTACGACATGTAAGTTACAGAAATCCTCGCATACATATGGGTTATTGACCAAGCGTGAGGTCAAGATGGCAGGGTATTGGCCAAGTTCTTTTTTGCGCGTTTATGGACCGAGACGAAGTCGAGGTCCATAAACACGCAAAAAAAGAACGAAGCCAATATCCTGCCATCTTGACCGAACAAGCTTGGTCAATAAAGGATTTATTATTTGACTTTTTTCGAGTACTGAAAAGGAAGCCAGTTGCATGCACAATCAATGGCGCACGCTAAAATCATTTCATTGGTTTAAATGTTTAACGAGTGACTGTCAAATTCTTGAATGAATCGAGACGAAGTAAAACGACGCGACAACAGCGAAATTCAACTCTTTTTAACCCTCTAAAGGATATTTAAATGGCTTAAATTGCGAATCAACGTTGAGTTTGAAGCCTTAAAACAAGACTGTTCATTCCATGTTTCCGCCAGCTTTTGATTATTGGACGTTTTGCAGAGTATTTGCTCGCTTCTGGCGCTTTTGTGGTGCAAACCTGCCCTGACACGAGCTGAATATTGAAATTGTGATTGTTGAAAGCGTTTGGGACTTACCACTTCACGGGAAAAGCTTGAACTTTCCTACATCGTTGATATAAATGTTCGACCCGACCTTATTCGACGTGAGCGTTAGAGGCTTCGGTGAAAAGATGCTTTAAAAGCTTTCAGTGCCTGGTTCGCCGTGCCGTCCGCTTTCTTCCATTCTGAAGATTTTACACAAACGACTAGTTTGCCGAAGTCTTTATTCTTCAGGTATGTCACTGACTTCTCTCCCTTTTCCGCCGAAAAAAACGATAACATGTCTTCAAGTCGCTTTGCGTTTTAATTTTTGTATTAGGTGGTTGTTGTGGCAAATAAAATTCACGAAACTCGTTAGCATTTGTTGATTAATTTGTTTGTTCTCGTTATTTCACTTCAATACCTATTTCTTTGTTATCGGACTCCATTTCGCTAGAAACAGACAGAAAATACTTGTGTTGTTTCGGAAAATACTTTCATAGCTCAAATTTACGACTGAAAAGCTTTTTGAAGTAGCGACGACGGAACTGAAAAGTTTTTTCGCTCGCGGGAACACAGCGGGCGATCCCGAGCGGTCAAGATGGCTCCATCTTGACCGCTCGGGTAGCCAATCAGAGCACGGGATTCGTTTCATCTTGACCGCTCACGGAGCTAGTCAATTAATAAATGCTTATATTAACACCAAAATGGCACGTGATAAGGAAAGTGTGCCGTAATCTGGGCATTGATACGGGAAAAATACAATCTTGTGCAAAGGTATTTAAGGCAGAAAGATTTTCAGAACAAAGCTATATAAAACAAAAAAAAGAGGGACACAAAGTGGAACTATACAATTTTGTTAACAAGGGTCATTACGTTTGGTTGTAGATGCCTTCGCGATCGGTAAATCCCACAAACTTGGCCACTTATTGTTTTGTTGTATTGAGGTTACAGTATAGGTCTACAACTATGCTCACCTGCAATATCTATGGAAAGTGTTCCTAGTTTCCTATCCATTAACGCCAAGAGACTTTTGATTACTTGTAACGTTAGTGGGTTTCCTTCCAGGTACAGCTTTTGAAGATACTCTAGGTCACCAACATCTTGAAAAGGTCCTTTCAGTTTGTTATTCCTCAAGTCCAGCTCTTGGAGCTTTGCCAGGCGTTTCATACTTGCAGGAAGCAGGGAGAGTTGGTTGTTATTCGCAAACAAGTGCAACAAGTTGACGAGTACACCAATGCTTTCAGGCAGTTTCATCAACTTGTTGTAGCTTACATTTAGCTTTGTGAGATTTGTCAACCTCTCAATACGTGTTGGCAATTCTGTAAGACCACAGTATGTGAGGTTAAGTACCTTCGCATCATCCTTTTCTGTGGGATCATGAAGTCTTAACAATCCGCTTCTTGCTACATCTAAAACTCTGTTTCCTTTATAAAATAATAATAATAAAAAAAACAATAGAAAGATATAAAAAATAACAACTTCTGAAACGTTAATGCTTATCTCACCAGCAGTGCTGGATCGGACAAAATTATCGGCAGGTCGAAAACAAAGTAAACTAAGTAAAACCAAAGCTTGGGGAATTTGGCCCCAGTTTACACTTATGTCCAGGATTGAACGGGAGTGACTATTCGGCACACAGTTCATGTTGTGAGACTTATATTTTCATACACGAGGTATAAATCACAATGAACTTATTTTTTTAAAGTTAAAAAAAGTTTAGACCAAGAGGTTTCGAACCTGGGTCGCAGGCATGCCGAACAGGAATGATACCCACTAAGGCACCGACGAGCAGCTACCAGAATCCGGAATTTTTTTGATAGAAATTCTAACCCTATTGTAAAAGCTAACCGCAAGCAACCCAAGCTAAAGTGGGCTAACCAGAGTGCTATTTAGGCTAACCGGAGTGCTAGTTAGGCTAACTGCAGTGCTGTTTAGTCAGTAGTATACTACATGAACTGAGTGTTACGTGGTATTAATATAACATGAAGTGTCTCGTTACTGTCTCACTACATCAACTGAGTGCCGAATAGTTAATCCCTTTATTAAACATGACACAAGTATCCTAGACTTAATTGTAAAAGGACGGCATTAAAACAACAATTTACGACGAATACTCAACCGTAGCTGAGACAACTAGAAAACGTGATTACAAAAGCTTAAATCGAAGCTAAACAACCCCTGGGCCTAGACAAATGGAAAATGCTATACCAAAGCATGGCTCGACACAATGTGAAGCGAAGTAAGGTAACACTTTATTTACCCTCGGATTGTAGAGCAGTTTATAACACGTGGCTTACTTTATTGCTGCAACATACGTAATAAACGGGGAGACATGAATGTAGTTTTCACCATTTTAACCATTGAGGGGGAGGGGGGGGGGGGCGAACGAAAATGTAACTTGACACTATTGCAACATGGTAAAATAAGTCTGAATGTAAACATGGTTGCTCACGTATAACCGTGAAAGGTCACGAACTCTCAATGCGTCACACTCCATTGACTGTGTTTTACAGCTTGCTATGTGCAACTTTCTTTTCTGTGTTAAAAGGATACTAAACTTTTAAGCATAAAATACAGATAATTCTTGCAATTCATAACAATGCATTATGCCTTGATCAGCTATAAAAAGCACAAGCACTGCTGTGCACGCGGAAGTTCTGTAAAAGTAAACTACTAACTTGAACTATCTGTGTCTTAATTAATAGCATAATTTATAATAACAGGCGTATGACTTTCATACTCACGCTGGCGGATGTAAAGCAGGGTAGGTTAAACTGCCTTCATAGAGTTGTCTTAAAACAATCAAACATACCCAGACGAAAACAAAGTAGAAAGGGCTCACTTGACGAGTTCATCATGCGAAACACCGAGGGTATTAAATTTTGCGGCACCTTGCCTCTGCTAGTGTTAATATCGCAAAATGGTGATACTAAAGTACAATGCACAATGTATACGAGTCTAACGTGAGCAAGTTGCAATGCCGAACTCACCTATTGATAGAAATAGTTCATCCACATTCATAGCAGTGTTAGGTGACACTTCCATAAAAAAGAGACCATTATCCTTTGCATAAGATTCGGCATCCTAAATGGATTTATCATTAAAGAGAACTATTAAATGCGATTTTTTTCAATTATCAACTGGAACTAATATTTAGCTTACTGTTAATTAACAGTCATTTATTGTGAAAATATGCTCTCACTTTCTAACGAACTTCGGTGTCGGTATTCGGAACTTGTCGCAAATTTCATTTCGTTTAAGACTCGCTGTTAACCGGAGTTTGAAAGCTAATCAGAGGCTATAAATGCAATAACCGAGGACGAGAATTAACTTAGAACTGCTGCGATGGTCAATTGTTGTGAGTCTGTTGTACTACTATCAAAGTAGTGGCATCATTTTCTATTTCGTTTATAATTGAAAGACTCACATATCAAAATAAAAATAAAAAGACACCTCGTGTGAGAGATAGAAAAAAAAGTCAATTATTCAATTATCAATCTTGTTTCCTATGCGATGTCTTGCTGGCTATTCACATGTAGAACACTCAAGCTTTTTAGCCCCATTGTTAAGTCTACAATCATATCCCAAGCATTTTCACTTCTGCAGAAACAAGGAATGATCTTGATTTTGAGAAGGAATGATTTTTTATTTTACCTCATAATTCACCATTCTTTGGCCTGGAGGATCTGCATCTACATTTCCAGCAAGAGCTATGACCATATGCGGACTGACCTGTCGTCGAAGTTCTTTAACCCAATTTTTTGCTCTGTCAAATGAAGTTGGATCGGTTATGCTGTACAAAACAATAGCAGCTTGTGCTCCACGGTAGTACAGTGGAGCTAATGAGTGATATCTCTCCTGTCCCGCAGTGTCCCATAGCTCAAATATCAATGCTGTATCACCCAGATGTTTTGTTTGTCTAAAAAAGCTAGCTAAAGACAAAAGCAATATAAAAAGGTAGATCAGAATTTATTCAAATTGTGACTGTGTTTGAAAGAAAATATGCAGGGATCTGATTGGTTTACTCTGGAAGGGTGTTAACTTACTCGACGTATTTCCTCCTTTCCCAGTGGGGAATAGGGCAGGAGGGTGTTTAACAAAACGGCTCTGGAAATCCAGGTCAGTTTCAACCATAATTTCATTTTGCGTGTCTTATACGTAGCTAAAGAAAACATGAGGTCTCAATCATCTACTAAATTCTTTTCGGCTATTTCCTGCCTCTTTTGGCAACAAATTTAATGGCCACTGCATCAATTTTTTTTCGCTCAGCTCGTTACTTGATACTTCACTGTATTAGAAATGCGTTAGGTCGTCTCTTTTTATTATTATTATTATTATTATTATTATTATTATTATTATTATTATTATTACAAGTGAAACCGGTAAAAACAATATATAATTATATATTCCATAGAAAAAAGGAAAATGTGAAAAGGTGAAAAAAATAGATTAGTGTGTATCAATCTGCAGCTTACTTTTATAAGTAATTGCCTACCGGTACATTGTGCGGTTCCAGAAAATTACATACTCATCCCAAGGATGGTCAATGGAAATTCCGAAGGGGAAGGAGGGTGCAATAGCCCAAATTTTTAAAAGAAAGTATGAAGCTAAACTGAAAGTTTGAGGGGGTCGGAAGGGTCCATCCTTGGGGTAGGTATGGATATTTTTGGAACCACACATTATAATTAAACTGCCATTAAGGTCAGGATACACTAGGCGACACGTCGCTGCAACACGTCGCGGCAACAGTCACCTCGTGTGACATGCGACAAATTATGTCGCTGCAACAGAATTTTGTCGCTGCGACGTGTCGCATGAATTGAATTTGTGCGACACGTCACAGCGACAAAATGAGCGATAGCAGCTTTGTTGCAGCGTGTGTACACGTCTGCGACAAATCGCTGCGACAAAATATGAATTAACCAATGAGAGCGCGTCATGTATTTTCGCCATATTGAATATGGGAAACTAGTTTGCATTCCCACTCTTCCAAATTCGCTGTTTCTGCACCAAACAGACACCTTGTTGCAGCGACTTAGTTGTAAGCAGTACACAGGGAGCGACTTGTCGCCGCGACCTGTCACTGCGACTTGTCGCATAGTTTGTCCCGACGTTTACACTATTGAAGACACTTTAGCCTGTGCTAGTAAGAGTAAATTTATGGTCTGCGATAATAATTTCGTAAATTCTCTGTAATTTCATTATTTTTATTGAAAGGAGCAATTGTATAATACCCCATACCCCGCCATTATTCGTCTGCTCCCGTGGTCCACAGTCTGCAGTGAAATTTTGTTGTTACCGGTAAGTTATATTTCACTCATAACGCAGTCCGCAGTCGTGCAGTCCATTGATCAAAATTGGATTTAATTGTTATAATCGCCTGCCACCGTGGTCCACAGTCCCGTAGTGTTTTATTTGAAATAATACAAAGTCTGCTAATCGCCTGCCACCGGGGCCCGTAGTCCCGTAGTCGATTCAAAGAAATGCTAGTAAATGTTATAATCGCCTGCCACCGCGGTCCGCAGTCCCGTAGTGGATTTAAGAACAGTAGATATTCTGAACACAATATAAAGGCTAACCGCAAGCAACCTAATCACAGTCCATAGTGTACCCAGAATTCTACATGTTAACAATATATAGTGCTGCCCTTACAAATATAGATAGCTAACCATGAACAGGCTAACCAAAGTGCATATTAGGCTAACCGAAATAAATAAGTAGGCCTCTCTAAACACAAAACATTCTGTCCCATGTGTTCACTATGGGACTGCAGACCACGGTGGCATGTCATGCGTGACTACGGACAGCGGTGGCAGGCAATCTACATTGTAAACACCAAACTTTTTGTGTCGGACCGTGGACCGTGGACTGCGGTGATATTAAAATCAGTTCCGCATGAAATTTTAATATTTGTATGGTTACTGCGGACTGCGGTGGCAGTCATTTCAGTTATGCAAAAAAGTGCCGGGGTATTCTACAATCATGCCAAAACAAAATAGTTTTGTCATGAACCAAGAATGGTTTCAAAACTTAGATGTAATAAAGTGTCAGTATTCACATGTAGCCTTATTGGGTTCTGGGATGTTCATATTACATGAATAGCTATAAATGTCACTAAAGTATATTCAGGTTTAAACTGGCAACATGTGGGAAATATCAATCATGTGACAATTTTATTACATTAACACAATGTGTATTTTTGAGTTCATTTTGACTAAGAGGAATGTCATTGCACTCTTCAAGTCACCTGTAAATATAAACAAAAACTGTTTATTTTGATGAAATTGCTATTTTTCCAGCATGCAGACTTTATATTACAGTAAATGGCCTTTTTCAGTGTGTGAAAAAAAACCTGACTGCTTTCATGTTCGGCTAGTGGATTCAATACTTTTTTCTTCTTGCAAGATAGCCAAATGACATTTATGGATTTTTATTTGTTGTTGTTGATCTTTCCAGAGAAACATGGGACTTTGGGTAAGCATATAATGGTTTCACCTTGCACAGTCTACCTGGGTCAGGCCAGGAAGAAATCAATTTTCTTTGCACCCTTCCTTTCATTAATCATAATTTTGCAGAAAAAAATGTCAGTCTTCATTTGAATTTTTTACATTGCTAGCTGTAGTTTAAAATGCTACTGAAGGCCATCCAACAACTGAAAATACATGCCTTAAAAAAATGTCAAACAGCTTTTTTATAACGTAGGCAAATGTCTGGTCAAAAAATAGATCTTTTAAAAATGTTTCAGGTAGTGAATGTGTGTAGAGAGGAGGATGGGAATTGCGGAGATTGGCTGAAGAGATCAATAACTGCCTGAACTTGTTATAATCCATAGTTTAACTCACCAGTAATTCAGAAAGTCCTCAGTTCTGAATTCTGTAAATCCTGTTTACAAATTAGACATTCTAATAATCCCACAAATTACCTGTATACAACAAAATGCAAAAGAAACGTCAATCTATGTCTGGCAATACAATACACATCATAAAAAGATAGAAATTTAAACTTCAGAAATGGTCTCATTTATTTCTTTGCGGCCGAAAATGACCACAGGGTCAATATTTTGACAAACATTTCCTCACGTATAAATAATAAAAGGATGCGATTCATATTAAATTAAAGTAGCTTAACATTCAGATGACAAATATAGATAACAATTACATGCCTCGACGAACTGAGTGACATTACTATGACACATCGCCTCAAAATCTACAAGATCTATTTTTTTTTTATCGCCGAGCACGGTTTTAATTCCAGTGAGCTGAGACCAGCTAAGTTTTAGTACGATTCCACCTTTAGCACTTTTATAAATCTTCACATAAACTCCGAAGACATAAGCTTAAGCCAGTCTTCAAAATGAAATTATAGTACAATGAGAAACGCTTACCTCAAGTGACCAGTCTCTGTACTTAGAAATGTTTGTGCGAAAAGCTTCCACCGTTTCTCCTCATTCCATATTCTTCTCCAGTATCGGGAATACAAATAAAGGATATCGAATACCCTTTGTTTCGGGACTCGTGATCGCGTCAAGAAGAAAGAACATTGACAAAACTATCCTATAGAACTATAATTGCAAAATCTTTCCACTAGATCGATCGACGGACGATCGACGCCATTTTGAAAATGCGCCCGCAATACGGACCGCGGGGAATCCGCAAGCAGGGGGGGGCACAGCTGAAACTCTCCCCAAGCGCCACTCCTTTGTCTGAAAGAAATTACGTTCAACCTCGCCCAAAGCAATTACAATAAAAAGAAACTGATAACGCTATAATAAAGAGCATACACTCAAGCCTTTGGCAAAATTTTCTTTTATTTCAAATGCAAATGGTCGTTGAGTAGGAAGCCAACAAACTTTTCAATTGTATTTTTTACTGCCGTACTTTTTCACGAAAAAGTAATAATGGCCATTTTTAAAAACACAATTAAAAAAACTACAACTTTGCTCAAAAAGATCCTAAGAGAAAGGTTCTAGTAAAGTTTTCAAGCGAATTTAAAAATGTGATCCGATCTGGTCACGTGGACGATGACGTCATAACAATGGAATTAGTTAAAAATTACTTCACATATAAGTATCTACCAACATGTATTTTCTTGTTACCTCGCATTTAATGCAACGCCAGATACGCACTTGTACTCAGACTCCCATTTTTTGAAAATTGTGCATAGCCACCTTAATTTTGATATTTTGTTCGGTACCTGGGCAGTCCGAAATGCCTCACACCAATGTGCTTCAAACTGCAATGACTGCTTTTTTAGTAATAAACTATTTTCGTCACAGTAAGCAAAAACGAACTTCTGAGCAAAGTCACGTGACTAATGACGTCATCTACCTACGACTTATACAAGAAATAGTTTATGGTAAGAGTTATTTCTATACGACGTACTACTCCTGCTGACTTCAAACTGACCAAGTTATTTGGCATTAACGATTTTTCAGTTGCAAAGGATTTTGGGAAGGTTTTTATTATAATTATATATTGTTTTTATAATTATTATTTTATTATTATTATTTCAGTCCCCAGGTTTCAAGCTTATACACATTAAAAAAAACATCGTGCAGGGAGTTCTTCTTTACATTTTTACAGGCAAAAATATTTTCTGAACATTTTTGTCATTTTAAAAGTAAAATGGTCTGACTATTCTTTGAAACATCCTAATGTGGAACGAAGTGACCGTAAAGTTATGTACCAATTGATTAAATCCTCGCCCACTAAGTTTAAAAAAAAAAAAAACAATTATACAACTCCTAGGTAAAATTGTCCTCGCCAGGCGATTTTCTAGTAGAAAAGGTCTTCAAAACTCATTTAAATTCTTCCAGAGTAATTTCACCTTCTAGCTCCTCTTTCCCTAAGTCTTGTAGCTTAACAGGTAAGTCCAAATTTTAAACGAAATTTTCAAACAGATTGTCTATAATGTCACCTTTGGATGTGTAGAAATCTCAGATGCCTCGATGCCTTCGAGCAATTGGGGCTTATCGGTAATTTTTTTCGCAAATTTATTCGTCTGTGGTAATTGGTAAGGTTATCTTTTACCCTTCTTTAAAAAGTTATTTTTAACATCCAGCATAGAAAGCAGTTAATACTTGGAAGCAGATTTGAAGTAGCCAGCTATCTTATTCTTATCAGCTTCGCGTATAGCTTTCTTAGCATGTGAAAATATAACCAATCAGCATCTAGAGAAGAACGACCCAACCAAACTAGGCACCAGAACCCAAACGGTTTCCAATAGACCATTTGCATTATGACGTAAAAGCGCAAAGACTTCTGGTAGTTGTAGTTAAGTTCGCGGGAAAACACCATTTCTGGCTTGTGATTGGCTAAGGGCAGCCAAGCGGGAAGGTGGACATCTATGACATTTAAAGCTGAGCGCCTAAAGTTTACGCTCTTGTCGTTTCGAAATTTGCTTATATTCACATTTCAGTTACCTGTCAAAAATATAGAAAACAGGATGATAGCTTTGGAATGAAAATTGACTGACAAACGTTGTTCGTGTTCAAGTAAGTTTAACATGTACGTTGTGTGGCGGAGTTGACTTGGTAGAATTTCATTCATCGCGGCCGACAACTTCTCTTCGTAAATAATTTTAGCCTAAAATCACAGCTTCAAAAAATCACACACTGGAAACAGATTGCTTGAAAGGACTCCTCGGGAATTTGAAACACTCGTTGAAACTTCACTAAAAAACGCAACCAAGCAAATAAACGATATCTTGCATAACTTTTTTCATTTAAACGGACTTGGTTTTATACTGAGAGCTTGCTTTTTTCCCTTTAAATGAAGCCAATGGGACGACTTTTTCGGTGAGGGTTATTTTCTTCATCCCCATCACGATTTTCTTGGGCAAGCGGGCTTGATGACGATTCAAAATTTCCCGCTAACTACCAGAAGCCTTTGCGCATTTACGTCATAATGCAAATGGTCGATTTTGGTCGAGAAAACAAATAGCAGCATGGAGAAGGAAGGGGGGGGGGGAACCTTGCCATCGGTCAGCGGTATGTGAACTTAATTTTTCAGAACGACCCACTGAAAGAAACTTCTCACCTCCAATTGTTGGGGCAGACGTTGATTCTTTATGGCCCCTCACTAATCTTATAACTAATGCTGACTTCCCTGCATTTGAGTCACCTGTTAACGAAATAAGTGCAAGAAAATAAGCCAGACCGCATACAAAAACGTGGACCAAAGGTGTCCACTTACAGAAGATGCGACCGCAAAGAGAAAGAAAATCTACAACTGCAAATTGTGTACCATATAGAGTGCCAACTAGGATTTGGTAGATTTAACCCGAAAAAAAAGCATATTATGCTTTTAGCAGTGCTCATATTTTTTAGAAATTATGCCAAAATTGTGCTTCTTTCTGAAAATTATGCTCTTTGTTACCGAAATTATGCAACTTAAATTTCAAGGAAAATAAAGATCACCAGTAGCTAAGCTCTATCAATTTTAACTTAATGAACATTCATATAGTCCACCTTCCAGTCTTACAGTTTTAAGCATCGCAAATACGCATCAAAAAAGAATACGCATGTGCGCACCTCGAAATGCCAAATTATTAACAAATGATATCCAAATCAACCGTTTCTGGGTTCTGAATCTGGGTCAGAAAGTTACTTGTGTATACTTGTTGTAGACGCCATCCAGACAAAGCCCTCAGTTCAGTATAAAGACAACTAAGCATTAAAATTTTTTAAGAAAACTAAATAAAATATTAAAAAATTAAAAAAAGAAATAAAAAATTTAAAAAATTAAATTAAATTAAAAATTAAATTTCTTTTTTAAAAAAAAAACTCTCAGATATGCACAGGGTGATCTGGAGTCTGCCGGACCAAATTTAACCATGGGCTTTAGCACAGACCTCATTATTTTCCAAAAACAATACAGAATAAAATACTAACTGTATTATTCTAGATTTATGATGTTTTTGTTTTGGTTTTCAACGCAAACTTGGATTATGTTAGCAGTGCTAAACTGAAATAAAAGCTTAAAATAATGCTCGTTTTGCTAAATTATGCTTAAAATTATGCTAGCACAATCTACCAAAGCCTAGTTCCAACTGTTCTTTTTTAGGGACATCATTTTTAGTTTAACCATGTTTGTGCCTATCACATATTTATGGTTTTGTATTTAATAAGAAGCTCATCGTTTGGTAGAACTTAAAACTTGCATTCGGCTCACTAATTTAAAGTATCTAAACAACTTACATGTAAGATACAAATATTAGCATGCACATGTAACTCGCACCTAAGAGCACCAGTTTAATTGAGGCAAGATTTCTAGCTTGCACTGCTTTGGAGGGTTGTGCCGCTCCCTGAACATTTGATGCGGATGAATCAAGCTCCATTGATGAGGATGCAAGTTCAGATGAGTCCTGAGATGAAATGCTATATCATTTAAGAACATCACACAGAGAAACATATCAATAACATCACTGTACCATAACACTTCATCAGACATCAGTGTTTCAAGGCCATCTTTCTCACCTAAAATTTCAGATATTGTGCTACTAAACAGTAAATGTAGTATTTGAAGTACTAGAGCTTGTTATTGTTACACAGAGTTGATCTTCCTATTCACAGTATTACCCTTATGGCGGGGTTCAATATTTGAAAGCCCCCTTTCCATCTTTTAATGCGAATATCTCGCAGGCGTTTCAAGCAATCCAAAAACTCTCTGCTCATTTCACAATTCTATGTTTTGCGGTGTTTTGCGAATTTTGGGTGATTTTTGTCATTTTTTGGTATGAGATAGTTTTTCTCAAAGGATAAGTAAAATTTAGAGAAATAAGAAATATTGGAGATTTAACATGATTTAAAAATTAGAATTTGAAGTTTAAAATTGGTATACGGATACCAGTCAGTCCCCCTGAAAACCTGGAATGCTCTTGGGTGGGGGTCAACTGCCTGGTGGTGTTTCAAAAACAATTTTCTTTCTCTCTTTTCCTAAAATTGCACTCAAATTCACATTTACCATCGCCTTGATTAAAAGTGCCTATGATTACAGAAGTAAAAAATAAACTTCTGCTCATTTGAGATGCTTTTAGAAATAAACAAATAAAGTAGAATGGGGTTTTTAGTTTTTAAAATCTTCTTTAGTTTAAGAGATATTCAAGTTTCTTATGCAAGTGAGGAAAGTGATGACATCATACATCGTTCCAAAAAATGACAGATCAGAAAACCAAGAATATCTCTGAAAATAAAAGGCTTAGTCGGAGTTTTTTTTAACTTGGCATCGGTAATGACCTTGGTTAAGAAAAAACTGGGACTGTCCGTATTGATTAAAATAGGTCTTCCCTAGCAAAACTGTTACCATGGCAATGGCACATTGGGTGTCATTTTGTGTCGTTTGTGATGTACATTTCTCCTGCCAAGTTTGAAGAACACTGCTTTTATATTTCTAGATTTAGTACTTTATATCTTTGTGGAAGGATTTGTGAATGTCATCACTTTCCTCATTTGCATAATACAAAAACGTTAATATCTCTAGAAAAGAAAGAAGATATTTCAAAAAGGAAAACGCCATTGTTCTTTACTTTAAAAAGCCTTTTAAAAAAAGAGGCAACTCATTTTTTACTGGGATTT
Source organism: Oculina patagonica (assembly GCF_052425735.1). NCBI lineage: Eukaryota > Metazoa > Cnidaria > Anthozoa > Scleractinia > Oculinidae > Oculina > Oculina patagonica. Next base: position 41,446,763 of record NC_135759.1, read on the forward strand.
TCTTTGAAAAAAAAAAAAACATTTTTTGGACAGTTTATACATTTTCTGGTCAGATATTAGCCAAATCTGCTCCAAACTACTCGCAACAGCAATTGGAGCAAGAAGGCATGCCTTTCCTTCCACTTGCATCATTGGGCATGCGCAAAAGTCAAAGTTCAGGCTTTTCGTTTTTAAATTGTTTTTCGCTTTTCCTTCTTCTTCTTTTCTTCCCTTTTTGCTGCATACCGTAAACACCCGCGTAAAGCCGCACCCGCAGAGCCGCACCCCGAGACACTCAAATGTGGAAGACAGACCAGTCAGCAATCAGTGAGTCGAGCCCCGAACGACGACGACGAACTCAGTCTACCCACGCCGACCACCAAATGGGTGAGTGGATGGACAGGACCATCAAGAGCAAGAGGCCACACAGAACACGCGGCAGAACGCGGAGAACAGGAGACGGACGAAAAATGGGACAGGGGAGAACGAAGGAACAAGATGGCGATGGAGGATCGGGGTGGAGACAGAGATGGGAGACGAGTGGGAGAGGATAGGACACCACAGTGCAGAGAGAATGGCCACCGCCGACCGCCGAAGACAAACTGAAGAAGGCATGTCGACACGCAAACAGAAGGAGCTGCACGCAAGCAATGACCGGACCGGTGTACTTCCAAAGCAAGACGAAAGGGCGGAAGCCGCACCCCGCCGAGCGAATGGAAAAAGGGCGGAGCGGGTTTTTACGGTATGTTAGCCTTCCACTGGCCTGGACTTGCTTGCAGTTCAAGAAATCCCGAGAAAGCATCATCCAAACAGGAAATTCTTGCCATTGAGGAGCCAAGGGTGGTTGAGGCAAATTTTTGTGCGTGTTTCAAGCTAAATTGACCTAATCACTATAGTCTGGGTATCACTGGAAATATCTTTTGCTACTGCAGAGATTGAGTATAAATGATGCCTTATTTTGGTCAAAGATAATAAACAAGGGACAATGTTCATGATGGCCGGTTTTGACCCGAACTTAATTGGCATTATAAAAGATACAGCTTACTGACCAGTAAATATCAAGCAATTGAGCCTTATGGTACGGTACCTTGCTGTTGGACTGCAGTGGAAAGCATTGCACTTTGCATTATCTTGACTTGCTCAACATCTTCAGCTATTTTATCAATGTCCGCTGTTGTTGTTCTGACCTTAGACAAAAATATTGTTTTAGAACAAGCTAATTAGGCAATACCAATTAATTTACAGCTTAATGCTGATACACTTACTTGTTGAAAGAAATCATCCATCAAGGTAAATTTCTCCAGCTTAATAATAGTCCAAAGTTCATTGTGATCTTGTGGATCATGAACACCCTGCAAAATTAAACACCCAGAATTAAATCATAGAATTTTGATCCTGATGTTTTTTTCTAATCTATCACAATATCTTCATTGATGAATGTGAGCCTTGGGTGTTCAGTGAGTAAGCCATTCAAAATACAACAAAAATTTAATAGATTGTCTGTTTTTTTTTTCACAAGGATGGAGACTTACAGTGTTAGGAATAAATACTATCTAAATCCATGAATACAAACTCAAAACTACCTCTCTGTTAGTGGTACGAACAGGGAAGTGTATGGGAGGTGTAGTAGAGCCTGTTGTTTTAGTTTTTAATGAAAGTCTGTAAGATAATTAGGCATTCCTTTTTTCATAGCACTGGGAGATAAAAGGAATGCCTGATGCTTGTGGAGTCCTCTGTAAAAAGTCCAAAATCTGGAATTTTTTTGATTGGTTAGGAAACAAAAGGCAACATTAAAAACTATATCCTGATTGGGAGCCTGCAGGAATTTACATGTAAGCGTGACTTCTGTTCTAAAAATATCTCACGCAGACCAGTATTCTGTATACTGGCACATTTCTTAATTGTGTCCATTGAGCCGGATTTGGAAATTGAGTTTTTGAAACAGTCAAAGATGAACAGGGCTCGAGACTATAACTTTTTAACTCAGTGGTTTATTGGCTAGTGACATGTCAGATTGTACTAGCCAGAAGTAATTTTTCACTAGTCAGACATATTAATTTCTATCAAGAAATGTTGGCTTTTACGAGTTTTTCACTAGCCATATGGCTAGTAAGAATGCTTAACCTGGTAGCCAAAACCTAAATTTTAGTAGTCTTTGGCTAGTTGGCTACCGTTAGTCTCGAGCCCTGGATGAACAAAGAATTAGTCACCAAAAGCATAGTTTGTTACAGCGCGACGCGCCATACCGTGGCCACCCAACAAACTTTTTTACAAGTGTTTTATCGTAATATCACTATATGTTTGACGAACACGCCGCCTTGCAAAGTTGAATACGATCAAATGGATACTTGTTACATCGTATTTATCAACAAAACACAGTGAAAACGTAAAATGTTGCAAGATGACACCTGTAAAAAAGTTTGTTGGGTGGCCACGGTAAGGCGTGTCGCACTGTAAAAGTACAAAGCAAATTCAAATCTTTTTTTTCCGAGCTGCCCAAATTATAAGGAATAAAGCATTACACCCGATTGAAAACAGACGTGATGGAACTTCAGAAAGTCAAAGAACTTTTCTAATTTCCTCAGTTCAAACAATAGAAATACCTTCTACATCTCGAGACCTTTCCAAATGGACATTAAGCGTCTAAATTGATCGAATAGAAGCAGACTTACCGGTAGTATTTATTTAAGTTATACTTATAATTCATGTTTCACATGTGCATGAAACCACAGACAATCAAATTTCCGCCGGCAAAGTCAAAGAACATGCCTTATCTGGTAGCATCCCCATTATTCGCTGACATTCCTAGCCTGTTGACAGATGCTTTAATTAGGGGGCAGGAGATGGCTCATAAAATAAAATTTAATGTAATAGGCCTTCCTTATTTTTTCTCTTTCCTCTCCCCGCGAAAAAAGTAAACATAAGGAAGAATAGAAAGTTCATTGTGGGGGAAGGTGATGTAACTGGCCCTTTGGGAACTGAAGACTGAGAGAGTGTCACTTTCCTAATCCCCAAAGGTTTCTTGGTCCCCTGTTGTGTTAACTTTATTACATGTACATGGGCATACTGTATAAGCTTACATCTGGGCAAGGTAGGGTCGGGAAGTAGAAATGGACTTTTCGTTGCATTACATAACAACAAACCTGGCAGGTGATGCGGTTTTCAAGACAATAGATTTCAATTCTTAGAAATGGAATGACTGTGAAGAACAGGGTGAGTGCAGGAATCCTTCCATTTATTACTCCCTGGATATTATACAGTACTTATGTATCAGTCAACTCGAAGGTTCAACATCCCCCCCCCCACCCACCCGGGCATACCCCGGGCATTTGACGCCTTTGCCTTCGCGGGTGGGGGAAGACAATTTGATAATCGAAGTCTTCCCGGGGGTGGGGAATTTGATGCGACCCCATAGCGGGTGGGGAATTTGAACCCAGACTTGATTTCTGGTTGTGCGAGTCCCAGTAAACACTCGTGGGTTTATTATCATGGCAGAGACCGATTATCTTCTCTGTGTTGGTTATCTTTTATGTATTAATTATAGAATAGAGATAAAAAATGAGTCGTCTATTTATAAAGCGGGTATGCAGACAGGATTTTATGAGCATAAGAAGCTACACAGTTGAAACAGTTTTCTGTTTAACTATTAATTTTTTCCGGGGGTGGGGACATTTGGTCACTGAAAACAGACTTGTAGTGGGGCATTTGAATGGCTTTTTTGGCCCAGGGAGGTGAAAATTTGAACGTGAATTTTCCAAAAATTCAAATGCCCAGGGGGTTGCCCGGATGTTGAACCTTCGATTTGACTGATACACTATCCTATCTTTGGTAATGAAAATATTGCTTATATTTCAACCATGAATAACGTTCTTGGGCAAGATTTCCGCACAGCTCCATTATGCATACAATTTTCTGACTGACTGACTAGTTCTATTCATGATTTCTATACATGGATCCAGAGTTTCACACTTCCGGTCCACATTCGAAGGAAAAGTGAGCACTCATTAGTGACTCATTAAGTCACAAAGTCAGACCATTGTTAAACATCGCAAAACATAATAGCCTGACTTAATGAGTGCTCACTTTTCTTTTGAATTTGGACCGCATTCTGAAACTCTGGATCCCTGTATTTGTGTATGAAATAGTCGCATACATGTATGGGCCTGTGCGGAAATCTTTCACTCCTATTTTGTCCTTGGTGCGTGAGTAACAAGTATAATCTTCAATATCTTACCTGAATCAAAAGTTGATTGGCTGAAATTTTCCCTGGACATAGCTTTCATGTTTGTATAATCGTGGCAAGTTCCTAACTGAAATATCTTTCTTGAAATTCGAAAAAAGGAGACTATGATCGGGCGCCAAGGATCGGTGAACGCGATACAACGCTGGGTGGAGCTGCATGTATTTTCATGTAAGCACCACGAAAAGTAACTGTGAATCAAGATTTCTTGTGTAACATGAACAATCTGATTTCAGACTTCCCGCACAAAAAATTCAATCGCTCGATCGCTCCGTAAGGAATGGTGTTATATTTGAAGTCTATTTTTTATTGATGTTGAAATATATTTTTAACTTAACTGTGACGTTAAATTGGGCCTCGCTTTTGGCACCCCCGGGGGGGGGGGGGGGGTACCCGCCCCGAGCTCTTACCCCTTACCCTTTTATATACCATTTTTCCAGAAATTGGACCTCTTTCGTATACCTTTTAATGAAAAAAGGTACCCCTTTCACATACCTGAAAGTTATGGTATAGACTTAAAACATGACGTTTTCTTGTCATTTTCAAGTAGCGCTTAATAAATTGAAATATTACAGCCATAAATTGCATCTGTTCGAAATATTTTAATTAACGGACCTTTCAAAAACCTAAATGACAGGTCCCATTCCCTTTCGTATACCTAAACTTGTGAAATCCCTACCTGAAGCCTGAAAAAGGTACCCCTTTCGGGCGGAGCCTCCCCGTATAGGCCATTATAGGGAGTACCCCCCGGGTTTTGGCAACGCCTATTTAAAATACTTGCTGAAAACAAAACTATCACGTAGGCAAACCTTCCTCGGCACAGAAAGTGTTCCGAACAAAGACAACTTGCCACTCTAATCCTTTAACTCGGTCAATTAACTTTTACCGAACGTTCCCGGCCACGTTTGCTTTCTTTTAGTAGTATCAGGAAATATTTGATACCATGCGTTGGTCAGGAATACAATCACTTCCGCTAACCAAAGCTGCGTTCACATTAGGCCGAAACATGATTGGTCTCATCACGAATGAAACATGTTTCGTTGTGAAAAGTGTTCACATCAGGCAGTGCATTGCGCGAATCATGGTTGAAACATGATTAGTCTGATCATGATTGAAACTACCTTACGAGGTAGTTTCAATCATGATCAGACTAAACAAGTTAAAAATGGTGGACATGCGATGAGGAGGCGAGTGCCCAAAAGCTTCATATTTGGGCTTTCTATGCAACCAAATGTTTATTTAAAATATGGGCTAATAAAGCGATACAGTATGAAATATCGGTGATGGATAGAAAGCCGAATATTTGGCAGAATATCGCCACGAAAGTTTACGACGGCGGCAGCAAGCGCGCAGCATTGCAGCATTGCAATACAAAAACAAACTTCACAAAATAAAAATCTTCTGTTACCGACTGATAGGGCAAATTCTGACAATACTGTCTTCTTACTAAACGCTTGAAAGCCCTGCTTCATCGAAGGGCTTGAAAATAGACAGAAAGACAGAGATGTAATGGAAACTTTATTGTAATTTCGAGCTATATTTTTACGGTTAAATTAAGTGTACAAGATTTATGCAAAAACCGTGAAACCGCATAAATTACACATCAGGCATGCAACGTGTTTGAAGCTGACACCTAATGTGAACAATGCAAAAACAAGCATGTTTAGGTGAAACATGTGTTTATTCTAAACATGTTTCGGGTTAAATGTGAACGCAGCTCAAGTCTCATAATGGATCATGTTCGTTTTGGTTTCGAAGCATTCTGTCCAGCAACTACACTGATTGGTACCAAACAATCCGATTTCGTAATAGCTTTGAAAAGATACAGTTTTATTTGAGCGAAAGTTAAACCTTCAGTTTAACTCAAAGCACGTTTTTAACTATCAAAGACCCCGCAATTTCTATAGTTTTCGCGAACTTCTAAAGAATGTAGCTTTTTGCTAATCACAGCGAAGTATGAACGCAATGCGAGCGTACTTAATTGTCAGTTTTTGATGTAAGTTTAAGAGTTACTGCCGGCAAAGGCTGAATAAGAGTTGACGAATAAAGAAGACTTCTGATCCAAGAGGTTGAAGACTGACTGAGTTAATCCCCTCAGTTGCAGCACGTTTTCTTCGCAACATTACGCACTTGTCACTTGACACCCCCCCCCCCCCACCCCCAAATCCCAGTAAGAGATTTGGCATGGGTGGGGATTTGTGGCGATGTTGGACTTTTTGCCGTGCCTCAAGTGGTGGGCATATTTATTTTAGTCCATTACCTTGCCTGAGCAGGTAAGCCGATGAGCTTGATTGTTCAGGTATTCTTCCATTTTTCAGCAAAATGCTGAAATAGATGTGCACCTAAGGTTGAAGGCGATCAACAATTTCAGTTATGGACCAGTCAGAAAATTAAAAGGGGCAACGTTTTACTTAGAAAGAGGAGTGGCTAGACAGCATTTCATCATGGACATAAAAATGGGACATAAAAGCCTCCAAAAACTCTACGCCACGTTTCCAAAGTTCCATGGATGGAAGTTTTACTTGATCACATTTCTACACTTTTCATCCGCATCCCAGAAGTTCCTGGCATCCCTTTTGAGGCCTCTAGTATTCCCATTCCCGCGAGTGTTGGAAGTTATGGTAAAGAGGCTAAACACTGTAACCGCAACCGTTTTATGCCTAGTACTGACGCAACTCTGCTAGTTACAATATTGTATCGTTAGTTGGGGATACCTTCTAATCTTTCTAGCTTCTTTTACACTCTTAGTAAGTACATGTACTTGCTCTATCTTGCTCTAGCACAGACTTGCTTACAAGTTGAGCTCATAGAGCGCGAGGTCTACTACCACCAAACCGGGAACAAAAAGCGAACGACTATTAGATAGATAGTCTAACCAATTGATATACAAATTTTTATGGAAAGGTAAAGACAAAGTAACCAGGGTATCTGCGATAAATAACTATGAGGAAGGAGGAATCAAAATGGTTGATATTGAAAGCACGATCAAATCTCTCCGCCTCTCCTGGATGAAAAGAATCTTTAGTGATAATTCCGGCACATGGAAGAAATATTTAGAATATCTTCTAACGAAGGAAGGTGGCTTCTATCTTTTCAATTGCAACTATAACATTAAAGATTTAACTATAAATTCTCAATTCTATAGAGAACTATTGAAGTGGTGGTCTGAATTTCGCACAGAAAATGCAGCTGACACCAATTGGAAAAACTTAATTTGGAATAACCACGAAATAAGAATAAACAACAAACCAGTTTTCTATAAAAGGTACTTTAATTATGGAATTCGGACCGTGGAAGATCTGCGCTTTGATCTTGACAATATTGATTCCTATGAATTACTTGCGAAACATATAGAGAAGACGAACTTTCTGGAATGGACTGGTCTACGCCATTCTGTACCGCCCAATTTAAGAAATACCAATTTTGTTCCAGATTACGCAGAACTGAATCCATCTTTTAAGATTGACGGCTGCCTTTTCGATGTTACTAAAAAGAAATCAAAGGATTACTACTCTCTTTTTGTCCGTAAAAAGGCACGCTTTCCTAATATTGCACAAAAACTTAAGTGTAAATTTAATTTATCCGATGAAGCATTGAAAAAAGCATTTTTTCTTCCTCATTCAGTTGCATTTGAGCCATATGTCAAGGCCTTTCAGTTTAAGGTATTGAACTCGATACTTTATACAAATTCAAAATTACATAAAATCGGTTACATTGAAGATGATCTGTGTTCTTTCTGCAAACGGGAATCAGAGACAATACAACATTTCTTTTTTGACTGTTCCTACTCAATTTCCTTTTGGAAGGATTTTGAATCATATTACTTAACTTTGACAAAGCAACAAATACATCTCAATTTGAAAGATGTTGTAGTCGGTGTTCTAACTCCGGAACGTCCCTTACTAAATTATCTATTACTTGTAGGAAAAATTTACTTATGGGGTTGCAGAAGAAACAATGAACTTCCGAATATAAGAGGTTATAAATTAAAAGTAGCATTAAAGTATGAAACAGAGAAATACATTTGTACTAAAAATAATACATTAGATATATTAAAGAAGAAATGGGAAATGTAAATGCTAAGTTGTTAACTTAGATATACATTGTATAAGGCTCAAACAGGTGTAACTTTGCTATGTAATTCTTGTATGTAATTGTGTGATTGTGTGATGAGTGAGCGAGCGAGTGGGTAAGTAGGTTTAAGGTTTAATGTAAAAACTCGTAATGTTGTTAAGTATTGTTAGTGGTATAAGTAGTAGCTTGTATTGTAAATAGTGTATGTAACTATGTGTTATGCAAATAAAAATTATTAAAAAAAAAAAAAAAAAAAAAAAAATATTAGATAGTCTAGCTCTAGCATCGACATAGCACCTTTGACTTCCCGTGCTATGGAGCTTTTTTCTCAATGACGCAAAAGCAACAGTCACTTCCTTACATCCCATCCATGCTGCTGAGGAAGTGCCTTTGCCGCTACCACTAACTGCCGAGGTTTGGACACGACTGGTATATCCAGGGAAGACATTTAAGACTCAGACGTTTCGTTTCAAAGAGTTTTAACAATTCATATGGAGGAATGTTGAATACCCACCCCTACCCCCTAGGAAAAAAATGTGCCCCTTGTAATTCCAGATGGGTCCATAGATGACATTGTCTGGCTCTTCAAATCCTATAAACATGTCACATTTGGTTCTGTGCACATTCATTTCATCATTTTGGTCAAATGCATTTATAAACAACTTGTTTTTTTTATATCGCCTTTGGGCAACTGTTTCAAATGGACTAAAATCCGTTTTGTTTGTGCTAACTTACTTCAAATTTTGAGCAAAATGAATTCGTCATTTTAGGTTGAAGTTTGATGAATGGCTAACGCCCAAAACCGGTCATTAGCTCAGCCCTATAATAAACCTCCACGGCGAATAATTAAGGTGGCTCGTAATGGTTTATATATTCCCATCTTTGGCAATCTATTACAGCTACACTAATAATGTTTGGGTTAAACTTTTAGTACAACTTTGTAAAGGTTTTACCGATGAACAAATTTAAGTTATCGTGACATCAAAAATCGTTGCCATAGCAACTCCAATAGTGGTCAAATACCTTATATTTGACTTTTTGAGGCTAAAATGTTAAGAGAGTAAATGACAAAATAGAATATGATTATACTGGTTGTTACAAAACACGGCAACGTGCTATAACAATTTACGACAGCTCGGAGTATTGCAAAATACGGCAATGTGTTATTACAATTTGGGATAGGTGCGTTATTACAAATCACGTCAATTGTTGTTACAATTTACGACAGCTATTACAATTTACGACCACTGTTTTTACAATTTACGACGTTTATTACAATTCATGACAGTACACATCCTTCTAATAATTGTTTGAACTTCTGCCGACAAGCCACAAAATAGACGTTTAATGTCGCACACTACTTGCGGCGAAGGAAACATCTCAGAGAAAGTAACAGCGAGTCTCTCATGTTCTACTTGAATCCAGCGAAACAGACGTCTGAAAGAGTAATAATGGGGCAAGAGATGTCTACTTTTACCTTTTGCCAGCCCCTGAATCCTTTTGCACGTTTGTTCACTTCTTGTAGCTCGGGAGAGAGTCTTCTCGCCAAAGAAGGAAGCAAACAAGCTAGGAGAGGGGTCGGGGAACTGGATTTATCGCTCCATAATGTTTAGTAACAGTAGTATATATTTAGGTTAACATGTGCATTATAATCCACTCATACAATGTTTACGTTTTCAGCTGCAAGCCTCTGCATACTTCAGAATACAAGTTTTTTTTTCATATCAAACTTCGTCAGCTCTTCATGTATAGCGTCATAGAGTATCCTCCTTGAACGTGAAAGACCACGGCCAAGCCTTCTTACTCAGTAACGGAGTTCATTACAGGTTATACACGTTAAAAAACGAAAGCAGACAAGCAATCACCACGAGCATGAGACATTGAGCGGTAAGATGAACGCTTGCGTTACACAGGTCTTTGTCACAACACGACCAGTCGCATGTCACGCCAGCCGTTTTTCTGTGATGCTCGCAATAAACCTTCGCGCTGCCACAGGTCCTTTCACTCGCACACGATCGTTTCTCGATATCCACTGATGCACCGTGAAGACTTGACCGCATGCACAAATTCAAACCCTGAGGACAGTACACTCTGATTTGCTTCTTATCGCACTGGTCAGCCGTATAAGAAGAACAGTTGACTGTTCCGTCAAAAAACCCTGGAATACATTGGTAGCATTCTATGGAACAACCTGCAAATAAAAATACAGTTTCTGATTGGTCGAAATTTTTGATTGATGACAGTATAGACATGAAAATGATGTAATCTGTAACGCTAGGCAAATTTCGGAAAACTTTTATATTTTGATATTGACGTGACTTTTCCAAAAGGCATAATCAAGCGAGTTGCAAAAAGGCAGCTAGAACCTATAGGATGAAATTTTCACACATTCGTCGTTTTCAAGTTACGAGCTGTCACACGCGTGCGCGACTTTGCACTGATTTTCCATCTATTTCGCTGGTAAATGTTCAGTGTAATAGTAAAAAAACTAATCGAACAAATTTGTCCATGGTGTGCACTCTAATAGACCGTAGAAAATGACATCATAACGTTGCAGTGAAATCACCTGCTAAACCGCTCGTGATTCCAATTGAGTTTGAACATTTTGTGACGTCAATTCTGTGGTCTATAAGAGTGCAGGCCATGCATTTGACAGCTCGTAAGATACCAATTTTTCCGCTTGAAGCCGTCGAATGTGTGGAAAATTGCGCCCCAAATGTTCCAGTCGACATTTCATTTGCCGGATTTTGAATTTGGAAACATAGCGACAATTTTTGAGTTATTTTTCGAAATTTGCCTTACGTTGCGTTACAGGCGACGTCATTTTCAAGGAGAATTGTTCGTCTTTTTTTATTCTAAGCTGCATCATCAACATGTAGACAACAGGTCAAAAAAGCCAAAGATTTCAATTCATAATTTGATCAAAAAATATTCAGGCCTTTCATGAAATCAAATAATGAACATGAGGTGCTGACCAGAAGACCACAGACTCAGGTCACGTGGGCAGTATCGAAATCGTATTAAAACGCGATATTTTACGCAAACATCGATATTAACCCTTTAACCGGCAATCGTACATATGTGTACGAAAAACACCAGCAGTGATTGAAAACACTCTAGCTTTTACATATCTGGGCACATGATATTAATGACTGCTTTTTATGGCAAAGTGATAATTTTCATAGCTTTAAAGGCCAACTTACTGACTACAACTCTTAATTTCTGTTGCATATGGTTGTTTGTTCAGCAGCAAATTTGAAAATGCCCGTTTTCTACGTAACAGGACAACAACAAAAAACACACATCTTTGCCTCCATTTTTTTAATGAAAAAAATAATTCTGACTTCAAAAATATACATTTGCAGCAAACTTCAACCCTATTCCCTTCCGTTCACCAAGGAAATTTCCCATCAATCATTCAGAAGACTCAGCAATTACTATTCGATTAGAGCTATGCTTGCAAACCTGTAATTTCCTCGTTGCTGACCGAAAGGGATGCTTGGGAAAAACAGTCATGGCGGCGGCATGAAAGGCTTCCTACCTTCATTCCATATATTTTTTATAAGTGTCGAGCCACCCAATCCTGCCGGCAAAATGTTGCACCGATTGCATTCTTTGGAAGTCAGAACTCGTCCAAAATGCCTTGGCAGGTCTTGGAATCCACCCACAGAACGGCCAGAGAGACAACTTTACCCATGGACCGCCATCTTTCGATTCGAATATTTCTGGCGTTCCAATCAAGACAAAATCATCTCTCACCTCTGGTTTCTTTCAGATGCTGGCCTCTACCCACCACTCTAGCTTAATGATGCCAGCCTGGGGGCTTCTGCAGTGAAAAATGACTCGAAAAATCACTCATAAACACAAAACGAGCCAAATACAAGCCCAACAGCTCGCCTACGAACGAAGCAACTGCCGACTACTGACGTCACAATAAAAATCTGAGCCCTCGGTGTTTCGAAACAGCACACATTTTTACTTGGACTTCTTATATGCAATCACGAAGTTCTGCAGAATGTATAAGCCCAAAAAACCCCTTAAGAAAGTCACAGAAATCTGCCGGTTAAAGGGTTAAGGAGAACAATAGAGGTCACGTGACCACAACTTTTAACATGACAGAGTGAAAGCTAGGGTTAAACCAAGCCTATAATGGTGTATGGATTAGGGTTGCAGGGTCAGGGCTTGTGGGTTAGGGTTAGGGTTAAGTTGTTGGGGTTAGGGTTAGATTTTGGGTTAGGGTTGCAGTTTGGGCCTGGGCTAGTCACGTGACCAGCACTCCTGCCACACTGGATCACCTTAGTTAAGGTAACTGTAGCCTTATGATTGCATTGAGCCCTAATAAAGTCTCTGGCCAAGCTACAATGTCAAATTATTTACTCCTCTTGCTTCAATTTTGTGCTGTGGCATAATTATAAAGGTTTTGAGGGGTATTGCCATCTACCCTCCCCTCCAACTTCTTGTCCTGCGGTCAAGTTGACACAAAGATTTGCATGAGGACTGGTGTTGATGGGCTTTGCATTTTTGAGTCGTTTGCGAATTCGAAAGATGAATTGACTGGCAAAAAATATTTTTGGTTAAGTATTCGTCCATGTTTGACCGTTGTGAATAAATTCCGGTTCCAGACTGATGTGATGGGTGAAATCAGCGTAAAATTTCTCAAATCCTGATGCGATCTGAGCGTAAGAAAATGTGGTACGTAATCTGTGACGAGTTTCTGTTTATATAGTACAGCTCGAAACATATCCTCAAATTACAGGGTAATGTTTCGCTTTCAGTTGACGCCTTACACATGACCTGGGCAACTAGCCAACTATTGAAAATATTCTCCACGCGTGATCAAAAATTCCCGTTTGGTATTAACTTTTTACTTTGCTTTAGCAACGAAAACAAAAAAAAAAAAACACAGTATGGAGAACATAAAAAGCTGTGAACAACAGAAGGAAGGCTTTTTGTAGAGAGAATCGTTTCATATCCAACTGACGAAGTTGACAATTTACTAATGGGCTATTTCGATAAATTATAATCCCTTTCGTAACGCAACTTGGATGCACATGTACAAGTTGTTTGACTTCAGATAAAATTTAAGCCATAACATTGCTCAAGCAAGGCTGAAATCTTAAAGTGCATATCTAACTTCTTTCTTTATCCTTTGAAAATTACTGGTAAGCGTAACAGGACAGCTATTCTTTTTGTTTTCACCTACAAATAACGCAGTTTCCTATACAGTTCAGAAAGAGATACAACTTTGATATTTCATACAATGTTGATATGGTTAAAATCCATCTAGCTGCCTGAGATTAGAAAACGTTGTATAGTTGGTATTACATCGTTCCAAATATCGGCATTTGTTCTGTTTGTTTCGAACCGGTCCAGTGTACAGTCGTAGTATCCGGTACAGTATAAAGGTCAGTGGGTGAATCAAGGTGGGACGTACGTAAATATTTTCCTACATTTCAAAATATCAACCATCTTTCCGCTTTTACGATAGCTGTGTAATGGAGGCTGCCATGTATATGTGTGGATTTCTCTCCTATTTATGTAAGGGTAGGACCAATTCATGCGAAATTCGCAATAAGAACAGAAACTTTAAGCAGTAGAATCTAAATTCATCACATTACAACACAGAACGTCTATGAAGTACGACTTACCGAGAGAAATAAAGGCAGATGCGATAACAGTGAAAAACACAAGCTTCATGCTTCTCGTCACGGAAAACACCCTGTGTCGATTCCGTTCCCAGCCCCAGTTTGTTCGCAACAACCGCAGTGCTTACCGTTTCGTAGTAACGCCACACCAGAGAATCACGCTCCAGAGCCGGGGCGTTTTCGGTCAGCGGTTATACGTTCCCGAACACCAACGTTGGAGGTCGACAGGTTGGTCTCCCACATCCCAATTTTTTTACTCCCGCCTCCCGCCCCTTTCCGTAGCCGTTCTGTCCTCTTTGTCCAACTATCTATTACAAAATATAACGAAATGTTTCGAACTTTTTCTCGTTTTCTCCCGGTTCCCACCGACTTAAGAATCGCGCTTCCCGCCCCTTTTCTCCCGGGAAGTTCCGGGCTCAACGGCTCTAGGCAATTAACATACCGGAACCAGGAATTCCTAGTTCGCAGTTTGAGTACCTCTTGGGTAATTCTTCGCGAAGATCAGGATATAGGATCAGTAATATTGAATAAAACTTAAAGTGCCTATGACAGATTTTTTTATTTCCTTGTTCGAATCTACATTGGGTCCCGATATGAGAAGCGAAAAAAAATTCTGTAGTGGTTTTCCTTTACCGCGTTTTCGTCGTTTAAAAACGTGAAATTTTACTTCCGGTTGGGTCAAATACCGCGCTAAGAGGGGAACTGGGGCGAGCTGTGTTTCTGCGTATCACCGGGAACACAATGACATATTTATTTTTCTAAACTACTTTTGACAAAGAATATTGAATATTTTAGGGAGTCCACAATTTCCGTAGCCCACAATCAAAAGTCGTTTAGAAAAATGTGTTCCCGATGACAGGTAGCAACCCAGTTCTCCACAGATCACCCTCCTGTCGCGGTATTTGACCCTCGGGGACCATAAAAAAAAAATCTATCACAGGCACTTTAAAACCAAATGCAAGGCTGATCGGACAGCTATAAAGGCAAATTTTTGTTACCCAATATTTCGGTGCCAAAACTAATCTTCTTCAGGGCTGCAGAAAGCTAAGTAAACATGGAAATAGACGTATATTTGAAATGATGCTGATAAAAAGATGGAATATGATTGGTTGGCTACAATAAAAATTAAAAAGAAACAGATCAAATTTCGTCGCGTCCTTTTAGACCTTTCATTTCATATAGGGTTCAAGAGTCTACGGCTAACCAACTGTAAATGTTGGCGTTGTGTTGGCACTCAATGCGTGCTCTTTTGATGTATATTTAAAATAGCTGCCCCGTCGAACATCAACGGATGGAAAATTGAATAAGATAACTGTCACGATCCTTGTGGGGACACCACGTTTTGGTGCCAAAAAAATATCGCGAGCGCAGCGTAAAATTGGTTTGTCAAGATATTCCGACTTCCTTACAAGTCTTCGGGAAGCTTCGTTTATTTTTGGAAAAGTTCGAAAAATGATCGCAAAGGTTCGTATGGCCTTCGAACAACAATCGGAGAATCTTCGGTCTAGAAACTGTTCAGAAAACAAAATGTTGCTAGAACGAAAAAAGTTGCACCAAATATAAAAACCTGCCGAGTATTTTAGGCCCCCCCCCCACCCCCCACGTTTCAAAGCGCTCCGCCACCTCTGAATCAATAATCCGATATATGCCCGTCCGTTTGTTATCACGACTTTCCGAGAAATCGCCTTCGAATTTCCGCGAAATAGTTATGCTCATCAAATAACGTTTACACATATACATGTATGCAGTTCTTTTATTAAAAGAAAACAAAAGCAAGACAATAGTTTTCCTGTGGGAGTAGCACACATGTATGATGTAAAAACAATAGCTACACTTGCAAGACGACGTCTAAACGTGGTCTTCGTAAACTCCGGCTCATCGGCGTTCAAATAATGCAATTTAGACTCTGGTTAGCCATGGTTTATGGAGTCGTCGTCTAAACCTCGATTTAGCCTTAGACCACGTCTAACTTTGGCTTCGTTTAAATAATCGGCCCATAATCTTCCTATCATGGTCCGGCTAAAATTCAAAATCTTTTTAACTGTCCAAATCTATGTTTAAAGCTGATTTCCAGTCCGTACTGCGCAGACTCGGGGTTTGTTTTCGTTTTTGTTTTGAATTCGTTGAAACGTTACACTTCGGTGACAGCATACATGAAGTTTTTTAGTCCGCCATTACTGTTCGTTTCGTTCAAGTCCATTTTACAGTTGCCTGCCAGTGACCTGGCCTTGAATGGTAGTGAGGCTGAGGGTGACTGCATTGATACAAACCTCCCTGCTTTATATGTAAATGCAAATAATAGCATCAAAACAACATGATTTACAAAACAAAAGCAGTGAGGTCTGTATCAAAACAAGGTCACCTTCAGCCTCACTTCCATTCAAAGGCCAGGTCACTAAGCAGACAACTGTAAAATGGTCTATTCCCGATGAGCTGAAACGTCGGTTTGAAATAGCGTCAAGGTTCTTCTACTCGTTATTATTTGTTCTGCAAGGATATCTGGCGTTAATAATGAAGAAAAAGGTAAGTTTGTCGCGGAATTTTTAGTTTTGCTTGTAAACATTCCTTCGTGACTGGGCTCACATAAACATTGCAGCCGAGATTGCGCAGTACGGACTGGAATTCATCTTTAATGTTGTATTCGGATTATTTACGCTACATTTTACAACGTGTGATAGGTCAGTTGTGATTATTATCTTGAACAATCCACATGTAACGAAAAGTCGATACAGCTAAATTTGGCATAACACAAACAACAACTATTGTCTACTGCCTCTTCGTGTGAAGTGAGCTTAGAACATTTTCAAACTGCACAGGACTGCGAACATCATCATGATCATGTTAGTGGAGACGGTAGAGCCGCTGTTACAGGGCTTGTCACCTTCACTGACGCAGCAGGCTACCTCACATTCTTTTATCTCGTTTTTTGTCTTGTGACGTCATATCGTAGTCATGACGACACAAGATAATACTACAGGGGACAAGGTGCATTCCATGCGTATTTGCTTTCTGAGGCCGCGAAATTTTCCCGCCATGTCAATATTTTTCCCGCCATGTCAATATTTTTCCCGCCATGTCAAAATTTTCTTTTTTTAGTAAATGCCGAAAAATGCGATCATCAGATTTAAACAAAATAGATGCAGACTTCTCATCCTCAAAGCACTGGAAATCTGGAGATTGAGGTAAAAAAATCTGGAGATTTCAGTAAAAACCGGGAGATTGATCAACTGACGGACAAAAATAGCTATAAAAAGAGTCCCAAAACCAGGCGCTAATCAAATGACTTGTTACTCTGTTTTTTCGTGAGATTTCTGTTTCTCGTCGTGAGATTGAAGTGAAAACCGTGAGTCTCAGGACAAAATCGTGAGACTTGAGAGGTCTGCAGATGCTGTTTACACTGACAGTTGCGTTTATTTTTAAGCTTTTTGTTTGTTTTTCTTAGTGATAAAAGCAATCACACGAGATTCCCACCATTCTAGTCATATTAGTCAATCAGATAATAGCTACCGTTTCGTGAGAACATGTGTTTTATGATTTTGGTACAGCAATAGGGGAGAAGCATGTCTTAAACAGGATTGCGCCTTACAGAACTGTAGGTATGTCGACCGACAATATGGCAGGAAAACCTTTTTTTGCCGTTTCCATTTTGGTCCATTTTTGATAATAATAATAATAATAATAATAATAATAAGAACTTTTTTAGTGTCTAGTCTTCTAGCTAGCCATAGACTAATCGGGGACACTGTTTAAACTAAAATATAATATAAGTACAAAAACAATTCTGTCTTTTACATTAAATTATGCTACATTTTCCAACACTCTTTGTATTTACATCTATTCCTACAATTAAGATACTACTTAAAATACGGAATATCGAACCTATATTTAATACTTATAGGGTGGTTTCGCCAGAGTGCAAAGGTGACACCCTTTGCATGTGTCTCCTCCGACAGTCCGAGTTCCCTTCCCCTGATGTTCGCCTGATCGCTGCAAGGACGTTCGTCTTTGTCCCATTGTCTATTCGACCACATCTGGCCCAAGGCGAGGGAATGTCCGACGACAGTTCACTCTTGGTACGTAAAATCTGAGTCAGCAGCCGAGGGTGATCAGGAAAAGCTCTACTACGTGCTAGGCAGTAATCATGTCACTAACATAATGCGATCTCTTGCAATCTGATACAGCTGGTCATCCCCGCGCGAGGAGGTCACTATAGGAGGAGACCGAGAGAAACTGTACGAGTCCCCATGATCCCTCCAGGTGTCGCGCCGGCAGAAATGCCACACCAAGCAAGAGGATGGACAGTGCAGATCTCATGCAGAGGGGGGCAGCCTCGTAGGACGCCAATGCAGTCCAAGCACCTGCGAATATGTCCCGAAGAGGCGTCAGATCACGCCCAACAGCATGCATCGTGAATCATACTGTTAATACTAACTCCGTTGTGTGATCCCGCAACCGGTGCTGTTTGCCCCCAGGAGGACTGACCAGCAGATGTCTGCCCCATCTTCTCAACTTCATCCATGGCTCACGTGAGGTTAGCTGTGGCATCAGCATAAGCAGCAGTGAGAACGCCAGCGAGAACAGATCATTTTGGTATATGTTCCACAGCAGTGGTCCCAGAGATGATCCCTGTGGGCAGCCCCGTTAAGCGCCCCCAGGCACAGTAGAGTTCCTACTCTGTCTCCGAAGGCGATGCATAGTAGTGCAGGATGATAGCCCGTACGCTTCATCTGCAGTATATAGGAGTAATGAGTCAATGCACTGTCGTGAACATGACGACTGCGTGACCTTGTCTGCCTCATGTACAATTCAGTGAGGCGTATCGAGTCGCCGCAGCAAAGTGTTGCGAAGCTGATAGGAAAGGATGAAGATAGGTCAAACATCTCGCTGAGTTGTTTGCATTGATTTCAAAGATGTAATAGACCGTAGTAGTCGAACCACATGTGTGCCTTTACTTCTGTTCAGTTGACTAGCTAGCTTAGGCAAGTTAGAATTTGTGCTGATTAAACTAGTTCAAAACAAGTGATCCCGTGGACATTATTTTCCTTGTGTGTCTTCAATTTGAGTATTACTCGAAGACACACGCGAAAGGTCAACCATGAAACTTTGCTTGGTAGTGTGCGTGAGTTTATTGAAACGTGAGGCTGAAAACGTTCTTATCAGTCACAGACACAAAACAACAAAGGAGAATCTGTGACTTTGTTGACCTTTTTAAGATATTTAAGAATTATCTGTGACAGATAAATGCTTATGAATCTGTGTGTGTCTGTATTCTTTTTGTGCTGTTATCGGAGTCCTATAACTGTTCAACGGCTACATGCTGGAGTGTAATTTGAATTTAAGTCAAGCCTACTTTCGGCTGCTTGGAAAAATCGCTTTTGATAAGGTGTCGGAAACAAGTCGCGTGACAATAATAAGTACAAACATTATCCGCCTGACAGAAATAGCAACGATCAATTAATAGTATGAATCAAAATGGACGCTTAATTACCGTGATTGTGATCGGAATGGATACTATTAAGGCATCGATTTCAAAACTTTAAGCATGTAATCTTATACAATAATTAAAGATAGAAACTTCATGGACAGTTACTCAGAGTTTCACGCACGAAGCGATCATCAGACTGTGTCGTTAGATGCGGTGAAATACAATTTAAACTACGTTCATGGAGGACGGTTGGAACGATCCTGTCTCTGATTGGCCGTGTAGTACTTGTTTTCGTGCCTGCACTTGGTAACAAGCTCAGATCTTTTGTTCAAGAAGGTGGATCTGTCAGCTGATCATATATGCAGCTGATAGTATGCAGAGCTTCTCCGTCAGACACAAATTGCAGCGTGACGGGTTTCCCCTGTAAGCGCTTGCTCTCGTGACAATGGACCACTTGATCGAAAATTCGGTGTTGTTGTCTTTCAGGTCCCAAATCTTATAGATATTTTTTAGTTGGATTTTAAGCCTTTCGCGTGAGAACCTTTTGTAGTTGGAATGAACCTTTGTTTTTATCTTTAACTGTGAAATCGTGAAGTTCAGCGCAAGCATTCACGAAAAAGGTTTCTGAATTGACAAGTGAATCAAGAGTTTCGTATATCGTGTTGTGAATGTCACAACTTTTATCGAGCGACAAAAGTAGCACTAGTTTTAGTTTAAATTTTAGGGGTGAGGAGTCTAAATGTTTCTTTATGTTAGATGCACGCTTTTTAATTTTCGATATCTTTACAAGCAATAAATAGACGTGAAAAGCGGTCTATTTTCATATAAATTAAACTCTGAAAAGAGTCACAAGACACTAAGCCCAGAGGGCTTTTGATTCTTCTTCATTTCATCATCTCCACACGTTTTCTTTATCTGTTCGCAAATGGTTTTATCTATACAATCTCTAGCCTCATTCTCTGTACCGTCAGTCATCGTCTGGTATCTTTTGATGCAAGTGTCGTCTTCGCCGGTGCAGATGACTTTTTTCTGATCTTTTTCGCACTGTTCCACTGTATAATCCCCATCGCCATTCGGTTCGCATTGATAACACATCAACGAACATGCTGCATGTAAAAAATTAACAACACATTGTTACGGATTTTACCAGACTTCTGAACGGCCAAAATTTATTTTTGTGCCGTAGGAAACCTATAGACCTAATGCAAATATGGCGGCTGTTTATTTTTGGCTCCCAGAAAAAATCATTTGTCAACAAAATTAAATTACTTTAACTTAAAGATAAAGACAAACTAAAGCAGTGTATGAAGTTTGAAGGCTATACTAATGGGAAGTTACAGGGGCATTCATATTGCCAAAAACAGGAAAACGAGGCTAGGCAAGCCAGGGTGACTTTTCCATACAAATCTCCTAAATTTTAATGAGTCATAACTTTGCAACCATTTAACCCAAAACACTGAAACTTCTCAGAATAGCATTTTCATATATATTTAAGAGTCACCATCAGCGTTTTAAGAAACTTGACCAAACAACAGAAGCGAATGACAACCATTTTTGCATAAGGTCTATAAATAATGGTCCATGTTTATTAACAATTGTTATTTATATTAGAGAACTGAAACTGTTAGCAAACGTCTTTGGCTTAACTTTTCAAGTTGTTTCCGCGCGTCTTTAAAAAGTCGATTTGATAGCCGTGGCTTGATTTCTCTCTGCCAATTAAGGTAATATATTCCTTTAGATGTTCAAAGATGATGTTCTTCAAGGGTAAGTTTCCTAAAACTAATTTCAGAGAACAGTTTGAACAAAAATCTGCGAAATCCCCGTGACCGGTAGCCCCTTAAATTGTGTCTTTGTGGCAAAGTGTAGTGTTAAGCTGAGTTGTGATAGCAATTGCCATTTTAATAAGTAAAGGTATCAATCTAGAAGCGATGAAATTTGCGCACAGTAATTGTAAAATCTATTTCTATCGAAACCATATCAAAGCGCGATATTTTCTGCGAGCATCGATATTTCCGTGTTTGACCGATGTGAATAAATTCCGGTTCCAGACTGTTGTGATGGGAGAAATCGTCGTAAAATTTTTCAAATCCTGTTTCGATCTGATTGATAAAATGCGGTGCGTAATCTGTGACGAGTTTCTGTTTATAAAGTACAGCTCGAAACATATCCTCAAATTACAGGGTAATGTTTCGCTTTCAGTTGACGCCTTACACGTGACCTGGTCAACTCGCCAACCATTGAAAATATTCTTCACGCGCGAACAAAAATTTTCCGTTTGGTATTAAACTGACTTTGCTTCAGCAACGAAAATTCAAAAAAAAGGACAGTGCGAAAAACATTAGAAGGAACTAACTAACTAACTTTGTGTAGCGAGAATCGTTTCACGTTCAATTGGCGAAATCCGAAATTCACTAGAGGTCTTTTTGGATAAATTGATCTCTTTCGTAACGCAACTGTACAACAGTCATGTAAAAGTTGGTGGACTTCAGATTAAATTTAAGTCATAAATTTGCTCAAACAAGGCTGCATATCTGACTTCCTTCTTGCATCCTTTGATAATTATTGGCAAGCGTAATAGGACAGTTACTCTTTTTGCTTTCACCTGCAAATATTAAAAGCAGTTCCCTTTTAACCAAGGTTCACTTACTATTCTATACAGGTCACATCAAAATACAACTTTGATGTATCATTCGCTGTTGATATGGCTAAAATCCATCCAGCAGCCTGAGATTAGAAAACGTTGTGTAGTTTGTATCACATCTTTGCAAACATCGGCATTTGTTTCGAACCGGCATGTACAGTTTTGGTTTCGGAACAGTAAGGTCAGTGGGTGAATCAAGATGGGACGTACGTCAATAAAATTTCTTATATTTCAAAATATCTACCATCTTTCGTTTTTACCAGTGAAAGTTCAGTATCGTATATATTAGTTACGCAACGCTTTCGAGTTAAAGGCTCGTGTGTATACCGAGAAAATACAAGTGACTCGTGGGGTATTCCATACTTAGTATACCACGAGAAAGTCTGTCCTGTTTACGCAAACCTGGGATGTTTCGTTGAAACGGTATGACCAATTCAATTTCATGACAAAACACAAACGCAAAATTCGTGATATGAACTGAAACTGTAAGCAGTAGAATCTAAATCAATCACATAACAACACTTACGACTTACCGAGAGAAATAAAGGCAGATGACAACAGAGAAAAACACGAGCTTCATGATTCTCGTCACGGAAAAACTCGAAAAACTCCTGTGTCAGATCCTCTCCCAGCCCCAATTTGTTCGCAACAACCGTAGTGCTTGCGTTTCGTAGTAACGACACACAGGATAAAGTGTGAGACAGTGACAGAGGGCATAGTAACTAGACCTCGTCCCACGTATGGACATTAAAATTGTATTATATTGTACCAGCCTTCTGCTTCGTGCCACGGACACAGCTGACGTAAAATAATAGAAACAAAAGAACTTTCCGAGAAATCGCTTTGGGATTTCTACGAAATAGTTTTGCTTTCTTCGATTACTTGTGTGATTTACTAAATTTAAATGATGAGCTTTAATAAGCTTAAGTTATTTTCACACAAGGCGGGAAGGCGGAGTTTTGCTTGCCAGTTTCTCCTGGTCGATTAACCTTGACTAAATTCATACTCTCCTATCCAGTAATTGGTTGCTTGTTTGTGTATTTTTTTAGCTTTAATTATTTTCAGTTCTACATTTATTTAACCTAAAACTTCGGGCCAAACAAATGACAGCACGCAGTCGCTTCGTTTGTTTTTCGTTCAGAGATATAAATTAAAGACTTTCAAAATTTTTTTTTAAATAACACCCGGCAGTGAGTTCCGATTTTTAGTTATTAGGTTTTTGGTTTTAAGAAAGTTTTTAAGTCTTTGATTCTGTTTTTCCTTTTAGATTAAAAAGAGATAACCGGTACGATGGTTTGAAAGTTTGGTAAATTTAATTGAACGCCATGTGCGAATCTGCAAGTTTATGTTCGCGCGTGAGGCAGCCACACGGACTGGAAATTTGGAAAACATCTGCCAAGTAGACGAATATTCGACCTTGTGAGAAGGCCAAGAAAATTAACTTGCCATTCTTTGGAATTGAAACAAAATATAAGCTTGTTTAGCTCCTCGGCTAACAGCTTTCAATCCAGCAAAAACTCCTGGTAGTACGGAAGTATCGAAGACTCAATTCATTCATGTTGAACCAAGCAAACAATGTGCAAATGTTGTTTTCTTTTCTTGTTTTGTGACAGTTTTTCTCAGTGAAGGCAAGAATTATCGAACTCGCCTAAACCTGAAAGTTCAGTCTTTTTTTTATTTTGGTTTTATGTTGTTTTTCTTTCTCATTTGTCGCTCCTTAATTTGCGAGCAATTAAAGCGGGTAAACTAATAGACACAGTCAAAATGAATTGCCGCTGTCGACTGTCGAGCGCTAGCGACCTGCAAACTTCAAACATCATTTTCATCATTTTTTGAAATGTTGGTGCAAGCAGGAAACCCTCGGTGCAAAAGTATGAAGCTACAAAAATAAATAGACTTTTGAAAGAGACCATTCTTTTCCTTATGTTTCTTTGCTATTTCTTATGTTTTGTGTTTAAACTTCGCGCGACAGGAATTTTGTATTTACGCGACTGGACTACCTAGTCAACCGGAAATACAAACCTGACCGGATGTTAATTTTCCACTCATGCGCAGTGCGTTTTGCCGCGGTGTCACTAACGCCACACCGGACAATCACATTTTCAGAGCCGGGGCGTTTTCGGTCAGCGGTAACCCAACGCTCAACGGCTCTGGCGATTCAAAAACCGGAACCAGGAATTCCTGGTCGCGGTTCGACTGTGCGCGTGGCCGGAGGTTGTAGTTGAAATGAACAAGTTTTGAACAAGGTACCTCTTGAATAATGCAAGGCCACTCGAACAAACAGTAGAGAAGTGAAGCCGGATCTTTGCGTAGATCAGGATTAGCAATATTGAATAAAACGTAAAATCAAATGCAAGGCTAATTGGAGAGCTAAAAGAGCTAATTTTATCGCCCAATATTTCGGTTAGACAAAGCTAACCTTCTTCAGGGGCTGCAGAAAGCTAAGTAAAACTGGAAAAAGACGTATATTTGAAATGATGCTTATAAAAAGATGAAATATGTTTTGTTGACAAGGACAGAATTAAGAAACGTGTACAAAGGCTACAATAAAAATAAAAGTCGAAATAGATCAAGTTTCGTCGCGTCTTTTCATTCCATATAGGGTTCAAGAATCTTGCCCTTGGAAATTAAAAAGCTTCACTTGCTTTGCCAATGCCGCCTCTGTTCGAGGTTATTATAGTTCTAGAAGAATGAGTTCTATGTTGTGAATTGAATGGCTAGTAAGAGCGAAGTGCCTCGCCCCACTGACCTCTTCGTTTTCCCACTCATTTGCATAATTTCAACTCTTCCCGTCGTGCGTAGCATTTCAGGAACAAAAACCGACTGCGCGCAGTATAGACAAATTAATTTCATTCCTATACTAGCAGTGTATTTTTTGACATGTATGCTTTCATAAATTCTAGCATGTGTGTGGATTATTACGCCAATAGACAAGAGTATTTTCGGCGGTCACGTTACGTAGACCGATGGCTGTTCATCCCATAAATTGTTTTTGCATGAATACGGAGAAAAGTTCGCCAAATATGTTAAAATAGATACTTACTTATGTTAGCGAACAAATTAGGCGAAGAACGTGTTCCGCTGGTGAAATGCAGGGATTTGTTGACAGACCTTAAAATTGACACGAACTCTTATTACCCGTAAACCCCATTTCAGGGTTACCCCCAGCAATAAATTCGCCGGTGCGCATAACAAACGCTCTGTTACCATTTTTATTCACAGCTAAAAATTTTTTATTGGCTGTAAACGACATAAATTTATTAAAGTGTTAACACTGCACGATGTTTTGAGCTTTCGAATTTGTATTCAAAGATATCTTTCTTTAATGCAAATAATTCTCGTTTTCCAACTGTTGACTCCCGATCGCGAGCACGTACAAAGCTTAACTTTTGTTCACAACTTCGAAATGCTTCGCGTAACATGCTTCGAGCTGACGTCCTGATCATGTGCGAGTCCAAGTTTCAAACTTTTGTCGTCCTAAGCAGTTTTTGAGTTTTTTTGTTAGAGATGACGCGTGCCACGCGATACCTTCTCGTCTAGTATAAAACTGCATTTCATTTGGAAGCTGAAACAATAATGTTTTATCATTCATTCATATCGCTCAGCTTGCTTTTGGCCCTGTTTGGCCTAGTAGACATCTCAAATCATTATCCGTCAACTCTGGAAAACAAGCTCTGCGTGGACACAACTGTGCATAAGCATGAGCAGAATATTACTTGCAGCGAAATCAATGTCAGACACTAATGCGCATGGGGGGGGGGGGGGGGGCATTTATTCTTGGTAGCCATTTGCAGATCACGTAGCGGGCTCTTGGCTAAAGGTGGATTTCCACTGTCGCGTTTTTGTTGACGCACGTTAACGTACGTAGAAATTGTAAACGTACGTAAAAATGAAATTTTACGCGCGCGATAACGTGCGTGGAATTTACGTTCTCCAATTTCCAATGCCACGTTTTTTTTCTTGGTATCTACGTACGTTACACGCACGTATACGCAAAGGTGAGCTGAGTTCAACTTTTTTCGCGGCTGTCTGCGGTTTCCCAGCGATTTAACCAATCATACTTTTGGATTTTGTCACCATGACACCACTTACCATGTGGAAAACCATTTTGTTTTAAATCGCCGTCGATTTACATTGGAAAGCATTCTGATGTAGAAGCACTTCTCATCGAGAAAGTCCGAACATTTCCAGCAATACTCTGTGGAACTGACTACAGAACCAAATTACACGAACGCAGTAGTGAAAGAAAACGCCTAGCGTCAAGTCACGTAGGCTTTGAACCGGGAATCCGGGAAGGTCGCCTCAAATCTTATTTTTTTACTTGATAATGTCTTTCGGAAGTATTTAAAAATGCTTCTTGGTCATATTCACGCTTTTCTTTTACTAGCGGGTGGTACAAAGTGTTTTCATGGCAGTCATGTTGGAAGAGTCAAACAACAAGATATTTGCATAAAAATGTTAATGATTTTTTCCTCAAAGGAGAAACAATTTATTGTTATAACACACTCTTTTCACCAACTTGATAATTCAGGGTGGCGGGCAGTTACGTACTTTTAACGCACGGAAAAAAGAAACGCTTTTTATTACTTTTTACGCGACTTTGAAAATTTGCCTACGTATCTTTTTTTACGCACGTTTTACGTACGTAAATATTTACGCGTCAGTGGAAATCCACCTTAATGAAAAGAAAGCGCGCAAAAATGGAGTTGGTGTGACAACAACCACTAACTACTGTTACGTCTGGCCCCATTTAACTAAAGACTTACCAAAACCAACTATAAATGTTGGCGTTGCGTTGACAACCAATGCGTGCTCCTTGATCTCTATTTATATACCCCGTCGAAAATCAGCGGATCAGTAAAAAATTTGATAAGAAAATAATAATAATAATAATAATAATAATAATAATAATAATAATAATAATAATAATAATAATAATAATAATAATAATCCGATCTATGCCCATCCGTTTGTTATCATGACTTTTCGAGAAATCGCCTTCGAATTTCCGCGAAATAGTTATACTTTCTTCGATCACTTGTGTCATCAAATAACGTAAACACATGTAATCAAGTTGACAAACATTTATACACCGCAAAATATTGGGGCCTTCTAACAGGGGCCTTTTGGGGCCTTCTTACAGTCACGGTAAAAAACTTATAATCTTCTTATCATGGTCTAAAATTTTAAGTCTTTTTGCCAACTCTATGTTTTTTAATTGGATTATTTACCCGAAGCAACCTACATTTCACAGCGTATGATAGCTCAGTTATGATTATTATCCTCAACATATAACGAGAAGTTGATACAGCTAAATTTAGCATTACACAAACAAAAAATATTGGCCACTGCTCCTAAGCGTAAAGTGAGCTTAGAACATTTTCAAACTGCTCAGGACTGTGATCATCATCATCAGCATGTTAGTGGAAACGGTGAAGCCGCTGTTACAGGGGACCCCTGTGTGTCGCCAATACAGGTAATTTAATCTAATATAAGACTCTGGACCCCGCTGGCGCCCAATGCAATTTATTTTTGATACGGTTTATTTGCCAGAATCTAAGCAGTTTACAGCAGTCACAACGTGTGATAACTCAGTACAACGTCAAACTACTGTTTTATCAATTGGGAGAGAAAAGATAAAAATTAGTTTAGAATTATCAAATAACAAACTAAGTTTGGCGCCTGCTTTTGAGTGTAAAGTGAAGTTAGAACAGCTTCACACTGATCAAGACTGAGAATGTCATTATGATCACGTTGGTGGACACAGTGTAGCCGCTGTTACAGGGCTTGTCGCCATCACTGACGCAGCAAGTCATAGTACATTCTTTCAACTTCAACTCCTTCATCTTTTTAGTATCTTCACACTTCTTCTTCATCTCTTCACAAACGCTTTTTAGATAACATGCTTTCATTAAATACTCTTTACCGTCCTCACTCTCGCTGTACATACTGACGCAGGTATACTCGTCGTGATCGGTTGCATTTGGGTCGCGATTGGTGCAGTCGACAATTTTCTGATCTTTCTCGCACTGTTCCTTAGTGTATTCACCTTTACCAGTTTCCTTCCGAACGCATTGGTAACACATGAAGGTATATGCTGTAAAAACACAACAAATTGCTGTTAGACAAAATGTTTTTTTTTTAAATTTATATTGTTTCATCGTTCTTATCTGAAGAAACCTTTTTGGTGATCGTACTCAGAAGCAAGAACAGCAACTGCTACAACAACAGTGCAACAGAAATACTAGTTATGCAACGCTTTGAGTGGTATACTATGGAATATCCCACGAGTCACTTGACTCAGTATACACACGAGCCTTAGGCGAGTGTGTATACAAAGAAAATACAGTGACAATGGGATATTCCAAAGAGGGCCCGGAGACCGCAGGCGATGGGAAGGTGGGTGACCGTATACGGCCGTATTCTGATTGGCTGTATTTCTATGGCATGGTATAAATAGAAATAGCAATAGCATGTACAACAGTAATAGCCACGGCAGAGTAATAGCGATGTTTTACGAAATTTGCTCGGCTGATCAAAATAAACCTTATAGACGAAATTCTGTAAACTGAAATTTGACATCAAAGATTCGATCCTCGCGTCAATACGTTCCTTTTACTTATTAGGGTATGTTATGTGTGTACAGTATGTAGCACTGATTGTTGTAACGCTTTTCAGATTATTGATAACACCACATAAGTTTGTTTTATGTAGCAATTTTCTTGGAATCTAAACAATAAGAGCAGAAATTTTATATATTTGAAGAGCGATGAAAGGAATTCAGTTGTAGGGTTTATTGTAAAGAGAAGTGTTGATGGTGTTGTAGAGCCAAAATGAAAGATCTAAAAACATTTTTTGAGCCAGGCGGAGAAGACCAGCGACGAAACATATTTCTTTAACCTCGTGCAATCTAATGGGCATAGAGAAGACGATCGTGCTAAGAACACGGAGTCGAGTGGGAAGGAAGAAACAGCAGCAATAAACAACTCAGGAACAACATCAGGAATAAAGCAGACTAAAACACCGATTCATCGGTCGCTGACGATTTGATTGTGCAGCCATCGATTGGTGCCTCCTGGGTGTGAAAAAGACTGTTTAGGGGCCTCTGTTCCAGAAACAAACTCCAAAGACTTCACAATTTCATTTAAGCGACGGCGTTTAATTACTTTGGCAGGCCGGTGGCCGGGCGAGCAAAGTTAAAATATATGATTACCCTCCGAGCACGGAGGCATTATCGTGTTTAAATAAAGGCAACAATTCATATTTTAGTTTTGAGTTTTAATCCATTTGGCTATCTTTGCAAGATGTGAAATAACAGTTTAGGCTTGGCCCGTTTGCCAACAAAGCATTTCGCTTTACGTCGTTGATGACGTGGCTACAAACATTTGGCACTTAGGCTTCGTTGCTGCACCTTTAGTTGTGTTCGTTGCCTCAGTCTATTCAGCGCTTTGGCAAAACAAAGTATAAGTATTGAGAAAGTCTAGGAAATAAAAAAAGATGTCTTACCTACGGAGATGGTTGCGCAGAAAACAATGATGGCGAGGTAAATTTTCTGCATGGTGAAAACTTTAAAAACCTTTCCTTGCCAACGAAGGTACGCAAGACTGAGTCTGCGCACTGGTTTCTGTCAATGTGTTAATCACACCTGTCAAATTTATATTGCTCGCCATTATAATTGTTAAGAATCAGATGGCGAGCACGCGTCTGGTTTCTTGCGCTTATCCAATAAGGGCAAGAAACCAGAAGCGTCAAGAAAATTTGCCACAATAGACCAGCTTGTAAATATAACATTCCAGTATTCTCGTTTTGTGCCTGTTACCGCAAAATTTCCACTTTCCTAATATGGTCGGAACCTTGTAGTTATACTAGAAAAAATAGTAAATCATTGTTGGGTAAATTCCTTTTATTCCTTCACAAGGTTTGTCTTATTTTGAACGAGATAACCTTTCCGACATGTTTTATTCTTTTAGCGTGTCTGTCGATTACGGCAGCGGCTCTGTTGGAAGACTGACGTAATCAAAATGGCTGCTCATCCCATACATTTTGTAACTATGTTAACGGAAAAAAAATTACCGAATACGTTAAAGGATAGATATATACTTATGCGCTAGTGAACAATTTACGCGAAGAATGTGTTCCGCCAGTAGGGACTTGTGGACATACCTGACATTTGACACGAATCCGTATACAATTTAATTTCCGGGAATTTTGATTGACGTTTCGAGAAATTCAGTCTTAAAAATGACCGGCTTAAAAAGTATTTTACGGATTTCTAAAGATTTCCGCTATTTTTTCGGATTTCTAAACAACCACCATCAATTAATTATAACCGTGCAATACAAGTTATGTCTGTGCACGGCCAATTTTCCGGGAATTTTGGATTACGTTTCGAGACATTTCTTACATTTGGCAGTTAGGCTTCGTTGCTGCACCTTCAGTTGTGTTCGTTGCCTCAGTCTATTCAGCGCTTTGGCAAAACAAAGTATAAGTATGAGAAAATCTAGGAAATTAAAAAAACTCTTACCTACGGAGATTGTTGCGCAGAAAACAATGATGGCGAGGTAAATTTTCTGCATGGTGAAAACTTTAAAACCTTTCCTTGCCAACGAAGGTACGCAAGACTGAGTCTGCGCACTAGTTTCTGTCAATGTGTCAAACACACGTGTCAAATTTATATTGCTCTTCATTATAATTGTTAAGAATCAGATGGCGTGCACGCTTCTGGTTTCTTCGGCTAATAATGGGCAAAGATGCGTCAAGAACATTTGCCACAACAGACCAACTTGTAAATATAACATTCCAATATTCTCGCTTTGTGGCTGTTACCGCAAAATTTCCACTTTCGTAATATGGTCGAAACCTTGTAGTTATACAAGGAAAATTAGCAAATCATTCTTGGGTAAATTCCTTTTATTCCTTCACAAGGTTTGTCTTATTTTGAACGAGATAACCTTTCCGACATGTTTTCAATTATTTTAGCGTGTGTGTCGATTACGGCCAGCGGCCCTATTGGAAAACTGATGTAATCAAAATGGCTGCTCATCCCATACATTCTGTATGATCACGGAAAAAAAAACAAACTCGCCGAATACGTTAAAGAATAGATACATACTTATGCCGCTAGTGAACAAATAACGCAAAGAATGTGTTCTGTCAGTTGGGACTTGTGGACATACCAGACATTTTCCGGGAATTTTGGATTACTTCGTTTCGAGACATTTCTTAGAAAATGACCACAGGTAGCCCAAGCTCGATATATGAGTACAATAAAGATGACCTTTGCATTGTTTCGTAGTTCGATCAATTTGCATATTTATAAGGATTTGTATGGGGAAATAAATATAGCCGAAAAGAACGGAAAAATATCCGTTGAATTACATTAAAAATCACTCACTTTAACTCCTTTGTTGTTTCCTTTGTGTGCTGTGAGGCTTTTTAGCCGATTTAGCGCGATTCCAGTGAGTTTTAGTTCCACTGCCTTGGGAAGGCAATGGAACTATAACTCACTGGAATCGCGCTAAATCGCTCCAAAAACCACATAGGAGAAAGAACAACAGACAGAGGACTTTAGGTAAGGTTTAATTATTAAAAACTAGTTCGCGTTTTTATATTAAAGCGGGAAGCGTTATTTCCCATACAAATCCTTATAATTTCGCTGTTACGCAACAGCTGCCGTGACGCTCAAATTACAACACTCACACATGCACAACGCTGAACAAAGGTCACACGGTCTACATCTCACATAGAGCTTGGGGTACCTGTGAAATGACTGGCCTAAAAATGTATCATATGGATTTTTTAATGAGTTCCATTGTTTTTCGTATTTCTAAATAACAACCACCACAGTACTTGAAAAAGCTTTTTCAACGTGTTCAACACATTACTCTGTGCAAGATTATGCAGGTACTACTTCTATAGCTACAAAGACGCTACGAAAAAACATTATTAAATTCCGCATAAAACAGACACGCTAACTAAAATAAATAAAAACATAAATTGTGGCCAGAGATAATGTAATTTTTGTCAAGGCATGGTGCTCGCTTGATAAGTTTTGGGTAAGTTGTATCAGGCACTGTAATCCCAGCCAATAAGGTTAAAGCGACGTTTAGCTGTCTTTAGCTGGTATATAGGGTTGATTACCCAAGCTACTCTTCTACCATTCCGTCGCTTTCAGATCACTGAGTTTATATCCAGTATTCTAACGTACGGACCATTATTTTCCGCTTGGAGGGGGGTATGAAAAATTTTCCTCTGCAAACTATTTTTTAGTTTATGCACCTCTGCAAACATTTTTTCCACATGCAAACTATTTTTTGTTATACATATCGTGTTTGCAAACAATTTATTTTGTCTTTCTAGCCCCTGCAAACATTTTTTCAATATTTTTCATACCCCCACTCGAAAAAAATAATGGTCCGTCCCTGAAATCCTTGAACTGTCGATTTTCGTCTTTGTTTTTCAGGCAAGTACTAGCTTTGACTATCTTTCTCTACTTCATGGCGTCAATACGGGGTCTTTTATTCGTTGTTTACATGATTTCATCCTTCCTCGTTTTGATACTCAAATCGCCAAATACTTTAGTTTGCAAGACGATCTTCTTATTAGATAACGTGAGATCGGGATCGGGGTAATAACGCCGTTTTCGAAACTAGAAAATATAGTGATCTCGACGGAACAGTCGAACCTCCCTGTGCGACCACCTCTCCCTTGACTGATCACCTCCTTTAATGTTATTTTCCAAAATATGAAAAACATTTTCAGTCAAATAATCACTTTTTCGTTAGCGACCACCTCACTTAAGGTGACCGCGACCACTTTTACAACTAATGGTTTGGTATTTTTTATTACAGTTTAAGGGCCCATTACAGTTTCTTGTTGCTATGTTACGCGGTTGCCTCGCAAGAGGGTCTATTGTAAGGGGTCGTAGAGTCCGCAAACCGCTATTGTGTTCTTCCTAGAGCGCAACCGCCAGAGAATAATAAACCCTCTTACAAGTGCAATTCTACTTCCACTTTTCTGGTATTTGCGCTTTTTTTTTTACTTTAGATATTGTTTTTAGGTTTCGTGTTTTCGTGGTTTTTTTTAAGGGTTTCAATCACGAAGACGTATTCTGCAGTAAAAACAAAATACGTGAACGCACACAGAAAGTGTTTGTTTCACTAATCGTACAAAACCTGTATCTTTAACAGCCGACATCTTTATGACATCAGCAATTCTTTAAAAAAACATGCGAAGACACAGAGCTAACGTGTTTCGATAGTTTCCCCTTCAGCGCTCTGGAGACGTCTATGAAAGCCATGGAGACAGTGGAGAGAAATTAAAGCGATTAGGGTCTCAAAGGGGTTTGAGCTCCAGGGCTCCGTCCTCACAAAGGCGGGGCTCCAGGGCTCCGGGCTACAATAAATGGCCTGGGTCCCCGAGAATTTGTTCCGTGCGTGTGTGTCCGACCAAAACCTGTAAACAAAACCTAAATTTGTAAACTGGCAACCTGGCATTTTTAACTTAATGGTTTATTATTTCGGGTAACTAATACCCTTGTTTTTCCTTTTCTATTAAAGTTGAACTGTTCTATGAAAGTAGGTAGCTACAATAAGGGTATAGAAAAGTTAG
Source organism: Oculina patagonica (assembly GCF_052425735.1). NCBI lineage: Eukaryota > Metazoa > Cnidaria > Anthozoa > Scleractinia > Oculinidae > Oculina > Oculina patagonica. The sequence continues at coordinate 41,480,377 of NC_135759.1, forward strand.
AAAAATCACGTTTCTCCGGCACCACAAAAACAAACATTTTCTGAATGCTTTCCCGTTTCAATGTAGCAAAAATTTACCTTGGCAAACGTGCGAAGTAAGAAAAATTTGATGATTACCTTTTCAACCTGAATTTTTTTAATTCAAGTGGCCAAATTTAAAACATAACCTAAAAAAGGTGTGAAATCTAAGAAAAGCCTGTCAGTTCTGTTGTATAAAACAACGTGTATTTCAACTCTGTGACTAGAACGTTTGCCACTTCGTTGCCTGCGGAAGGTCATTTGTGTTCGGCAACAAAGGCTCTTTTAACGTTCTCATCAAACCATTTTGGTTTGAATTTTGTATTGAAATACATGATTACAGTTCAGCATTAACTTCCTTTCTATGCTTTCAACTCTCCATGTTCCCCTTTTCGTTTCACACGTGTTAAGGAGGCTCGATGTAGTTTTTTTAGCCGAAGGCTGGTTGTTTTGAAAATTAAAATTATCTAAGAAGCCAATGTTCGATTTTTGCCAAAATACACCATAATGATCAAATATGACCAAATTTATTTTTAATTTTTTACCCGTCACTTAGTCACAAAGGTTACCATAGCAACGATTGACTTTTTGTTTTGTTCTCAAACAAGCTTGATTTTCTTGAAATCTAGATTGACTCTTGGTATTCATTTTTTGATATGTTAAAGTTTAGTAGATTGACTAACTGTTGACGAAATTTTAGAAAAATCTGTAAGAGCGTTTTCAAGTAAATCAGGATTGAAATTTTCAGAAAAACGCCGTTTTAATATAAAATAGGCGCTTTAAAATTGTTGTATTATTTGAGCACAGTTACTCTCACTGAAATATAAATACTTACACCCTCAAAGACCATTAACTAAAAGCGAAAGCCTTTTTGCTTTAATTTGTTAAAATATATCGACTGCCGATTGTAGGAAATTATAAGAAAATACCAAAAACTTCATTCTCTAAAACGCTCTTACAGATTTTCCTAAAATTTTGTGTACAGGTAGTCAATCTACCATACTTAAACATATCAAAAAATGAATACCAGGGTCAATCTAGATTTCGAGAAAATCAAGCTTGTTTGAGAACAAAAGAAAACGTCAGTGGTTGCTATGGTAACCTTTGTGACAAAGTGACGGGTAGAAAATTAAAATTTGGTCATATCTGATCATTATGGTGTATTTTGGCAAAAATCGAACATTGGCTTCTTAGATAATTTTAATTTTCAAAACAACCACCTTTCGGCTAAAAAAACTACATCAAGCCTGGCCTCCTAAAGAAATGAAATAAAGCTGACAAACACTGTTAGCTGCCATATTATTTTGCTTTTATTTGAGACTAAAATGTCATGCTTTACAAAGAATATTGATCCCCTTTATAATAAGCAACCACCCAAGTTATAAAAAAAGTAAAGAAATAAATTGACACACCTCAAGATAAACGTAAATGAAAACAATGAATTGATTTCCTGATCGTTATAAAAGAAGGACTACAACGAAGATTAACATATTGAAATTAAAAGTCTTATGAAGATCCCGAGTCTTTTTTGTGATACATATAACGGCTCAGTTACTTGAAGCGATTTAAAATGGATTCACAACTTAAGAAAGATCACAATCAAGTTACATAATCAGATGACTACAATTAAAACTAGCAGAGAAGTGGTACAGCTAACTTAAACATTGCACAAAAAATTAACAATGAAAGCTTCTTTTATTGGCCTTCTCGTCCGCATTACCGCAAACCTACCAGCAAACAAGGTTTGCTTAGAACAGCTTCAAACCGCACAAGACTGCGAACATCATCATGATCATGTTGGTGGAGACGGTGAAGCCGCTGTTACAGGGCTTGTCACCATCACTGACGCAGCAAGCCACCTCGCATTCTTTTACTTTCTGCGCCTTCCTCTTGTCGGCATCTGCACACACTTTCTTCAATTCGTCGCACATGGCCTTCAGGTAGCATCCTCTCGTCTCAACCTCTTTGTCATCTTCTGTTTTGCCGTGCATCTTGACGCAAGTGGAATTACTGGGGCATTCGACTTCTTTCTGATCTTTTTCGCACTGATCCGGTTTGTATTCGCCACCGGGTGTCTTTGGACCACACTGATAGCACTTAAAGGAATAGGCTGTGATTAAAAAAAGAAACAAACAAAACAAAAACACGTCATTCACAGCATGAAATCGTAATTTTATTGTGGTGAAAAGTGCATGTAAAGCTAGCGTGAATTTGAAATTTAATCAGCTTTACGCCACCTTTATTTTTTTTAAAGCTGAACTTTATGCAAACTTTAATACACTCAATTTTAGGGCAGATAAAGAGACTCCTTTACACCAACTTAAAATCACATTTACACACAATAGCGTAAAGGTCGGTTTAGCCATTGATGGTGTTAAGTTGGACAACCAACCTTTATTCAGATTTAACGATCTTTAAATTTACGTAAATCCCAAGTAACTTTCTCCTTTGTTTGCAAATTTAAAAAAGTCACTAATTAAAAAAAAATACCATGGGTGACTAGTTTCATAGCACTAAAATAAAATATCAATAAAAACATTAACAGCGACATTAACAACAACAGCACCATGCGTGCGATTGAGTGACGTCACCTGTCAAGTCACTCGAATGAAAGAGAACTTCTTGTATACCGTAATTCGCCTGCTAACGGGCAATGTTTGACCAACCTATGTTGGTGTTCAGTTGCTGTGGGTACGTAAATGTTCATGCTTGTGACAGCTCAAGTGGGTTTGGAAATTGCAGTTTGAATTTGTGCGATTTAATTAAAAAATTGTTACAAGAACAGTACTGATTGACTGGTTAGGACATGCAACACTACCATTCACCTATTTTTAACGTGTATTTTGAATACACCGATTCGCGAAAAAAACCGGAAGTTTCATGGAAGCGAGGCTAAGTGGCCCTCGCCAGCTAAAAAATATAAAGTTTACATGAGCGCGTGGGGCATTTCAAGTCGGAAAAAGCATTTCATTCACAAATTCGCCACAAATCTTGATCCTTATATGCTCAAAAGTATAAAAGAAGAAATTCAGTTAAGGTCTAACAGGCGAGAGGTGAAATTTTACTTTTACATACAGTTTAGCGGAAAGACGTTGTTGTTGACTTCTCTGTAATCGAATAATTTAATACTCAAAACCTCAGTTTTAGTCCTTCTTTGCTCAATTTTGGATTTTGTTGATCAATAAAACACCTTGTGATTCACAAGAACTTTAAAAAACAGATTTTGTTTTGGGAGGCTCTTCGGTTTTCAGTCCGACAGAAATTCCGGTATAAACAGATATAATCTAAGAGCAACTAGCACTTGTGTAGGCGATGTCTCGCAAATATTTTGAAGATTCTAATTCTGTCACTTTTAAATATGCCCGGCAGCTTTTTTAGTAGAATTTCTGATGGACATGAACTGTTTCAGGTGTAAATTGAGTTGTATATGTTTTTGAGTAGCAAGGAAAGTCAGTTTAATATCAATTAAATAAAGCTGCCTTTCATATCAAAAGAAATATTTACAAATAGAGCGGTTTGTTTTTGACAGAGAAACTCGCATGTCATGCGGTTTGTTGACATGTTTCAGTCAGGAAAATCCCTCAACAATCGAAACATTCAGCCGGTTTTTTTAATAATAACATTTTGCACAGACGTGAATTGCTTCATTTGTGAACTGGATCGAATTTTAACAGCAAGCGAAGGTATGGTCTGTGCGTAGTAGCGGGAGCGATGAAAGGCAGGCGCGCAGGCAACAAATCAACATTTGCGTCTAACTATGAACACATTTACCGTATATTAATTGTAATGTCTTACCGAATTTCGGTCACACAAATTGGAGCGGCAGCTAGATACCTCCAATTATATTTTAACAGTAACAGAATGTAGAAACTGTAAGATTGTGAGACATGTTAATGCGATCGAGCTTCTCTGTCTATAACAGTTCTATATAAAACAAAACAACTCTGCTTCGGTTCCTTATAAATATTTTTTTGGATACGAAGGTGGCTTTATTATATGGCTACAATAGTACGCGCGCTCTGATTGGCTGCTGAGCGGGCATTATTTTCTTATAATGACCGGGCATTATGAAATTTTTTCTCGGCTCGACGGTTTTTTGAGTTGTGAGTAAAAGCTACTAGCGAGGGGGTGAAAACAACAAAAAATTCCGACAAAATATAACTATCTTTTCAATAACTGAAAGAAAAATATAAGCATACCGATACTTCTTTAGTATGAGCGACGCAGAGAGCCACAGAGAGCGAGAGCGAGTTTTTCCTCCAGTGTTTTTTCCCTTGATTATACTCTTTTTTTGGATAGTGCTTAAAGGCCATATAATAAATAACTTATTAACCTCGTCCGTTCGGTCATTACAGGGCAATCTCAGACCTCGACCTTGATGTATTGACCTCGCTGTCGCTCGGTCAATACATCAAGGCCTCGGTCTGAGATTCCCCTGTAATGACCTCACTCTCGGTTAATAAGTAGTATTTATTTTATCGATATTAACCCGAAGTAATTTTCTTATGCAACACAAATTCATGTTAAATTAAATTTGATTTTAACTTGAAAAAGTTCATGCCTATCGTAAAAATATATGCTGTATTTTATCAGTCACAGAATTATGGAAACTTGACATGTTTGCCACTGACATGTTTACACAAGTTTCTCTGTCAATACTGGAAAGTTTTTGTTCATATCGAGAACTAAAGGACCTCCCAGAGCAAAATCTGTTTTTTAAAAGTTCTTGTGAATTATAAGGTTGTCATTTTATCGATCAACAAAATCTTAAATTGACTGTTATCCACCTCAAGCGAGCGGCTGAAATTCATCCTTCGTTGGCGGTGGAATATTCATTCGAGCTAGCGCTCAGAAGCAGGGGCGGATCCAGGGGGGGGGGGGGGGGGTGGATTGGGTGGCTAGCCAGCCCCCGTGATCCACCAGAAAAATGAAATTAAACATGTTAAAATAGAAAATAAGGACAATGCGTATCTACTTTTCATAGTCAGGCGGCCGTTCAAAGTTAAGGACGGCCATTTTCCAAAATACACTGAGGAGATTTTCGACAGCCTGTTTTGACGAACGAAAAAAATTAGATTCTTTTTAGCTTTCAAGGGTTGTTTTAGCCTTGCTGGAATGATCTTCTTCACCATTTACATCTTTTTTAGTGAGTTTTTTCTGCCGTTTTTTCGGATCGAAGCGATTTCACAAGCAAGTAATGTCGCCAAAGTTGTCCCCAGGCCACTCAGTTTGCCAAGGGTTAAAAATTTCCACGAACGTGGGTGAACAAAAAAAAAACGTATATCTGTTCTTTCCTGTAAAATCGTGGCCTGTCAACTTTAAATTTCAATCACTGTTCATTTCATAATTGAGAACTAGACTTTTTCTCTGAAATATAACTCAAGGTAAGTTGGGGAAAGAATATTTAGCCAAATTATCAAGGAAGAACAGTGGTTTCTATAACGTAATTGACAGCTGTATAACTGAGCTGCTCAGAATCGCGGAAATCACGTCTATAAAGAGACTTCAACTTTTCAAATTTTCTGAGGGGGCATGCCCCCAGACCCCCCTAGGGGGATGGAGCCTATGACTCCATGAAATATGGGCCTCAGACCCAAAATAATTTGCACTTCCACTTTCAAAAAACTACCTTTAAAGCCTGAACCCCCCCTCCCCCCTCATAAAAACAACTGGGGCTTGAAAAATATAGTAAACAAAAATATTGGTAAAACAGCCACCCCCCTTTGAAAAATCCTGGATCCGCCCCTGAGAAGTCGGCAGCAAAATCCATCCGCCAAGATGTTAAAATTTCACCTGTCACCTGCTAGACCATAAATTACTTCTCTTTTACTTTTGAACTTATAAGGATCAACATTTGTGGCGAATTTGTGAAGGAATTAAATGCTTTTTCCGATTTGAAATGCCCCACGCGCTCATGTAAACTTTATATTTTTTAACTGGCGAGGGCCACTTAGCCTCGCTTCCATGCAACTTCCGGTTTTTTGAGAATCGATGTATTTTCTAAACTCTTTACCGTTGCAAAATTCTTAATAAATGATGATGATGATGATAAAAGCTCGCGCGCCAAAGTTAAGAATGTATTTTTAAGGTCGTTTTCGTGAAATTTTACTACCAGACATGAAGGAGAAAATGTTTTCTTTTCTTTAGTAAAATGTTTTGTAAAAGCAATTTGCCCAAACTTGTTCGTGAGTGTTCCTTTTTAAGAGCTATTCTTTGATTGAGTCAAGCAAAGTGGGAAATGAAAATTTTGGACCCCCACTCAAACTTTGCATTCAGTTAGATATTCAGGGGGGATGAACAAAAATGGCCTTCTTCAAGGTTGCAACGTTTTTGTTGTCATGGTAACAGCCATCGTTTGTTGGTGTCTCCAAACCTAATTTTTCACTCAGCACATGCTCTGAAATGTGATAAATGTAAACAGCTGTTTCTCAAGTCCATTAAAAAACGATACTCAAGACTTGGACCAAATATAAAGTTATCATTCTAGTTTATATTGTATAGGACGTTGTTTTACATTAAGTTCACAACGACAGTCAATTAACTAAGTGCGTTTTCGGCCATTTTGGTTGATGGGTTAAACATACCAGACGTTTCTTTGAATTTCTCCAAACGTACACCAGTTCCAGACCAGAAACTATGCAGTCGGTTTATACAGATATCCTAGTTACTAAAACTGTAAAGATCTCTGCGGGGAGGGCTCTTTTATATTTTAGGGAATTTAATGAACGAACCCCAAAAATCAAGTTTTGCATATTTTGGCGAAATTATTATTTTGTCTGCTCACCAACAAAAACACTTGCCACAGTGAAACTGCCTTCAGTCGCAAAGAATCTTATCTGTTGAGTCATTTTCTAATCAAAACAATCATATTAACCTTTTGTTTTGTTAGAAATATCGATCAAAATAAAGCTTATTACACAAGAATTTCTCCAGTTGACCATTGCCATAATGGCGTCGGTTCGTTCATCGAGCATTCGTATTCAACATAAATTCAAGTGCCTGTAACTTTTTTCTGAGGATCATGTTGCTGTATATACACCTTCTGGGACTGTTGTCTGGCTAATTTCAGCACATCTGCACAAGTATTTATAGCAAGCTTTGCATCTTCAAATTCACTCAGAGGACTTGAGTCAGCAAGCCACGACAAGGGACGTTTAGTTTTCATCTTGGATTAACACAATTTACGTTGTATTACTCCAGACGATAGCACCACTCGCTCTTTAGAAGATAAACTGTCTTGATGTTCTCGTTTAGCGAAGAATCGCAATTTCACAAAGTATTTTTCCCCAGTTTAGTCATTTTGACTTCGATCGTGCAAAACCAAAGAGTATTATTGGTCAGCGGTTTTGCCTAAAATGATACAATCTTTTATAATCTGCAAAACATTGTGTCCTCAGTAGACGTTTTCCTTTTAAATACTTGCTCTACTGGCCGTACTGGATTTTGTTTTCATTATATTTAGCTTTAATTTATATCTAGCCAGATTGTCGACACAAACTTTCTCAGAGTAGTCTTAATCTTTCATGAACTTTTGCTGAATTCGACAAGATCGTTTCACGTAAAGCACGAATCACATAATCCATTTGGTGATGTTCAATAAAAAAAATGAATAAATTCTCGAGCAGCATGCAGAGCGTAAAATATATAATTACTGGGTAATTTTACTCTTTGGATTTCAAACTAAATGATCGTTAAAATCAAAACTTTTAAAAATACTTTTGACCGTCAAAGTTTCATTTTTTTTTATTCATTCCCTGCAACAATGGTTTAACGATAATTGGACCGTGGGGAGCCATACTGATTGGGAACCAGTGAACAAAATCAAAATAAAGCTAGGAGCTCTGTTATAAAATCTTTAGCTCTGATATTTTAGGGAACAGAGATCACACAAATGGACAAAATACTGTTAGAGAACAAGGGGAATTTTAAATGGAAATTGAGAAAATGGACTACCCACCAACCCCACCCCCCTCCCCCTCAACTCAGGAACGAGGCCCTTATTGTACTATGCGCTCAATGACTCAGAGTCTCTGAGTGTTTTGTATCTGTAATTCATTTTTTACATACCTTCCTTCCTTCCTTCCTTATTATCTTAACTGCCCACAAAAAAATATTTGTTTGATATTTGTTATTTGATAACGATGGAGTGCCTTTTTCACACAGATGGATCGTTTTTCTTTGTGCTGCTTTTATGGTTCGCAAGGAGCTGAAGGAACTTGACAAGCACATTTCCAGTTAATCCCGACGGCACTCACTCACTCACTCTCTAGTGTTTTGTTTCAACGCGGGAAACATCGGAGAAACTTAAAAGAAAAAGGGTATTGTAGGTTGCATCAAAACGATATGTTGAGAGAACAGGAAGACAAAGAACTTGCCAAGTTCCCCTTGTGATTTGCAAGGAGTAAAATGAAACCTGATTATTTTACAGAAATAACCTAACGATCACCTAATTGATTTGACGACGCGTCCTGCACGTGAAAGAAAAAAAGAAATTGTCTATTGCCGGACAAGGGAAAGGCAGGGAAGAAACGATAAATCACTGAAAACATTTCGTTTTGGACGCCGTACTTGAATGAGTTTGTGTAGGATAATAGTAACAGTAGTTAAGCAACATGGATTACCAAAACACTCGTTCTATATAAAGAACAAGTAGATTCGAACAACAATTATTGACTTAAATTTTTTTGAATTGCAACCAAGTTATGTTAGGCTACTGCAGACAGCCTCCAGAAAATGCCTGTTTTAATTGGTCTGTTTTGATCTGAACAAAATGGGCTTAGCTTATAAGGCGATACGGTTTATTTTCTAGTTCAGTTGATAAAAGTGAATCATTCTTGAAACGAAAGTGAAATCGCCAACCACCCCCCCCCCCCCCTCCCCGCTTCACTCCACCTCCGCCACATGTGGGGTCTCTGTATAAATGCAGCACGCAGTCAAAAGACTAAGACTTAGACTTAGATAGTTTGCGTTGCCGACCTTGCTATAAATATACAGAACATCAAAAGAATTCAGTACAGGCAGTAAAGCAAGGAAAGGAAAACGACTAAGGACACAATAATTTGCACGTTATAAAGGATTGCATCATTTTAGGCAAAACCGCTGACCAATAATACTCTCTGGTTTTGCACGATCGAAGTCAAAATGACTAAAATGGGGAAAAATACCTCGAGAAATTGCGATTCTTCGCTAAACGAGAACATCAAGACAGTTTATCTTCTAAAGAGCGAGTGGTGCTATCGTCTGGAGTAATACAACGTAAATTGTGTTAATCCAAGATGAAAACTAAACGTCCCTTGTCGTGGCTTGCTAACTCAAGTCCTTAAAATTGAAGATGCAAAGCTTGCTATAAATACTTGTGCAGATGTGCTGAAATTAGCCAGACAACAGTCCCAGAAGGTGTATATACAGCAACATGATCCTCAGAAAAAAGTTACAGGCACTTGAATTTGTGTTGAATATGAATGCTCGATGAACGAACCGACGCCATTATGGCAATGGTGAACTCAGTGGAGAAATTCTTGTGTAATAAGCTCTATTTTGATCGATATTTCTAACAAAACAAAGGGTTAATATGATTGTTTTGATTAGAAAATGACTCAACAGATAAGATTCTTTGCGACTGAAGGCAGTTTCACTGTGGCAAGTGTTTTTGTTGGTGAGCAGACAAAATAATCATTTCGCCAAAATATGCAAAACTTGATTTTTGGGGTTCGTTCATAAAATTCCCTAAAATATAAAAGAGCCCTCCCCGCAGAGATCTTTACAGTTTTAGCAACTAGGATATCTGTGTAAACCGACTGAATAGTTCCTGGTCTGGAACTGGTGTACTTTTGGAGAAATTCAAAGAAACGTCTGGTATGTTTTACCCATCAACCAAAATGGCCGAAAACGCACTTAGTTAATTGACTGATTAGTCGTTGTGAACTTAATGTAAAACAACGTCCTATACATCAATATAAACTAGAATGATGACTTTATATTTGGTCCAAGTCTTGAGTATCAGTTTTTTAATGGACTTGAGAAACAGCTGTTTACATTTATCACATTTCAGAGCATGTGCTGAGTGAAAAATTAGGTTTGGAGACACCAACAAACGATGGCTGTTGCCATGACAACAAAAACGTTGCAACCTTGAAGAAGGCCATTTTTGTACATCCCCCCTGAATATCCAACTGAATGCAAAGTTTGAGTGGGGGTCCAAAATTTTCATTTCCCACTTTGCTTGACTCGATCAAAGAATAGCTCTTAATTAGCGAAAAGTATTGCAAAATTCGTCGATCGCAACGAGATCCAATCAAAATGCTCCTTTTCATCGTAAACTGAGAAATCTGCAATTTAATAATCGTCTTTACAGCTGTTTCTATTTTACCGATAATTTACAAAAAAAAAGATAATTACTGAAAGAAAAGTATATCGTTTTTCTAGGTTGCAAATCGAAGAACAATACACTTCATTTCTAAGAAAAAAATGGTAACACATCTTAAAGAGCTATGACTCTTCAGTTATATAAAAGAAAAACCAGACTCCGTTGGGTTATTTTAATACATAGCAGTAGAGTTATTAAAGTGAATAAACATAACACGTTTTAATTTAGGGTGTATCACCACTGCATTTTGTTGACTTTATTTTTTTTAAAAAAATAGAAAGCGGCCGCTTCTTGTTTAAACAGCTTGATGTAAACACTCGAGATTGCTTAGGAGAATTTGCACGTAACTACAGTATTTTTGAGACTCTCGCCTGTGGATAAGGTGTACATAAACTTTTACATAATCTTTTAAATTCTCCCAAACTTCCACTTATATTTAAATCAGGCTATCTTACATGGACGCCATTTTTCTTGTTTTTAAAATAGAAACCAAACTAGAAAATAAGACTACCTCTTGTCGCATTATTTATTCAGAATCATCATTAGCCAAGCAAAGGATTTTAGAAGTAACAGGAGAATGTATTTTGGAACATTTGCTCTTCTGAAATTATTGATCAATTAATTGCTTTGTGACCACTGTTCATAAACCGGCCGTAAGGCTTCGAAATGACCGACCCACGATCGGATTCAGCAGCTTAGTTAAGTTAGCAGCTTAGTTAATTTCGGTAGATCGCTATCATTGCGTAGTTTAAAACGTACACCGTATATGAGCCGAACCCATTTCTAAAAAAAGTGGTGGAAAATATGAAAAGAAAATCATATTTTATCTTAATTACTAGGTCTCCTTTTTTTTGAAAAAAAAAAAAAAAAATCAAAGGAACTGCTTCTTTGCCATTTGTACCCTTACTCTATATTGTGGTTATTACGTAGAAGATGGTAATTTGAGCCACCTGGGGGCCTTTTTTCAAAACAACATATAAAACGTCAAAGTTACATTTTATGATATCGCTTTTATCCGTGGATGGGTCGTTTCCTTCGAGATAATCGTTGCTCTCGGGGTTTACTTACAAACGTAAAATTTTATCGCTGCTTTCAAGTAATTAAACAACAACAACAACAACCTTTATTCAGGGGGTCATACTTTCTGCGCCGATTTTTGACTTTCTCAAAGTCGCTCGCTTCTCGTTTCCGGAGCACGACTGACTAGGCAAGTCTAAGTCGATTTGTGCCGCACTTACTGATATTCTCTGCATGTACAACAACCTTTCTCAATGGCGGCAGGCTGACGTGAATCAGAATCCATGATGACATGCGATATTAATGACAGTAGAGGCGCCCGTATTGAAAAGCGCCGACGGTACCACAGAAAGAAAGAAAAGACCAACCGTTGGGTCCAAAAGATTGGGACCTACATGTATGCACTGAGAAAATGCAAGTTTTGGACATGGAAAAGTCGATTCCACGCAAGAAACAGCCCAGGGAAACGAAGTTTACTATTAACAGCTTGGGCAAACGACTCCAATGGAAAGTCAGAGATGGCACTGGGGTAACACTATAAGCAGTGTGTAGAATATGTATGCCCGTGTGTGACCGACAAGAGGAATCGATCTTTTAAATGCCGCTCCATTGCAAAACGAACATTTTTCAAAACCTTCCCTTTTCGCTGGAGAGGCAAATATTTACATTATCAGGGAGCGAAGTGAAAAGAGAAAGATAACCTTTAGGAAACATATATATTTCACACTCAGTTTTTATTCGAAGAAAAATGTTTCTATATAAAGCAACGGGTAACACATGCATGGGTGTGATTAGAAAGGTTTGAGATTTAGTCATTGTGGAACGCCCTTTGTGTTCGACAACAAAGAATAACAACATTAAGGTTAAAAGATAAAACTAAAAAAGGAAAAATTAAAAAACTCACCTAAACAAATGGTCGCGCAGAAAACAAACAAGGCGAAGTGAAATTTTCCCATGGTATAAGCTTCAGAATCTTTTTTGCCAATGATCGTCTACTGGGCGTGCGACACCAACTGAAATTGAAGGTGCTAGCAGAGTGATCCAAATATCTACATAAATTTCATTATGTACAGCGTCCAAGTATTGTTGTATAAATAAATTAAACGTGTGTTTTATTTGCCGTTGACAGTATTTTGTTTATTTACAACCGGTGTAGAGCTTTGAAAAGCTAATTGCTTCATTCTCAAATTTTTTTCTGATAACAACAAAAGCCAAAAGAGCTGCTAAAATTATGAGTCGCGAAATCTTACTTTTGTATCCTATAAATCAATTTTAATATTGCAGGTGCAGCGGTACGCATTTAAAAATGTGTATGTTCTTCCAATGTATTCCGCTGTTGCCAATTCAAAAACGCCTAGCAATTTTCAATAACAAAAGAAAAATTATGCGAAAGCTAAATAATGATTACCTTTTCAACACTTATTTTCACGTCGACGCGAAAATTCGCGTGTCTACTATATTAAGTCTGTCTTAAACTGAGAAGGACAATTTCATGAATCGTACGCGCGTGCGTACATTTCACAAAAATCGGGAAATAAAATTTACGCAGAAGATAAGTACATAACAAACAAAACTTTAATCGGCTGTTTGATGTATTCTGGAACATTTAGCTGACGGAAAGCAGCGCGCGTTGACAAAAAGTGAACACGATGTCGACTTAAAGTCAAAGGAAATTCAAGTACGCAACTCAATAAGTAGCAAGGATCAAGTAAATTAAAGCCAGACATTTCGTGCAGATGTATTTGAATATCGCACCATTGTTTTACATTTTAAATGCCGGAATGAATCCAAGAATATTATCATAACAATGGATACACCAAATTATTTTTTCTCAAGTAACAACAAAATAATAGTTTATTGGCGACTTAGTTTCTCTGCACTTATCAATTCGCATTGAAAAAGAAATCGAATTTTTCATAAAAAAAGAGAAGAGTAACACAGAAGGAAATTTAAATGTGACGGCTTACGCAACTTCTATGGCATTTGTCGTCAAGTACTCTTAAAATTCCACTTCTGGTCCTATAACTCGATAGATTTTCAGTGTTATTATATTGACCTCGCTCCCAATGTGTGGCTTCCATAGTTCAGTTGGTCGAGCATCGCAACGGTATCGCGGAGGTCACGGGTTCGAATCCCGTTGAAGCCAGAATTTTTCTGGTTTCTTTCTTTGCAATTCCCCCACTGCGAGGATCATTTCTTCACTTTTCAGGGGTATTACTGCTCTCTTTTTCTCTCTGTTGACTTAGGCCTGTTTATACGGGAAAAAGTTGTCCTTGGTAGGAAGCCAAGTCAAAAATTGGCTCTCTTGCTTTCGCTTATATCCCGACTCGTCCTTGGTAAGCGAGTCAAAATAAGCCAAAGAATTGCTATGATCAAATTTACACCCCTTCATCTTGCAATTTTAGGCGTATCATAGAGAATTCAAAAGAATTAAAAAAATGTAAAATATGCAAATTAGAGGAGTGATTACGTCATCTATTCAACTCAATTTTATGTCAAGTATAAAAATAGAGCTATATTGTCAATTTGTTGCAGAGACCAGGTCCTTGTTGTTTAAAACTCCGATTAAACTAACCCACGATGATATTTGCCATATGGGTTAGTTAGGCGTCTTGGCCTCTTTTTAATTTTCCAAGCTAAATATTACTAAAATTTTGAAACAAATAGGTGGGGACTGGAAAAGAGTAAATTTGGTTACAGCCTTAAGAGTTTTACCCAGTATGTTGCCATAAAAACAAAATTGTTAATCTTTTATTTAATTGTGAAAAACATCTTGTGTAGAATGTTGCTAAAAATAATCAAACATTTCCGATACAAATTTCTTGAGATATCTTTTTCTTCATATTTAGTTGAGTTTAGACGTCATCACTTCACTTCTTTGCATATTTTAAAAACTTGAATATCTCAGAAAAGAAAAGAGATATTTGAAAACGGTTAACAGCGTTTTCCTTCTCATACAGACCACTTGTTAAAATGGCGTAGATAGGACACATGCGAATTTAATCATAGTAGCACTTAACCCTTGAAAAAAAATTGGCTTGTCCGAGAGGGTCAAACCCACTTTCAGAGTTTTCAGAGCGAGTGACCATTCACCTGGGGTCACCTTACCGTCTAAAAAAACTGTGATTTCTCTTGTGAAGACAATCTTTCACTACGCTCTTACCGATAGCGCTAGCACTTTTTTGGCATTATTTGGCTTCGCGAGCATTTTTTTTTTTACATTTTATCCCAAAAAGCACTGCTACCATTATTTTGGATTTTCGACTGATTAATTGTACAATCGAGAGCGTACTCTGACATCAAACATCGATCGTTACATTTTGTTGTTGAAAATGTAACTGAAAATCTGAAAAATGTAATACTCTAAGATAAAAAAATCGGAAAAAAGTGAGCATTTTTATGTAACCCACGAGCACTTTTCAAAAAAATTAGCATTATTTTAGCACTTTTTTTTTGGCAAAAAACAAGCACTGCTTTAAGCATTTAATCCTTTTTTTACGAGCACTTTCGGTAAGAGCCTATCTTTCACCGTATAAAGAGGTCTTGTGGTAGCCTAATTGTTAGAGCGCAAGAATTCTTGGCTCTAGCCCTGGCCGGAGTCATCTATGTTGTGTTCTTAAACAAGGCAAAACACTCTCGCAGTTAATTGCCAATTTTCTTGGCCACTCAAGTAAATGGGTACTAACGAATTTAACGCTGGGGGGTCTTTAGAGTATTGATGAATGTGCTGACTGCTAACGAAATATAACAACTCGAGGAAAACGATGTCTACATTTCGTTCTAGTGTAGAATGCACATAATAACCTGCCGTGAACCCACTAGATTAAGCCGTAAACCGCTAACCGCTAATTTTAACTCGCTATAGTGTTAACTATAATAATCAATTGATTAATTAGAATCAATTATTTTTTTTCTTGTGAAGGAGGAACACTTGGCAGTTGCCTGTGTGCACAAGGTCAAATAATATACAGATCTTTATTACTTTTCTATGAAGATAACAAAGGCATATATTTTTATATTTTTTCAAAACCGATGCTGCCTTTGTGGCACTATTCTTCCTAGATAGAAAAAGTATTTTGCGCTGATTTTTAGCCTTCGTTTTATGTTGGAACTCTCACGAATTTTGCGTGTTTTTTCTTTCGGTAGAATTTCTGTAGACCCTGTGGCGCCAAGTAAAAACTGATTTTTTTTTAGACTTATAAGAGGCTGGAGACAATAGCCAAGTGTTTAAAATCACTCTACTCGTGGGGCCTCTACATCTTTTTCTACATCTCAATTTTTACCCCATATATAATTCATTTAGCAATTTAGCAATGTTACTCCCACCAGTCGCCTTTCCACTTGTTTATGGATACCCTTTCAGGCTGTTAGCCACCAGTACCTTCGCTACGCATAAAGGCAAGGTTGCGAAGGAGCGCCTGCGAAAATGACCAGGGGTAGCCTCGTTTTGGTTTTTGAACCGTGGTTGCAGTGTGTGAAGCAAATAAAGGGCGTTTACATTTCTATATACATGTATCTCGCCTATTAATGTTATTTCGTACAGTTACAGTCAACTCTGTGTTAACGGACACCTCTATAAGACGGACACCTCCATAAGACGGACACCTGGTGCTGGTCCCTGCCGTTTTTCAGTCATTTCACTGTAACAAAACTCTCTGTAAGACGAACACCTCTCTAAGACGGACAACGGACACCTTGAAACTGCCAACGGACACGCACAAAAAGTTATTTTCTTAGTGAATAATACTTCAAAACTTGGTATCGACATCATGATATAGCATATTAAGTCAGCGCCTTTAGAATACCAAACTTATCAAAAACAATCCGCTATAACGTGTTACTTCTCTGCGTAAGTGTATGGGCACCAAAGAGGTAGTTTTCTACTTACGGTATTACCGTTTGTAATGAACAAACGAGTTGAATTTCTGATATTGTTTTGGTTTCACTTTTAATTATAGGTTTTACTAAAGTATAAGCGACTTGAAACAGACGTGTATTCGTTATGCATAGCCGTTCAGCTTCATCATCTCAAAACTTCTGGCGTCACGTTACCTCGACTCTCTATAAGGCGGACACCTCTCTAAGACGGACAGTTGGGGCCGGTCCCGACGGTGTCCGTCTTAGAGAGAGTTGACTGTATACATACACTGCAGGCTGCAAGCAGCATTTCCATAATTTTAAGGTGCTTTCCATTCAGTTTATCAGAACTGGCCGGCCGTTCCGGTGGTTTTAATTGTGAAACGCGGGGTCTTTTCCAAGAGATTTTCTCACAAATTCACAACAACAATATATAATATTTATGCACTTACTAATTTGATGAAATTAAAATCTGACTAACGAACTAACGGAATTCTGTTCTCGAATATACTGGTCTGGCCGGCCAGTTCTAACAAGCGCCCTTATTAAATTCAATGGATAGCTAAACTTGGAACTCTTCTACAATGTTCGTGCTACTCCACACATGCAGGTGACAGACCTTTTTATTAAATTTATTTTACACTGCAACCTTTGTGTAATTAACTCTCGAGTGTAGCATGGAATATAACTGTCCTCATCAACATTTATTATTATCTGAAGAAGATTTTTACTGTGAACGGCTTGGATTCTGATCAGTGTTGGAACGTGGGGCTGCACAGATCGAGGGACTGATGTATTTGCTCCTGTGCATCTTCGAGTGGAAACCTTGGTGCCACTGAATCGCGTTGCCTTTTCCACCATCGCACCTCTTTGCATTCTGAGCAATTTCTCGATCACTGAGAACCCGACTCCAAACATTAAACTCTGTCGTCAAATGTTCTGTGCTGCCGACCACCATTGTGGCCCCCCCGGATATGGCACCTCTCTGTGAAAACCTTGCTGATGATTTTTTCTTTCCGTCTAAGTAGTAGTGGTTTACGCCATTAAACCCAGACCAGGTTACACAGAGTTGATGCCACTTGTAGTCTTTCAGTTCGTTTAGTGCAAACCTGCGCGAAGAGCATTTATCCTTTTTTTGATTATACGTATATATACATCGCCGATGCTATCTCAAGTTTGATTGGCTAAAAGCTCTCTGTTAATTTCAGATTGCACCTTGTCCGGAGAGCTTCAAGCCAATCAAACTTGAGATAGCATGTTGTCATTGCAATATATAGTATTAGCATTATACCACACAAGTGAACCGGTAAAAATGTTCGGGTTGTAGCCAGGCATGTTAAAAAAGTCGAATTAATAAGTTGACACTGGCTAAAAATATTGTTTTTTGGACGTTTCGGCCATTACTGTTGCCTTCTTTAGCAAGATAAATATGCAAATGTTCAACGGCGTCCTGTTAAAATATGTAACGAATGTGTGATAAAAACTAAATGAACTTTCCGAGTGCAATAAAAGTCTCTAGAGCATTCTTACATGAGCATACATCTTCAAAAGTGACCGTTAGCAAGATTACAATAAGATTTGATTGTGAAATAAAAGACTGGTACCTAATCTGAAACAGTATTGCAATAATGCAGAAGAAAAACAAATATTATGGCTAGTAAAGAAAAAGTTTCTCACAGCCAAAAGTTTCTCACTTTTGGTTTTTATCAAATACTTACCCATCACCATCCAAATCCATTACAGCATCCATGGAAAATCTAACCGAGATCCCCGTTGCAAGCCAAATCTCTGTTAGTCCCTGATCGTTTGTTCTCTTGAAGAGCTGCAACAATATACGGCTCTTCGGGCTCGCATCCATGCTAAGAAGTTGACCATACAAAGTTTTCTGAGTCATTCCCCCAGTCCATGATTTGTCCAATTTAATCCACAGGCACATTGTAAATTCTGGTAAGCTAGGGAAGTCCTCAAAGGAAACCTGGCCTAGTGCGTCAAAAGTTGCTAAGAAAGGATAATAAAAGAAAATTAAATAATAAAGATGGTAAATTTCAAGCTCGGTGATAAATAGTGAAGAAATTATTCAACATGACACGAGCCTGGGACAAAGAAAAAAATCTGAGTCCCCGACGGGAATCGAACCCATGGTAGGCCCAGACAGATTGTGCTTGGCAACTTTTGAGCAACTTTTAGCGTTTGGAGCAACTTTTTCCAATTTTAGCAACCTTGAGCAACTTTTGGCTTTCTGAGCAACTTTTGAGCAACTTTGTATTGATATGCCTAATAAGAATCACAAAAATTAACATTGGCGTTATTTTCTTTAATTTGTTGACATTGCTCAATAAGATGCAAGAGCATTTAATATATAAAGTTTTGTTCTGCAACTGTGCAAACCTTTTATAATATATATGTGCCCAAGATATACACTTCAGATTAATATATTGAACTTTCTTAAGTTCCAATTATCCAAAAAGAACAATGATTGATGATATTTAATAATATTTGTATGAAATATTGATATATTAAAGTAGCAACTATTGAAGTTTTAGTAGCAACTTTTTGGGTTTTTGGGCAACATTTTAGCAACTTTTGGGGTTTAAAAAGAGCAACTTTTCATGATTTTGCGAGCACAATCTGTCTAGGCCTAACCCATGGCCTCCTAGATACCGGTTGGGCGCTCTAACCAACTGAGCTACGAGAGACTCGTGGTGAGCTGGGCTCACTATTTATCACCGAGCTTGAAATTTACCATTTTTATTATTTACTACACATTTGATGATTTCGACATTGCTGATCCTAGCAGTATGCAGGACGCGTGTCACATATCAACCTAGTAAATGGCCCAGCTCACCACGAGTCTCTCGTAGCTCAGTTGGTTAGAGCGCCCAACCGGTATCTGGGAGGCCATGGGTTCGATTCCCGTCGGGGACTCAGATTTTTTCTTTGTCCCACGCTCGTGTCATGTTGAATAATTTCTTCACCAAAAGAAAATTAATTAGAATAAACTTTTTTAATATCATAATATGATTTTAAATATTCACCAGCTCATTGGGTTTCTTGTTGCCTATACACCAAACGCGACCCCTCCCCCCTCTTAGTGGGGAGAAAAATACAATTTATAAAATATAGATTTGCTAACACACTAATAATGTTGATCGCTCGCTGATCGCCAAAACTATTTTCAACAACATTACGACTAAATTGAAAGGACAGCTAGTAAAATTTAATTTACCAACAGTGGGGTTAACCGTACAAAACGAAGCGTCAGTGAAGGTCCGCGTTGATATGTGCATTAGATCAAGGTCGATAACATGAAAGCGAGGCATATTTGCTAACTCCAAAATTTCCCCTGGTATACGCAGGACACCCATTATGTGCACATGAAATCACACGAAATTAGGAATGCGTTCTCCTTCGTCGAACGCGATTACTAAGATACTGCGCGCGTTGTATATTACTGAACCCGGGTAAATTTGAAAACGATACGCGTTATCGCACGCAGAGTTACAACGCATGTACAGAGCTATTGGTAAGCTAATTTTACCTTTTGTTTTGACAGAGATCACATGACTATTTGACGTCAGCGTTTTCAAAAAGTCCCGTTTTCGCCCGATTTCAACGTCCACACTATACCACCTAGCCGGCGTTTTTACTTTGGAGGACGTTTTTGAAAAGTGCCGTACGTTTTCGGTGACCAAAAACGCCTTTTCAGTGTGGACGGTTGGCCTATCTGTTGAAAAAGATGCTTTTTAAATTTACCCGGGTTAGTGTGGACAGGGCCTGAATGATTCTGTATTATCGCGAGATTCCTATATAATATGTTAATATGTCTTTAATTAAAGTTGCTCTTGTCATACAGTTATCCAAAGTAATCTGGCAGTTTCAAGAAGGAACCACGTTTAACTTTCTGTCACTGAGCCAGTTTCCCTGTTATATGCTCTATGTACTACATGCAATTTAACGACAATGCTACAGAGACCAGGGCCGTATCTATCGGTGGAGGGGGAGGGGGCAAAAGGGCGGGGGCGGGCAGTTGGCCCCGCCAGCGAAATTTCTTACAAAGTGTTTGATTTTGCTGGGCTGTTTTTTGTCGCTATAATTGGAGTTTGTCGCCCCCGCAGTGGATTTGAACTGAGTTTGCCCCGCAGACAAAAAATCCTAGGTACAGCCCTGGGGACAATGCAACATGACCCCTCTTGTTGCTACACCTTAACACAACAAAAATATCTGACTTACGGACACATTTTTTATCCACTGTCAGCGTTTTGTTTACTGGACATTTAGGAATGCATTCATTGTGCTCTACGTCAAGAGCAACTCTACAAGCGTTGCAACCATTAACTATCTTGGCGCTGTCGCTGGACTTGCAACCTGTAAACACACACAAGAAATCCTAGTCAATTTCTCTTATTGGTAAGCGGTAAAGGCAAAATGAAGACGAAAGACTGATCCTTAAGGCGTAGGGCAGCCTCGAGCCATGCGACCCATACTTGCCGAAGCCTATCCCAGTTTCTGGTGCATTGAGCGGATAGAAATATTTCTCCTTCCCCCCCCCCCCCCTGAATGGGATGCTTGTCCATCGCAGGGTAGGCGGCCAACGGAAATTGATGCAAAATCAAGCCAGAATGCTCGTTTGCTCGTGCTCGCACATTTTTACAAGTGCTCGCATGCTCAGTTTTTAGTGAAAGTAGGTTTTTGAAAAGTGCTCGTTGCTCGCAAGGCTAATTTTTGTCAATGCTCGTGCTCGCAAAGAAAAACGCTGTGCTCGCATGCTCGCAAATGCTCGCAAAGACCATTTGATACCCCTACTAGGCAGAATAAACACATCATACACCTTTTAAAAGCTTCTTTGTCTTACCAGCCAATGGATCACAGTCCTTGTGACATTTCTGAACACACACATTCGTCTCCGTATCCTTGATTGTGTCTCCTTTGCATTCTGCTTTTGTCAATTGTCGCGAAATTATGTGGGCGTCCATCACCTTGGCAGGATCTTGGTTGTTGCCAAACGCATAGAAACGGACATTAAGATGATCCTGACTGTCAATCCAGTTAAGATAGATATCTCCGCTGTCTGAGGTCCCCAGACTCTTGCCATATTCAAGGAGAGTGCTGTTTCCTGACTCTGTGATACACACAAAGTATGACTGGTACAAGGATGCTTCACCAAGAGCCCGGGCGTTGACATTCCTTGTAGATGTTTTTAAAGAAGTGCCCTAACAAATAGTAAACATTGAGGGGCAAAATTAAATACAGATACAGTGGAATTTTATGTCAAGATTTTGGTAAGATAGATTAACCCTCGGACACCATGGGTTGTCTACCATTATTTTACAAAAATTGATTTACATCCCGTTTTTTAACTAGAGACGTGTTACCTGTCTGGACTAGCTTTCTATTTTGCCTTTCTTTTGCTTCGTCTGGTTATGCGTCCCTAGTATAAAGACCGGCACATGACGCGTTACGCGTCTAGACGAGCTTCCTTTCATTATCCGTCTTTCAAGACGCATTTCAAAAGAAGCTCGTCTAGATAGGCCCGGCTAACTCGTCTTGTGACCGTCTTAAAACAAGGGACGCATAACTGACCAGACGAACAACAGAATCTTTGTCGAAGCTAGTCCAGACGGGTAACGCGTCTTTAGTATAAAAACGGCCATTCTTCAATTTCTAAACGGAAATCCCAGTATTAGTATTAATCATTGCATGCATTGAAAGTGACAGGTGTTTTGTCCAGTCTTTTAGAAATTTGAATTAATTTACGACAATAATCACCTTATAAGTAGCAACTCTTTCTGGAGATATTTCCACGGAATACCTCGAGTTTACGTCTTTGGGCAAAGCTGCAAAGACAACGAATAAAGTTCCCGCTGTTGATGCAGTAAAATGCAAGCACTTTCCCTCAGAATCCGTTGGATCAAAACGCAGAGCATTGGACCACTGCACTTGGCAGGGCTGAACCGACTGCGGAGGGTTTGTCGCTCTTTTAACGGATTTTTCAGATGGCATTTCTACTCGAGCTAATTGAGCTCCTTTCATTTCTTTATCAAGAGTAGGAAAGAACCTCTTCGATGCGTCAAAATCACTTTCAGATAGAACGAGACTGCCGTCTGCCTAGTTAAAAGTAAGCACCAGACCAAGAACAGATATTTTTCTTTGGGATGTGTTGCTGCTGTGACCGTTATTAAACGCGCCGTACAGATGGAAGGAACCATCATTGTCGCTCGTGTACCACTTCTTTTTGTAAAATTTTACAAGTCGACTCATGTCATGCCTTATATCGAGGGCTTTACGGAGAGCGTTGGGCAGATCATCTAACATGTCGAAGGAAACTTTGAACACCTTGTTGTGTTTAATGATATTTGCCCACGTTGGAATGTCTTCAGTGGTCCAGAGGGAGGGATTATGTATATTGTCTTGGAATGGTTGATCTTTTTGTGACGTACAGCTCTTCAACTCGATGTCCGAGATAGAAATAGCACCCTAAAGAAAACACAAATAAATCTCATTGTAATAACATATGTGAATAACAAAAAAATACTGACACATTTGATATTCAGCTCTCGGTCTAATTGTTATCTCTAGCATAGAGCGGTTTTCACTCGAGTGTCGAAAGTAATTAGCGTTTGATTTGGTTTTGCATTACTACGCTTTGTGATTGGTTTAAAATCCTCGCGCCACTTTCTAAGCCAATCAGAAGTAAAGCCAAAACCAATCATGCAGCGCTCGCGCACGTTTTCCCGCGCTCCGTGCCGGCTACATGTATTTTCTTCGAGTTTTGATTTGTTCACTGGATTGTCTGTGTTCTTTGTGATTGGCAAGAGTAAAACCTTTGGTTTTGGTTTTACGACACTCAATTGAAAACTGCTCTATTACTGATTGCAATATATTTATCACTTTGCTAATCCGAGCGTCCAATGGAAAATGAGTGAGGTCCTTTTTGGGAGAGAAAATTGGTGAATATTTAAAAATATTCACCAATTTTGTAACTTATTCACTGAGTTCAAGTAAACTCGTTTTTTTTAAAGCGAACCAGTTGTTATGTGAAGAGATGGGCACAAAAGGACAACTGTGTAGCCTTAACTTCCGATCTGCAGACGTCCAGTACACTCTTTTTTTTTACTAGAATATTGTTTTTCCGAGCGAGGCTGAATATTTTTATTTTTCTTCCGATTTTGGGCTGAAAATATTTATATGAACATTCTTAGATAATACCGTTTGACATTTTTGTTTTAGCATGTATTGACAGTTAAAATTCTGCTTTGGTACATTTTCACGTTTTGTTATTTGTTATTGTTTTGTTACAAAAATAAACTAACTTTTTGCTGAAAATCGCGAAAATTTAATAAGCGCCCAGCCTCGAATAAGCGCCCACCTCGAATAAGCGCCGACTCTCAAGGTCCAAAAATTTAATAAGCGCCCAGGGCGCTTAATCGAATAAATACGGTAATTGTATTGTACTTAAGGTACAAATCAGTCAAATCAAAATTATATTCTTTACAAAATCTCAGCTTCGGGTTTATTCTTAAAATATAATTAACAAGAAGCTTAAAGAAGCTTAAAACTGGGCGGGAAATGACGTCTACATTAGAGATATCACAATGTTTGTGTTGAAATGAATTGGCCTTTCAGTGTATCGGTTTGAGACACTTTGAAAGATAATTGTAAAGGTGTAATTGTGATTTTTCTGAATGCTTTCGTGTTCGTAAAGGGTTTTAAATTTTCAGTCAAAGTCATTTTCATCGACGCTTTGTCAAGTTATTCATGACGTCGTGAAGTTCTTAGTGTATTATACAGGTCTTTAGTATAATTTCCGGAGGTGAATTCAATTCTGATTGGTCGAGAAGCTCGGACTATGTCGCAATATTCACCGCGCTAGGCGGTGAATATTGCATCTGAAGGTTTGGCTACTAAGCCATGGCACCTTTGCCATCCAGGCTAGTGAACATGGCGGCATTTGCTGAATGAAAATTTCTCTCATTTAAAAGAAATCTTTCGAAATCCTGGATATTTGAAACATTGGGAATTTTGCAAATTAACTACCAAGGCTTTTGGACCGAACATATTCTCAAGAGATGGTTTTCAAGGCTTTGAATTCATCGTAAACATGGTGGTTTTGGAGATCGCAGCGGCCATGTACTCAGTCAGATCGACTGACAAAACATTATTTAGTTCTCTTCTCACTGGAGCTAGTAATTTCGAGAGGATTCACACAATTACTCAGAAGTCACCATCGATTTAACAAAGGTACTAGATATCCATCTTTTTCGTACAGTGTTTGTTTTGTTCCGTTTTATCGCTAAAACTTGAGTATAAATTATGATTGCAATCGATGAATTAAACTAGTTTACACTATAGTACATAATAAAGATGGTAGATTTTAAGCTCGGTGATAAATAGTGAAGAAATTATTCTACATGACACGAGCGTGGGACAAAGAAAAAATCTGAGTCCCCGACGGGAATCGAACCCATGGCCTCCCAGATACCGGTTGGGCGCTCTAACCAACTGAGCTACGTGAGACTCGCTGTGAGCTAGGCCATTTACTAGGTTGATAAGTGACACCCGTCCTGCATACTGCTAGGATCAGCAATGTCGAAATCTAGCTCACAGCGAGTCTCACGTAGCTTAGTTGGTTAGACCGCCCAACCGGTATCTGGGAGGCCATGGGTTCGATTCCCGCCGGGGACTCAGATTTTTTCTTTGTCCCACGCTCGTGTCATGTAGAATAATTTCTTCACTGGTTTACACTATGTAAGCGAGCACTTGTGTTTGTTGTTTTCTTTTGTTAATTATCTTGCAGTTTTTGATATTCACCTCTGAAAATTATACTAAAACAATTATTCGCCGAAGGCGAAGTGATTATTGTTGAATAATCCCCGAGACGAAGTCGAGGGGATTATTCAACAATAATCACTGAGCCTTCGGCGAATAATTGTTAAATATATACATGAATGTCGGTACAACGTGAAAATGGTAGGTTTTTTGGCCGTGGTTATTCTGTATATTCGATTAATATAAGGAGTTGTTTCAAAGGAGTAAAGACGGTTGTGCAAGTCATACAGAAGAAATGGAAAAGTTACTTTTGGTTTGATTGATGGTGAGTGTGGTTGCGAGCTTTATGTAGGTAATCGTTGGCTGGTTTAGACGAGGGACAAAACGTGCGGTTGTGTGACTTGCTGGGAGAGAGACGCTTTTTTTTAGGTTTGTAAAAAATTTATGGGGAAGATGGATTATTATCATGGATTGTTGTCAGGCACAGTTAATGGCTAGAGTGTGAAATACTATGGAAATAGCAATATATAAGTAATATATTATATACAGAGTACAATCATTGCTTTTCATTGTAATCACCAGCTGTGAGTACAGTTCATTGAGATTTTTCATTTTAAATAAATAAAAAGTGTATTTCATTATGTAAGTCGAGTGACGTTTGGGCCGTGACGTTGTTAGACAAATCACATGGCTCTAGTTAACTTCAAGTGAGTTGCAGAATTTACAAACTGAAGACTTTTATCCCTGAAACAGAAGTACGCGATTGCGTATAGTTATAAATAAAAAAATAAATAAATAATAAATATGTGTTTATAGTGGTCATGCACTTAGCTTCATATCTCAACGAGATAGCTAGTTTACAGGCATGCCACTGAAACAGAGGAAACAAATAATTTATAAATGAACATAACAAGGTTAAAAATCCCAACTGGCGGGAGGCAGACCAGTTGGCTATATACAAAGCGTGGTCGAGGATTTGAACTCGGGACAACCGAGAAACAAATTCGTGTGTCGATTAAGAACATTTTTATTTTAAAGCAGAAGGCAAATGGACTGAAGCAAGAAGTGTAATTCCTCTACAGATGTGAAGTATTAATAACTGCACGGCAGTTTGTTCTTTGGCTTTTTGTTGACTTTGTTTTATATTTTAGTTGCTTCGCGAGTGTGATGCATTACTCTGTAGAGGTGAAACGTCAGATCAGCTGATAAAGTTGAGTCAGAAACTCAGAATCCATGGGTTTTGTTTGAACTATAATCCTTCTTGATAATTGTGAGATGGTTCTTTCTTGTGGATCCATTTCGTTAATTGTTGCCTTTACTTCTTGTGTACTTGACTTGTTGTGAACCATGTATTTTCTTGCTCTGCAATTGAATAAAATGAGAGAAAGATCCTTTTAAGTTTTAGAACGAAGATAAGAAGATAAGTTGAGTTTGTAGGAGGCTAGTAAATTTCTTTAGATGAAACCGGCTGACATTTAATACTTTAGTTATCAAGGACTGGATAGCAAATTGATTTTGTTAACAATAGTTAAGTGTCTGAGAATTATGTTGGAGATATAGAGACCTAGAGTTAAGGAAAGGAATGGTGTTGTTGAAGGATAACTGCGTTAGAGTATTCCAAATGTGTGAGGCAGCGGGGTATGCGAGGCGAGGCAGTGAGGCATGGGAGGCGTGTAATCCCAATAAAAGGTACAGTAAAATAGTATAAAAAAGGGGACCAACACAAAAATCAAACATCAACTAAAATGCGCAACAAAGCACCTGTCCATATATGTGTCCGATAAAAGAGTGTGTACTGTAAAGCAACATTTAGCCCTATTCAGTACTGTCATCTACCATAGGGGGGGAGGGGGGCTTATATCCGGATGTTTTTTTGTTTCCATGTAGATGAGCTTATAACTAGACAAGATTATAAGCAGGAGCACTTATAACCCTTATTTTTCGGTATGCGTTGATACTTTTGCATACACTGGTGCATCTAATATTAAGTTCCCAAGAAATTGTCAATTTACCACAAAGCTTCTCATACCTTTCACATCCTGATTGATATGCACGTAGCCACTAGTACTATCATCAGGTTACGGTATTTATTCGAATAAGCGCGGCGCTGTTTATTATATTTTTTTGCGCCTCAAATGCAGCGCTTATTGGATCGCGAGTGTGGCGCTTATTAAAAAATTGGACGCGCTATCTGTATGGAAATTTTTTGGTGTCACCATTCGTCTACTCCCGGCACTTCCACAAAATGCGACTAAAATTGTAAGTAAGGCCTTCGCAACGAAACTATGTATTGCAAGAATTCTGAATAGAGACTTTAAGGTAATTTCCTTGAAATAGAACTGCTCATAGATTTCCAACCAAACTTTGCCAGCTGGTTGTTTACCTTAAGGGAAGTTAAAATTTGAAATAAATCAAAGATCTCTTCGAGATATCGACTTTTTTGCATAAAGTTAGTATGAGTAGAAGGTTTATCCTGGGCATTGTTGTTCGAACATATCATGGAAGAATTCAAACGTCTTTCAGTTCAAGCATTTTTTTTTATTTTCGCGGAGGAAATGCTGTATTTGTCAGTCGCGACGACTGGGCACTTTGCGACTTTGGCTTGGTTAAAAATGGTAAACTGACGTTTGCCTTTAATCGAAATAGCCTTTGGGGATATACAAACAAGAGGAAAACATATTAATTTTGGCAACACGTGAACAAAAGCAGATTTTAGCGAACAGATGAAATGCTTCCACACACAACAAGAAAAATTTTGTTCGAAACAACACAATGTGCTGCCCCCCTCCCCTCCATGGGTGGCCCCCATAGTAACAAAAATATCAATAACTTCGAGTCCAAATCAACATAACTTGATCTATTTATCATGCTGGAAAACACGGTGAAAAATGTATTTTTCTTGGCGTTTACTGTCTTTTTATACCACAGCTTTGTGCATAACTTAATTCAAATTGCAGATTTTAGGAATGAGAAACTCCGTTAGCCTATAGCCTTCTCAGCCAGCAATCACTACCAAAGAGCTTTATCAATTTCAAGTCTGAAGCGGCTTAACATAAGATTCCAAACAAACCTACAACAAAAATCGCACTTGACATCAGCTTCATACATGTACCTGAAACTTTTCGATATTACTGTGATGCTCTACCGTTATCAAAATTATCAAGGCATGCAAAATTATCAATGTTGGTTCAGTGGTATCTAAAAGCATCATACAGTACTGCATTGGTAAGACCAGGTTCCAACTTTAAATCCCATCTCGAGCTTAATCCTTTTAGCTTACTATTTTAAAAGGCTAACTTTATAGAATCACTGCAAGTACCCACAATTACTTATACAAATTTTACTCAACGTAATGTTCGCTAAGACGTATTTTTTTTTAAAAAAGGTTAAATAAAAAATAAAAACAAATAAAATAAAAACCGAACGTGTTTTACTATAACGTCTGTTTTCCACTTTTCTATATTAAAGGATTTTTTTGTAACATTATTATTAATCATTAAGTGAGAAAAAAAGATACAAAATCAAAACTTCTTTATTTTATTGTTGTAGAAGTTGGACCACATCATCCCCGATGTTTGTTGTTGATAATTCATGATTTAGACAAAAAAATCCCTTCTATTACCCCACCAGAGACAACAGGAAACCAAGTGATCTTTGCGGAATGGGAAAGGGCCAATTACCTCAGCACCTACCCTTCAACGGAGTTTACACCCCACCTTACCCACCCCTACACATGGTCTAACAAAGAATTCAAACAATCGTTATCGCTTTTTGCTTCAAGTTGATCATCATATTGTTTCCAGCAGTTAGAAATATTGACATCTGACGCCCTATTTTTTTTTTATCAGAAAATAATATTTTGCTTAACTAAAGAAAAATGATCCATAACTCTCTCACAGAAGGAATTTTTCCTAAGACCCCACCCCCAACCTGAGGGAACCCTCCGGAAATCCAATTTAGCTTCATACCTTTTCTTACCGTTTTGGCCTTGGAGACCCCTCCCATCACCAGGAATTCCCAATCCCTTCTGTGGAGGAAGTATTGACATTTTCTGTAAACACAATTGAGAAATAAATTATAACATAAAACAGCCTTGCAATTAAATTCGGCACATGTGACCGGGCAAAAAGGCAACAGTTCTTGCTGATATACTGCTAAATAATAGAGTGAGTAAAGCACTTTCTCTATGCAACATTTTGGTGTATTAGTTTAGTTCCACACTTCCAGTGGCAGTGAAAAAGCCAAACAATATTGGTTACCGTAATGATTCGATTTAGCGCCCTCCTTCCAACAAGCGCCCCCTTCCGAATAAGCGCCCCCCTTCGAATGTGTTTTTGTCAATAAGCGCCCCTATTCCAATAAGAGCCTCTATTCTAATAAGTGCCCCATTGTTATGAGCCTCTATTCTAATAACCCCCCTATTGTGGATAACCACCCCTATTGAAGTCATCGATGCATTCTCGTTCCCAAAAGGATTGCGGCCTCTGGGGACGAAAATGTCATCAATGTCGAATAGATAAACTCACGAACATTCACCGTACCGAATAATTCTTTTAAAGTAACTGAACTTTCAACAATTTGTTACTGACAGTTTCTGTTATTGTTAGTTATTTCAATATATATTTAAGTTTTGTTTTGAACGTTTGGTTTTTTCTCAAAAAATTTTATAAGGTAAGTGCCCTGTCTCAATAAGCACCCTTCCATGAGGTGCCAAAAGTAAATAAGCCCCCCGGGTGCTAAATCGAATCATTTCAGAAATACTATTAGCTGTGCACGTATGAGTTATGCAGGTGCACTGACATGAAAAGTGTATGTCAAAGCATCAACCAATTCATATCTAACCATAAAGTACTGCCGTCAATCTGTAGAAATTGTCCAACACTTCATCGGCTTATTTGAACATAATACAATCATATGGAAAATCTGCCATATAAATGCATTTATTAATCATTATTAGCTGTTTTGATGTTATCTGCTCACTCACAAGAATTGTGATAGCTGTCATTTGCATACTGTACATAGTGAAGCAAGCAATTAACTAAGACACCTTTCAATACTAGAAGAGAGGCTAATTTCTGTATTCTGAAGCTTGAATATCAAGTTTATATATCATTTTAATGATTTATCAACTTGATATTCAATAATTAAAATTTTTAATGACCTTGACAATTGTAGTTAACACACCACAAGGTCAAATTATTTAAATAGCAAAGACACAGAAGCACCATTTATCCCATTGACCTCAATAAAAAAAAATCGATTCAGCACTTGAAGGCATGCTAATTAATAAGTGTTGGATACATGAAAAAGTTAAAAAAACTTGTAGTGAAAATAATTAACTGGTTAGTAACAGCATACAATAACTGCTAGTAACACTTACCTGTTCTCCATTTTAAATAACGTTCCGGATAACAACTTTTCCATGGGTATCATGTGGAGCAACATGCCTGTGCTGTAAAGCCAAAATCTCTGTAAGCCATTGCCAACCCCATCGCCTTTATCTTCACATAAAAAGCAACCTTTTTCTCCCTTCATGTGAGCTAATACAGACTTTCCAGATTTAGGTATGCAGATGATAGCAGCAGTGTTCCTTGCACCACTTTGTTCCCATCAGTTGTTGAAAAAAAAAATAAAAAAAAATAAAAAAAAAATAAAGTTGTTTATAGTGGTCATGCACTTAGCTTCATATCTCTAAGAGATAGCTAGTTTACAGGCATGCCACTGAAACAGAAGAAACAAAAAGTTTTAAATAAACATAACAGGGTTAAAAATCCCAACTGGCAGGAGGCAGACCAGTTGGCTATATACAAAGCGTGGTCGAGGATTTGAACTCGGGACAACCGAGAAACAAATCCAGCTAGTGGCAAGGGCAGGTCTTGAACCGAGGACCTCCGGATTACAACACCAGCGGCCTAAACCACTCGGCCATGCTTGCCTCCAAAATAAACAAAAACAAAATTGCCTCCTTAAATAAACAAAAACAAAATTGAGTCATTGAAAAAACTTTTCAGTAATTTTACATATTAATCAAAAAACAATAATAATGGGCCAAGTCCATTGCCACCACCCCATTAATACAATCACCTACCTATAATAATTATAAAGCCCCTTCAAGTTGACCTGAGCAAATGCTCAGTACCAGTCATTTTCTTGTTTAAAGAACACCTAGCTTTAATATTGTCACCTTGTGGCTCATTGGTGGCCACATGAATGGAATTACAATGTATTTATGATGAATGAGATGACTACATGTACATTGAATATATCAAACTCAAATGACAACACTACAGTGTATTGATTCTGTTGTTATCTAAGACAGCTAATTAATATATCTTTTTTGCCTGATCATGTGGAATTACCACTTCAGATAATATGCGTAGAGACCTAGAATTAGATGGGATTCCAGCTGAGATCCTGCCTAGAACTAGTTAGGATCCCAGGTGGGATCCCCCTGGGATCAATGCACAGCTAAAATTCCATGTGGAATTAGCAGCAGGTTATCTCGAGTGGGATCCCACCTGGAGTAATTAGCAGGATCCTAGGTGACACCCCACCCAGGTCATTTTAGAATCCTTTAGGCAGCATCCCACGTGGGATGAACATACAGCAACCCAAGAAGGACTCAAACAATCTCACCTTGCATTTTTACGTGAGTTCACCTGTCAAATATTCTTTTTAAATTTTCACAAGTCCAAACAACACCTTTAAAAAAACAAACGATTATATATAAGTATAGTAAATATCTTGAAAGCACCACAATTGAGAAGGTAAAAAAATAAAGAATTCATTTCACAGCTACCAACAATGTTATCATCCCTTATCCAGGGCTGTCATTAAGGGCTGTAACCCGTAATACCTGTTACGGCTGATCATGAGCTCACTCAATGTTACAGGTAAACATTTTGATTGGTGTTACTTTACAAGTTGCATTCAGAATGAAATGCTATGGGTGATAACTTCAATGTTTGGCTGCATAAAAACTTAATGACAGTCCTGCAAGTTATCGTCATCCACCTTTACACTTGATTGGTATAAGTATTTTACAAAGGTCAGTTCCATGGTGGGAGAACATAAGAGGCAGGGGAGTCCCCCCAGTCACTTTTCTCCCAGGTACCTGGGATTTTACTTTCTTTCACTTGCATAACAAGTGAATGGCCTGCTAATGCCTGAGGGGAAGGGAGGGGAAAAAAATCACTGGCCAGTCACAGTGCATACAAACAAAACAACACTAAACAAGAAACCCACTAAATGCAGTGAATTTTTCCACACACGAGTACTATGTATACACATGAACACAACACCAAAAACCTTGCTGTAGTGATCTACAATTTACAGTTCTGTGATACCCATATTTTGAATGACGACTTCCACCGGGTTAATAAAGACAGTCTATTATAAGGGGTCATACAGCAGGTCGTCACAAAAGTGCGAGGCAGCAAGGTGTGCGATCCATTCTAGTAAGCCAGCCAAAAAGCAGATCCGTTAGCTTAAATATAGCACTCTGATTAACCTTTTCATTCGGAGTAGGGATTTTTGCCTCATATATCTCGCTGCCATGCCTCACACGCCTTGCTGCTTGCACATGAGGGCCTGTTTACATATAGTTCCAGAATGATTTATATTTCGGAACAAGTTCACAATGAGGTCCGTTGACTGCATACATTCCACATGACATAATCGACCAGCTCAACCAAAGTCGTTTTCACGTGCGTAGTTTTCACTCAAGCTCAAAACAAGATGGTGCATGTTTTGCGCAAACATGTTATTTTTAATGCTCGTGATGGCTATATCTGCAATTTTATCAAGCAATTTGATCATAGGGCTGCTTCTTCGGGCTAAACAGTAAACGCTATAATTCACATCTTTTTGCGCTGAGTTCAAACTGTGACCTCTGTATGTGGTTTCACAAGATGGGGTTTCATCTCGGAATCAAATTCATTTAAAAACCGGAATGAACTCATTCAGGAATGACTTGACTTTTGTCTTGGTATCATGTAAACAGATAGAGTGAAATATATCGGGATGGGATTAACTTGTTCCGGAATGAGTCATTCATGAATCATGTAAACACTGGCCCTAAAACTCTCACACAGCAGCAAACCGCCAGGTTTTTTTCTTTTTAAAGAACAAATTGCTTGTATCGGTGTCTGACCAATATTCAATAGGCTATCGGTTTTTAAACAACTTCATTCCATTTCGTAGCAGATCTATATGTAGCGACTATAATGGGAGCATGCACCATCATGAACTTAGGCAACTATTTTTAGCCATGCAATATCAGCTTCATGCAGTTTCAAAAATTATTTCCGTTTTGTAGCAAGTTTCCCAAACTTATAAACAGATTTGAAGCAAACGGATATCAGTGACAATTAACCCTCTTTATCTTTATATCACCTTCAATGTTGCACACAGTAGCCAAAATAAGTTTGCCTCCAAAAAGCGAACAAAGGGTAAAAGAAATAAGTGTTAAGCTTATTTCAGTAATTTTCTGGCCAAACAAAACCAGATCTAGCAAACGGTAGTAACGAAAACGAAGACCCCGAAAACGAAGACCTAAGACCTAAGACCCATACGAAAACTAAGACCCGTACGAAAACTAAGACCCATACGAAAACTAAGACCCGTACGAAAACTAAGACCCGTACGAAAACTAAAACCCATACGAAAACGAAGATCCGTACGAAAACGAAGACCCGTATATACGAAAACGAACACCCGGCAAAAACCAGCGTTACCCAGAGTTGCGTGACCTTAATAATAGTGACAATAATATTGAAGCAGACTGAGCGTACTGAGAACGTACTACTGAAATCGAAAATCAATGAGCGCTTTACATTTACATGGAGTTTTTGGTGAGAATTTTTCGACAAATGGAACGTTACAGTTACTTCAACACGTAAACGGAATGAAAAGATGCTGTTCCTTTTGAAAATTCCATTCTGATAGCACTGCGGGAGCCTAGGTCACACATGACTTGCCAAGGTTTTTAATCTTTTGGTCGGGGAAATGAGACAAGTACAAATATGGTCAAATATCGTGTGACATTTGTACTCGTTTTGCGCGATGTTTGTACTCTACGAATAAGTGTTGGATTGGAATAATATTGAAGTAGACGAGTACTGAGAACGTATCGATCAAGTTTCATTGAAATCCTACATTTTGAAGTGAGTACGCCTCGCTACGCGCTACATGAGTAAAATTAAAACATCTTGGCAAGTACACCTGTCGGCCCCGGCAAATGAATGAAAGGTCACTATTGATATGACTACACATAAGAAGCACTAACAAAAACTTTATTTACTAAGCAAAAAACAGATGACAGACCTACACAGACTCCTATTTCGTGACATAAATTTGTACAAAGTAAGCC
This sequence comes from Oculina patagonica, assembly GCF_052425735.1. Lineage (NCBI taxonomy): Eukaryota > Metazoa > Cnidaria > Anthozoa > Scleractinia > Oculinidae > Oculina > Oculina patagonica. Next base: position 41,514,770 of record NC_135759.1, read on the forward strand.
GTTCGGTAAAATTGGATTTGGTCGTCCAATTTATTTTGACGCCTCAAAGATGTTTAGAAAGGGCACTATGCTCTGTCAGTTGTACTATAAGGAGGCGATTTTAGCTAGGTTAAGTAGAGTCGAAAGACTGCCGCTCAGCAGATGTGAAGAGGTGATAGATCGGCACAGTTTCCCGTTAGTACATTTTGACACCTGTATTAATTTTTTCTCTCCGCACCCTTCTACGCGGATGTAAAGCGAGAAATAATAATCGGGTAGCGAAGTTTATTTAAGCAAGTATTGTGCGCGAGAAGATTTCGATACGGTGCATTACTGCTGGGGGACTTTGGCTGTCTCTTCTGTGACGCAGAAGCAACCGTTTTCGATCAGGTGTACGTTAGTTTTCGATCAAGTCTAGACTTTTGATCAGTAGTACGTTCTAAGTACGCTCAGTCTGCTTCAATATTATTCTGTCATTATTATTAATGTCACGCAACTCTGGGTAACGCTGGTTTTGGCCGGGTCTTCGTTTTCGTATATACGGGTCTTAGTTTTCGTACGGGTCTTAGTTTTCGTATGGGTCTTTATAGGTCTTAGGTCTTCGTTTTCGGGGTCTTCGTTTTCGTTACTACCTCTAGCAAACACAGCCAAAAACGTAAACCACGCATTTCTTCCAAAAATATACATAATGCAATGCCGATAAAATGCTCTTAAAGAACCAAAAACAATAACCCGACGACCATTGCTTTGCAGTTTGAGTATTCTTACTTCACTAAACAGTTCAAGTGGTTTTAATCGGATCGCCGGTCCAAAATCAAAGCGAAAGCTGGCAATAAAGGTCAATAAACATAGGAACGCGCAAACTACATTCTATTATAAACACATGTCATACCTGAACTCGTCTCTCATCACCGTCTGCCTTCAGTGCACAGCCTCATTCAACCTCCTCTCACAAGAAATTCTTCCTGTCATCCTTACAAAATTCCTTTTCGGTTCATTTGGATTCGAAACGCACATTCAGGCTGCGACTCGCCATTCTCGTCCCCAGAGTCCACGATTCCTCTAGTCTCCACCGGTCAAATATGTCCGCTATTATTCAAAATGGCGTTTTTTGAACAACTTTTTCAATCTTTTCGTCCCGAAAACTTCGCATTTACCTGCTTCCTCCCCTGTCATCCAACTCATTCCTAGCGTTCCTCCTAATTCTACACAACATAACATGACGTCTCTCCTTTTCCTTCAAATTATACGCAAAAAACAAAACCTCATTAACGAAACAACAGGGAGAATGAGGTATAAATTGTATAATGAGCTACCGAATCTATGAACTGGACTAAACGCCCAGTTAAAAATTCGCAAATTTCAGCCTCAATATTCTTATAAACTAAATTCTAATAACATAAAAAGAGTGAAGTACAAAGATCTTTTGAGGTGACAGTATACAAGCCTGTTTGAAATGCCAAGACTAACATGTTTCTATTAGCCATACATATACCTGAGGGATAATAGAAAGAGTACCAATAGCAAAAAAAAAACAATCAATTAATTTCTACAACCTCTTCCATGTAGATTTCAATTGCCCTCTTCAAGCTTGTCCTGCGCATTTGGATGGCATCTTCCAATGCTTGGCGACTGTCAAACTCACAGTAATAGCGCTTCTTGGTTCCGTTAATTTCAATTACTTCATAATACTTCAAGGTTTTTCCTTCCTTCACTTCAGTCTTCAAGGCAGCAGCATTTCCTTCGCAGCCCCAGTTCACGGTCTCGTCTTGAAATAAATCATTAGCCCTGAAATTGAGAAGGTCCGTTATAGATCCCATCTGAAAGCGGAATGCTTTTGGATAGTCTGGAATCGTTGTCAGCCAATTTTTGAACTCAGTCTTAAACGAAGGGGAGTACACGTCTGACAAAATGGATGCAATGTCCTGACTGCCTCCATGAGCTACCAATGAAGTTGATGTGGTCTTGGACTGTTTCTTGCTGCTTTCACCTTTCTCTACGGAAGCTTTGGCTCCGACACTCGCGAACAAACTCTTGAACTCCATTTCCATTTGAACTTCAAATTCCTTTTTACTTTGAGTTTCTTCAGCGTCCATGGTTTTACGGATCTCCAACTGACCTCCAAACTTTGCGGATTTGATAAAATGAGTTCCCCAGCGCTGAAGAAAGTTTTCTAAAAAAGATACGATCACGGGATCAATTTAAACTGTAGTTTGTAAACAAATGCATGAGTGCTAGATGAAAGTTCACGTACTGAGCTAGTGATGTTTGAAACTGGTTCTTAAGACATATACGTACCCTGGTTCATTTTGTACGGGAACGTCGTCTATTTATCGGAGTTTTTTTGTTTTTGATTTTTTAAACCATCACCCCATGGGTACCAAGGGTGACATGAAAAGAAGTATGCTTAAAATATTCTTATATCAGGTCAAGGTCCCAAATACAGTCGCTGTGCATGTCTGTTGCTCAATCAAGAATTTGAAAATGGTTTCCCTTGATTTTAATCAGTCATGTTTAAAATTCGATGTGATACAATTAATGTCACAACAAATAATAAAGATAAGATGTTCTACATGACACGAGCATTGGACAAAGAAAAATTCTGAGTCCCCGACGGGAATCGAACCCATGGCCTCCCAGATACCGGTTGGGCGCTCTAACCAACTGAGCTACGAGAGACTCGTTGTGAGCTGGGCCATATTACTAGGTTGATATGTGACACGCGTCCTGCATACTGCTAGGATCAGCAATGTCGAATTCATCAAGTTTTGTAGTAAATAATAAAGATGGTAAATTTTAAGCTCGGTAATAAATAATAAAGATAAGATGTTCTACATGACACAAGCATGGGACAAAGAACAATGCTGAGTCCCCGACGGGAATCGAACCCATGGTCTCCCAGATACCGGTTGGGCGCTCTAACCAACTGAGCTACGAGAGACTCGTTGTGAGCTGGGCCATTTGTCACAACAAATGTTTTTAAAACCAAATGGTTCAGAAATAAGGGAAATACCTTTATCACTTAGTCCTTGCGCTTGCGCAAGAAAATTATCCAAGGTGGAATAAATAGGTCTGTATTATCAGGGAGACTAAGCTTCATTCTCTCTTAGTCTTAACTAAGCTTTAATTTTTTGTCAGTTAAAAGTAAGTAACGATCCGCGCGATACTTACGGTATTTCAGAGGTCCCCCTGCTGAAAAGTAGGACGTTGGCAGATTCATAAACTCTCTCAGAAATGACATGCTTAGATCTTGTGGCTTTACTTCGTCCATGAAGATTTCATATCTGGCAAGAACAATTTGAAAGTTCGGAAGAAGTCGTCAAGATATCCCTCGAAAACCATCAACCACGTGGATCATGTGTACATAATTATATAGAACCGTATTACACGGTGGCGAGAAGATATGAATTTTATGTACTACTGCCGTGCAAGTCGAGAAATGACGTCATCCATATCTTCACAAGTGAGGATATGGAAAATACGCCTCTACGGTCCCGGATGTATAATCGTATGAATTTAATCAGTGGTCTATTTTCCAGTAAAACGCGCTGTACCTGTCAACATCTACATCCATCACTGCCATGTACTTTTGACGTGATGATGCTGTGGACTCTCCCCAGGCCTCTTTCACTCCAGCAGAGAAACCAAAGTAGGAGCCAGATACGCCTGCCTCTTCTTGCAAGTGCTTTTGATATTCCTCACGACTCTCGTACGTTACCATGGAGGCGGATGTGTCAAATATACCGTGAACATTCATGGTGTCGGGCACGTCAAAATTATCGTACCTGAGAAAGAAAAATGAAAACGGTACGAAGTCGTTCAAGATTCACGGTATCCCTCTGGATGATAGTTACCGATAAATAATGTACTGACTTTTAACTGTTGTCGTGAAAAGTCATGGTGGCCAGCTTTATCTGTGAGCAACAATACTTTTAGCGCAATTTAACTCCCAACAACAGAAAAAGCAAAAGATACAATACGTTAGTATGTGCTTTTCTTTCATATACTTTACACCTAGGTTATACGTTCAGTTCAACTGGTGCCTAATAGTACGTTATATACCATCTCTTGCACTCGAAGACAATCACTTTATCGCTGCTATTTTTATTGTGCTTCTTTGGTGTTAGGCTCAATAACAATCCAACGCAATCCTTTATTTGGTGTGGTCAGCCGTGAGCATTGGGCAAATCAAGAACACCCCTTCTCTTACTTGGAACTGTCTCGAGGACCATACTTAGGACATACATTACTAACAACTTAAGTGAAGACATTAAAATTATTCACTGTTTTCCGGGATCTTTTCCGAGGTTAAGAATATTTAAGAGAAACAGTCCGCCATATTGTCATTTTAACAACAGCCTGAAGAAGATCAGTGAAACTGATCGAAACGTCGAATTTTAAATATTCTTAACCTCGGAAAAGATCCCGGAAAACAGTGAATAATTTTAATTTCTTAAGATGAGAGGTGAAAGTTTCAGAAATAGGATTAAGTGGAGACCCTATTGATAAATTAAAAATCAAACCTGGCTGTTATGCTCAGCCTAAGGCCATCAGAAACAAAAACTTCTTGGTAACACATTAAAGACAACGCTAGTTAAAGTTTTTTTAAGATATAAAATGGACTAGTCATACTCTGAGAAAACCACATGACAAAGTAACTAGGCGAGTTCTCTGGAAAGTTTTTAAGGAAGGGGAAAGGGGAGAACTTCTTAGGTTAAAATCTAGACTGCAAAACAGTCGTTTTTTCTCTAAAGTCGTTGGAAAAAGCGCTTATCGAAGGCGCGAAGCGCCGATCGTCTCGCGAGCCTCGCACGCCCGCATTGGCTCTAGACCTGCTCTTGTTTGAAGACCGAGCGCGTTCGCAAAAGATACGACTGTTTTGCAGTCTAGTTAAAATCCTACCAGAAACTTACGTTGCTTGGTTCGCACAGTTTCTCTGTACAATGCTGATTTTTCTGGATTCTGGACTGTATTTTCCACGACCGTCAAACCCAACTCCCATAAACGCTGCTCCATCGATCATATTCTGTTCAAAGAAATATACACCTGATTGAAGAAACGTTGACCGATAAAGTATAAACCATAAACGAAGTGACCCAAATGTTTACTAGGAAATCGGAAAAAAAGTAATCGTTCTTTGTGACAGAATGAACATAATAATAAGACAGGTTGTGCTCAGAGAAAGAGAATATCTTGAGTTTAAATAAATGGAATATTACTAAGCTTACCTTTGTTGTCTACCAAGAATCCCATTCAATAATTCGGATTGTTAAATTGCATCTTAGGATGTTGGAAATTTTGGAATTTAGGGAAGATAGTTTTGAAAAGCTTAGTAGCATCTCAACTTGTATACATACTTTCACCTTTGCGAAAAAATCACCAAGCAATCAAATAGATCAACAAGCTTTTTTTAGTTTTTTCTTTTCATGAAATCATAAAGGTGATAAAATTAAGCGCACGGTCAATGATTGATATTGCATCTTTCATTCATCTTTGCATCTTGGATTGAAAAATATCCGGGATTCAGAGAACAGTAGCAAATTGAAAAACAGCTTAAGCTTATAGCTAGGAAAATATGGGGGTAGCATTGTTTTTAAAGGAAATCTTAACAAATAGGACCTAAGAATTGAGGATCCATTTATTAAAAAAAAATCATAGAAAATCAAATATAGCCATGCAAAGACTTTGTTGGAGGGAAGAATAGCGTCAAAAGAGTATTTTCTGTCTCTACCACTTTGGCAAAACTCATTAATAAGATTAGACAATACACCAAGGTGTTTTTGGATACTATGTAAAGTTTGGCTTTCCAAGGGTATACACAAGTAAAGCATTTATATAATGGATGATTCAGTCATAACTTTATTTCCCTTAACAATTTTTAAAATAAAGATGAACTTAAGTTACAGCAACTAACTTTTTCTGATCGCCGCAGTGAAACTTTTGCAAAGACAAATCCCAAGAACACAACTGAAAAACATTTCTAAAAAGCAAAAACCCTTAAGAATTGTATACCAGAAGCTAATATCGGACAAAGGGGAACAATCAATATCATTTTACTGCGGCTTGTTCCAGCTAATGCAATAATACTGGAGATAGATATAATTTAAATGTCATCGATTGATGATTACCCCTCAGCAAACATAAATACTTTTTGAATTGCGTTTAAACCGCATTCTGTTTTCACCTCGCAAATGTTTGACTTCCACTTCGCGGAGTAACAAGGATCCGTTTCTTTGTACCCAGTTCCCCAGCAACCATTCATCAAGGCGGTTCCAAGGCCTGCTGGGAAAACATACGGAACCTCTCCAACTTCTTTGGGGGATTCTTCCGTTCCCGACACGCTTGCGTCAATGTGATATCCCGCGGGTAGAAACATGTCCTCGCTTTGCCATCCTTTGTCTGGAGTAATGTCAAGTTTGATCTATCAAATTGATGGGAAGTCCGTTAAGACTGGACAGGCTAAATACCTTTACAGTTAATAAAAATCAACAGCTTTTTTGTTGTTGGAAAGTAGGCCAGTTTACACTTATACATTTTCTTAAGAACAACCATTTAAAAAAAATGATAGCAAGGTGACTGCTTTTTATTAACTTAACAGTGTATTTAAATCTCTTTTTTATCGATGCTAACCTCTTTCTTTAAGAAGTCTGCGGCCTTTTGTTGGGCATCGTCGATGTTCTGTAGCTGTTTGTCGATTAACTTGCCCGCCACCTCGATTCCTTTTTCAAGTGCTGCCTCTTGTACCTGAGGGTTAGCCAGCACCGCCGCTACAGGACCGCCGCGCTTGGAACCACTCATATCTCTCATCTCAGATACAAATTCCCTTTTAGTACCTTTGAGACCTTTTGTGATTAGTTCTAATCAAAGGAATAAAATTTCATTTATATACCGGCCGAATGAAATTTGGGACTCGTCATTTGATTCTAAATGATTGCTAGAGGTGCCTGATTATGTTGCCGCATGCGCAACAAATCTCCTTATTGGTTATATATCTCATCACTCTTAAAAAATTCAAGCAAACTTTTCATTTAACCTGACTCTGGGTCAGTTAAAACTGTCTATACGTGATCGAGCGATCATCGGAATCAGCCTTTCAGGGATTATCAAGCAATTTTAATAATCGTAACAGTTTTAACTTTTCTAATCTTTAGTTGGATTTGGGTCTCTCAAAAATTAACGCAAAAAAAAAAAAACTCAATAAAAGGACAATAAAAAAGTTAAAAGTTACACTGAGGGAGCCTCCCTCAGTGTATCTGAAATCCAGGAAAGTTCGAAATACCCCAGAGGAGCCAATAATGGCGAATGGAATTGCACAAAATAGAATCCTTTCAGCACGCCAGTACGGAAAGAAGAAAGCTCGCCTCATAGTTTGTTATTTTTCCTTCGGTCATTTCACAGAGCTAAATATCATCTCGAAGTAAATAGCTTTTGTCCATTTTTAGCTGTTTGAAGAATACAACAGGCGCGATTAATTTTCACACCAAATTTTAACTGATTTCAGAAGATCGTATATAACTCTTCGGCGTACATCTTGACAAAAAAGCAGTACCAAAGAAAGAGTTATGCTTGAGTTATGCTAATGGATTGTCATATCTAAAATGGTCGCGCCATTTTTAGGCGACCGAGTGAATACTTCGAATTTTTTGTAACGGAACTTTGAGAAACACACCTGGAAAATCCGCTGACTGCTTTAGGACTGGAGACCCATAACCAGTAGACTTCACTGCAGGTTCCGTTACAGTTTTGGACGCCTTAAGGTGCGGAAGAGCGAGCACTATAAATGGAAAAGTACAAAGGAAAGCAAGGTTGACCAGCAAATGATATTCATGCAATATTAATTAGAAACGCCGCATTTTCGACAAAAACGACTTTTAAATTTAAGGGTAGATATTGCGTTAGAGGAAACTATCTAAACTCGATTGGAATATTATCAGCTTATTAGATCAGTCTGAGGTGATAATCGAAAATCACTAAACAAACCACTTACCTTTGACTAGGCTAATATAAGATTCCAGATTCCCCCATTGTACTAAAGATTAAAATCACTTTTTGAAAACGATGCGACCATCTCTTATCGCTATCTCTGGACTAAAGTTGCATTAAAAATTGCAATCAAAAACTGTCTCACCCTTGCGCTGGTTTTTTTGCAAATCTATTTTTTTCTGTATTGGCGCAGTAAGGAAATTCCATATTTGACATAAATAATTTTTTCCATATAACATTCACAAATCATTCGTGTTTAAAATTTACAACGGATTCTGAGAACACAAAAAAACTTGGGGGTTTTTCGTGCAAAGGGACGTGAACGTTGTTTTCTTTTACCGCTTATCTCCCTATGCTACGTTTGGGACTATAAAATCATTTACTTACCACACGGAAGAAGAGTTAACACAAAAATTGTGGCCTTCATGTTTCCTCTTTTAACCTGGGCAAATTGAAAATATGATTTTCATGAAAAAAAGAGGTTGCTATCATATATGTCACTTAACAAATGCCACTAGTTAAAAACGTCATATCGACAAAAGAAATAGCAAAAACTTCCTTTCCTTCTGTGTTGAGTGATTCTCCCTCCAGCTCCTTGCCGAACTTGTCCTCTTCAGCTCGGGAACAAAAGGAGACTGGTCCTTTACACGGGTTGAGCACAAAGTCAGTTAAACCTTTCCTGGAAAAAAGATGACAATGAAACCACATGCCATGACAGCATAGGTCGATTGTTCTTTAGCAATTTCGCTCATATTTTACATTACTATGCGAGCTATTAAACCTTTCTAAATGAATGAAAAAAAAAATGAATAAAAACGTTATTTACGAGTCAAGGTCAATTCCTCCTATTATCAAGGGAGAAAATCCGTGTATTTCATGTTTCTGGAAAACGAAATATTAAACCATTTCGTTATAGTTCACTATGTTTAAGTGGGACATTCCATGTTTCGTGATTATTTAAAGAGGTCAAATTTAAACAAAGGGCGTCATCGATACACAAACGTGAATCACGAGAAACAGCTACATAACTTCTCGTTTCTGCTCAGTTATGCCGGTGCTTTGAATATCGTATGTTAAAAAAGGGTTTACGTCATTTCAATTTGTTTGATAACGAACAGCACGTCAGTCTTACGTTAGTCTTCAGAAAAATACAAGAAGCGTTTTGACACTTTACAGTAGGAAATGCATGCAATGTTTAGCAGGTCCTATCTAAAATCGTAAGCAAATTACACGGTCAGCAAACTTACCTACGGTGTTAACCAAGAAATAAACTGCAATACGACGAGGGATACGTTAATCAGATTTCAGTGAAAATGTTTTTTTTTTCTCTAGCTATACCGTAATCTTTCGCTTATTAGCCTGCCCCCCCTCCCCCAGCTTATAGCCCCCCCAGGTTACAGGCCCATCAACCTATAGACAGAAAAATACGTTATAAGCCCCCCTCTCTCAATATCATTCCAAATATTGAAATGAATTTGATTTACAGTCAACTCTCGTTATAGCGGACGCGCTCGGGGCGTCGTTTAGTGTCCGTTATAGTGAGAGTCCGTAATAGCGGGAGTCATTTCCAGTCAAACCTTATTCGCCAGGGATCAGGATTTTGTCCGTAATAGCGAGTGTCCGCAAAAGCGGGGTGTCCGCAAAACGAGAATTGACTGTATTATGAGTTTTTAAAGCTCAATTAAAAACCAGTCAATGAAACGCTGCTGTAGCTCACTTCGAAACGTTCCTTCATTCCGCTTGAAGCCACCCGGAAATAATCCCTCCGTTTATAAGCCCATCCAAACCCCCCTTACGTAGTTGTATAATTTCAGAGCTTACAAGCAAAATTTTACGGTATACCATAATGTCTATATGACCTTCAGTAAACTCGGTAAACTCGTTTATTAAAAACATCATACATTACAGTCGTAGGACTGAATTACGTACAATATATAAATTACAATAAAAGTGGTTTAAAATTCTAAAAATTAATTACAATTGTATTAAAACGTTCATACATCGCATGGCTAACAAAAAACGATTTCATAAAACGATCGGTGCGGCAAACTGGAATGTTAAAACGTTTAGCCAACTGGAATAGAGATAGTTCAGTTAGACAGTTAGTTAGTCACTTAGTTAAGTTAGTTACACAGCATGAAATCTTAAATTTACGATCCCGTAAAGATGCCGTATAGAAAGCGTTAAGATCGTCTTTACGAATCTATACGAACTTCTTTACACTTTCGTAAAGAACGTCTATACGCATTGAAAACCATAGTGCGTAAAGAGTGCGTAGTGAGACTCGAAACGTATCTTTACGTGTGTTGTAAAAAATCGTAAAGAGATTGTTTACGAAATTTTATGGCTACTGTAAGGCGATCAGAAAGTCGATCTTTACGCATTGTTAAACTTTCGTAAATGGTCAGTATTTAAAAGCCCATTGACGGCTTTGTACCTTTCTGTATTATTCGGCAATATTTCCTTTTTGGTAACCCGACTTTTATAAATGCAGGTTTCTGTCAACATCTACATAATGAGCTACAGTATCTTAACGCGCAACGTAAAAAGCCTATTAAGGACGTTTACGATATTTTACGCTTCCGTAAACTGAGATATAATTTACGTATATGACTCCCAAGTACTAACCCAGCCCCAACAAGAACAGGAATACATGTTTAATACCTTGCAATTTATTTTATTGTCAAAACTCAAACAAAACATACATTTCTGTTATTTCAAGAATTAACGTTTAGCCGGTCATGTAGGAATTTTTTGTAGGAATTTTTTACAATGCACGTGATTTGATTGATTTTTTTTTAACTTATCACTGATTATAAATAACAGTGAATTTATACTAAAAAATACTTGGAAACAATAACAGGTTTTTAAAACTCGACTGTTCAAGCTCAGTTTGTATTCTTTGTTTCCACTGTTTATAAGGTTGTTTGCCTTAAGTGCCTACATGTATGTGACAGAAAATAATTATTGTTACAGTACTGTAAAATATATCTTATTAGCAATTATACATTTCCTTTGGCAATAATACATTTACTTAGAGATGTGTCCACTTACATGTATTTTAAGCTTTGTACAGGTAAAAAGTAAAAAGCACAAACAATATTTTTTGGTGAAATTCCTAACCATGTCCACATTGGTGTCTACTCTGTTGTGATGTTCCTACAGGCCTCTGACTCACCATCAACATCTCATGGTTTTGTCATTGCATATGGCATTAGAATGTTCCCATGGGTGTGCTAAAGTTAGGCTTTTGCTTTTGTAAGACAGGCCCTCTCCCATGGTAGCTGCATGGTAACATGTCACATAATTTTCTTAGACTAATGCCATGCAAGGGCAATGACAAAACCATGAGATGTTGATAGTGAGACCTCCCACTCATGTAGTCCATGAAGATACAGTAGTCTTACAATAGCAACTATAGCTGCAGTGTATTTCTTTTGGTGTCATCATGTCTTTCAGTTATGTACATGCTGTATTGTATGCAGAGTGATGCCTTTCCAATTTCTATTAAATGGAATAAAAATAACAATTCAGTCAGTGTCAGATTACATGTATTTGAGACAATTATTAACATCAACTCTATTGCTATATTATAAGAACTTTCCCCATTCATTTAAGGGACTATGTCACAGGAGTTTTGCAGATTTTTGGTCTAAACTGTTCTGAAAAAAGTGGTAGGCAACTTTACCCATGAAAACATTGTCTTTGAATATTTAATGGAAGATGTAACCTTACTTTGGGGAAAGAAATTAAACTTCAGCTAAAAATAGCAATTTTTTGAAGGCGCGTGGAAACAATTTCAAAATGTTGGTTAATGTTTGCATTGTAACCAGAGTGGCATGTTTTATTATTAAAGGACCCTAGCCAGCCTCTGCCACTTTCAGTGCCATCGAAATTATGAAAACTGTATCATGAAGCGAGATCTTATTGCACTGCTGTACATACAGTGTATACTGTAAGTTGTATTACTGGAAGTTTGCTTAATTACCTTTAGCAGTTTCACCGTTATCTGTTTTGTTTAGACACGCTCCACATAACTAAAGTAAAATATAACACCGAAATTCTAGTAAGGGTGGCTGACAAGGGTCCTTTAAGATTTTAGTGAGTAACAAAAAGTTGTAATCAGGAACTGGACTCGCATGACACATGTGTAATAAGTGTGAAATAAGAAAACTGCAATTTTTATATTGCAAAAACAATGCACTCTGAGAGAGTAAGAGTCAGAATTGAAGTGAATTTCTTATTATTCACAAATCAGTCAATTTATGACTCTCGATCTCACTGAACTTTTTGATTTCTCACTCAACCTTTTCTTGTTTCATTACTTAAATCAATCTTTTTTGTGCGTACATGAATTTGTCTAACCTCAAAAAGGGCAAAAAATGTTTCTGATGATAATCAACAGTAACCAAAATTAATCAGTGACTCAGGCTTTACAGGGATATAAATTGTAGCTAAGATTTGATTTACTATTGGTGGGTATTAGCAAAGGAAAGGTCATGACAAGATTTCCGTACAGCCCCATACATTAATTATGCATACAGTTTTCTGACTGACTCATTCTTTTCAGGGTAAAGGTCTCCACAAGGACAAGACGCAGGGGCATATTGCAACAACATGAAGCAGTGACAAACTCATGTGTTGTTCACACTCAGGGGACATGAAGTAAGGACATGAAGCAGAAACAATTAAATCAAAATGTGTACACACACAAATAACTGTAGTGGGGACATACTCAGGGACATGTGGTAGTGACACATCCCCTTGTGTGTGCTGATAATTTTTGGCATGTGCAACAGGAATTCCTGCAACAGTTTGTCCCTGCGACATGTTGCACGAAGTTCAATGTGTTGAATTCTGTTCAACATGTCGCAGGGACAAAACAGCTTTAAAGATCATGTTACACATGCCAAATATGTAATCAGTGATTACATGTTTATGGTTGCAAACATGTCCCGGCTCCACTTCCCCTCAGTGTAAACAACACATGATTTTGTCGCTTCCACAAGTTGCTGCGATGTGTCCCTGAGACATGGCAGCAACGTGTGGAGACCTTAAGATTCATACAACAAACAAACAATGTACAGTATTCCTATCTACCCAGCTCCCAGCAATAATCTTGACTATGCCAGGTGTTTGATGATCAAGCAAGATTTCAAAAGAATTCAGTTTGATTAAATTATTGTTTGATTTAAATTTACCAGACCGTTTAAAACCTGGGAGAAAGTGGGATATGTACTTGAAAAATTCCATAATTTTGAAGTCAAACCACAGTTCTCACCCATGGCTTTAGTTGATAGTAGTGTTATCCAAGGGTGGTCAAAATTATATTGAAAGTGTGATTGATTTACAAAATGTATTTAGTAACGCATGCATGTAACTCTGGACGTATAATACTATTTATTACGTTTGCAGTTTTGATACAAAGAGTCTAACATACTTCAAATGTTATGTGTAAATGGGTGAATTATGAGTGAATGTTTGCAATAAATTGTTTGTCATGAACTCCTGGGTATTCGAACATGACAAGTAAAAATTATTGCTCAGCTCTAACGTGTAAAGAAATATCTTCTAAAAGGGATTGACAGAATAGAAAAGGTAAAAATTATACTAATACAACACATGTAAGAGAATGCATACTCATCTAATCATACTTAGTGTTGAATTGTTCCTCACTGTTTCGCGCGCGCAATTCTTGTCGACTCGAAGTCATGGAATTACCTGAAGGGATAGAACGATGTGCGCCTCCACCACACATTCCATCTCAACCTTTTTCTTGTCCGAAGGCTTGTATTGTTTGTTAGGACAAGTTTTCGATAATTTAAGCTCAACAACAACAGGAGAGAAGACTTCGAAGTGGACCGTTGTTCAAGTTGTGAATCATTGTCACTTTCAAAATGGACGCCAATTTCAAGCACACACGTAAACCCGCTGACCGTTAATAGCGACGTATAACAGAGCCCAGTCCACCTCTGAGGGACAGACTGAAAATCGCTCGGCGGCTCGCAAGCTGCTAGCCGAAAATGTGTTCGAGCTTCACGGTAACAATTAGATGGATTTTTGTAATAGTGTCTATAAATTGAACGAAGCACTGTTTTATTTGAAAGATAAGATGTGTTCTCACTTGCAAACAAGCGAAAAATTTAGATTCTGGGAGGTGGATCGGTTTTTAGGATAAACCGCGGCCGGAGGCTAGGCCAATGCAAGAAACCTTAATTGACAGTCTAATCTTAAATTTAATTCTACTCTGATCGATGTTTTATCACTTCTTTAGCGTTTCTCTTATTAGAAAGTGGTGAATTATATCCAAGGCGCGTAAGGACTGTTTTCAGTGCGTAAAGAAAGTTAAAGGTCCGTAAGTAAATTTCATTTTTTTTTAATAATATTTTTACTGTAAAGCGCCATGAGCCATGGATATGGCGCTATATAAATCTTTTATTATTATTATTATTATTATTATTATTATTATTATTATTATTATTATTATTATTATTATTATTATTATTATTATAGCAACTGTTGTTAAGTTTGACCCTTTGTTGCCTATCCAGTTGACGGTAGTTGGCTTAACCCTAAGGCTGAACAGTTTGGTTATCAGCAAGTGGTGATCTACCAATCAAATGCTTTCCTATAGTCTAGGAGAACAGTTCTAACAGTTGAGCCATTACCGTCCGTAGCGCACAGCCAGTGGTGGAGCATCGATATGAGAGCGAAGGTAGTGGAAGATCCTGGAATGAAACCAAATTGACCAGGGTCAACAGATGACAATATTGCTGGTTTCAGTTCCTTTTCGATAACAATGCCCTCAGCAACCTTTGATAGAGTGAAATCGCAGATCGTAGGGGCCTTGGGTAGCGGTGGGATATCAGCAAGTTTCCACACACGTGGAACTTTGCACTCCAGGAAAGAGGTGTTTAAAATATCGGCGATCGGAGAGGCGAGGATATCTGAATATTCTTTCAATACCCAGTTTGGAAGATTGTCTGGTCCCCCAGCACGTGAAGTGCTCACCTCCCTCAATCTTCTTGCGACAGTTGATTCTGTGACAGTTAAAGGCTCGTTATCCTCCGAGACTACCAGGACATTCTCTGACCAAGTTTCATACCCTTGCATCACGCTAACAAAAGCCTCGTTTATCTTTTCGCTTAGAACATTGTCGCCGTAGACCAAATCCAGAGGGAAGATGTTTTTCAGGTCACGCCTAGTTGCTTTAGGAGTGCCACAAAGCTGTCTCACTTCGCGCCGACAATCACGTTGTTTATGTTTTAACCATGGTTGTTAATAATATGGATAGCCACAAGGTGCTATATAAAGTTCAAAACATATACAGTAAAATTAGTTCATTTAATTGTGGTGAAATGTGTTTTATATAATGGCAAATCACCTAACAAACCTAGTGTATGTCGTTCTGAGTGGTTTATAGGTCATAAATGGATCCCATAAGGAGTTTGATTCTTACACTTTTATTTTCAGCTGAAACAATAAAGCCAAAACGTCTCCCTTTTTCTCTTTTCAAATACCTTTTGTCGCTGTAAACAACCCATTTGGTATCCTTAACGTACCGTATAAAGTCCAAATAAATGTAATCAGGTGCATTATTTCAATCTATGGGTAATTGATTAAAGGCCGCCCGCCAACAGTGCGGAAGGACTGGATCATAAGGGGTTGGTTCACTTCGATCATTGCGATTCTTTGAGACATCGAACAGACGTTGCATAGGCTGCGAGCAGACCCACGTTTGGGATCCACTTCACCGCGGTCAAACGCCTCAGGAAGCTTTTCTTTCTATTTCTGGGATTTTCGTTCATATTGAAGTGTTAGTGTGAGCAAGGATAGATAAAAAAAAGTTGCTGGGTGTAAACATTTTCTCATTTTCTCAGGTAAACGAGTGTTTTTACTTTTAAAATGATCTCCAATGTTCCGCATCCAAATCAAAGTGCTTTGGCAAATGGCGCCGACAAGTATTACCTAAGCAAACTGCTATTTCAAACACGTAAAACTTGTTTTGAGTAAAGGTGGATTTCCACTGACGGGTGATTTTTTGCGTGCGTTTACGTGGGTGAAAATAATTAGAGACAATGTATGAACGACTAGCGTACCGTTCGCGTATTGTCTCCAAATTTTTTCAAAAACCTTATCAGATCTTTGACATACTTTTTTCTTGGCTTTTTTTTTTTGCATATTTCTGTCGTTTGACAGCGGGATACACGCGCTAGTAGCTGCTAGTGGCAAGGCCGAGAGTACCAGTCGACGAGCGAAGCTAGCCGGCGAGGAGAAGTCTGGGGCGGAAGCGCCATTCGACGTGTATTTCACGTGTATTCCAAAACGTGGGCCTGCTTTGAGGGCCTGTTTGCTGGCTAGACTTTGCATGGCTCGGCCCAGCAAAACCAAAATTTCATTCCTGTCAAGTTCTTACTGCTAAGAGGTAGTCAGAGCACGGGTAAAACAGACTTAAGGAGCCCGGCTCCGTCGGATATAAAATTATATTAGTAGCGCAATTTATTACTCTACGAAAAGAGGAAAGCTGAACTTATCCATCGCTGAACCATTTTTATTTACCGTTATCTCCTGACAATTAATGTACATAATAAGAAACAAGTGGTAGGTCATCGTTTACATGATACTGGTGCGAGGTTTCGTACCGGAACGAAAATCACGACCCGGTACGGCGACTGGAGGTTCCTCGCGCCGGTTTGACTCGCTCTCACACATTTGTGCTGGTATTATGTAAACGGATACAGAGAGTCACAAGAAGGAACCGGGATGAACCGATACCGGTGTGAAAGACATTTCGGTATCCTGTAAACACCCCTAATTTTGCCAGCAGTGAAGTTTTCAAAGGATCTTAATGGAAAACCGGCTTGTTCAGTCTTCAATATTATAACAAACCACATAGCTGCTTTGAAAATTACACTATTTTAGACTAGACGCGAACTCGAAACAAGACATGCAAAACCTGTCTGCCCTAAATATGTTTTATTAATTTGGCCTGCAGGCAAACAAGACATACAATATTTTTGTCGCTGATTTGTATTTGGGGTATCGCCCGATGTTAAATATTTTCTTACATTTGATGGCTTAAATATTCGCAATCTTTGAACTTGAGGAAAAAAGAGTGCATGTGGCTGATAAAATTGATTGGGAAAGCTGGCAGTTACGGTGTATTTTCCATACTGGGCATTTTGTCTGTAACTGGTGTGAACTTCGTGCTTGCCGAGAGGGCTGCATATTTCAAACTCTTGTGGTTATTTCTTTATAGCTCGTTGATAAGCAAGGCCCTGTTTCGGCTATAAAGCTACTGAGGCCGTGATCACACTTGGTGTCCGAGCACTGGTACCTGAGCTGGGCACCGGCAAAAGAATATAGCGTCGTGTTGGGACACTGGAAACCAAAGTATTCAACTGACCGTCGGTGCCCGATCGAGCTAGGGCATGCGCATGGGTACCGTGCTCGAATTCTGGCGTGGGTGATTGAAAAAAAATATTTTGTTCACAGGACTTACAAGGGTGCCCAGTGAGAATCGTACTCGGTCACCGGGCGCGGGCTCCGAGTATGAACACAGCCAATGTGAGAGTCACGAAAGGACCGCCATTTTTACATGAAGCACAGACGCGCGGTTAGGACTGTGCATAAGCCTTTGACTGGTTATTTTGTTGCACTTACCACCCCGTGAGCGAGAAAATTGTTATGAAAATTATTTTATCTTCTTCTCGCAGGAAACGCATTGGAATACAACATACTATACTGGAGTATAGAGTACAGGGCTTCAAATTGGAGCAAAACTACCTTGGGGTCGTAAACGCTGGTTGTTTTTGCTCATCAGTTAAATTAGGTTCGTCTAACCCAAGTTTTTTTAAGTGGCTCTGTGTTCATCTTACAACTTAATCAAAGACACGCACGTGCCACAGTGGTTTTATTTGCTTCGAAAACAATGAAAGAAAAACAATAAAGCCCTTCAAACTACAGCTGGACTCACTATTCACGTGAAGACCGCGAGATTATCAGGCTCAGTGGAAAAACATAATAAAATTTGCATATCACTAGCAGAGAGTAATGCAGATGGAATCAAAACAAAGTACCCCGCAAAGTACATATCAAGTTAAATATTTACAAACCAACCCATTACTACTGAATGCATACGCGCGAAGTCTTATCGGCTTAAGTCGAGGGGATGAAAAAACAAACGGTGAAATCAGGCCAGTTTAGCAGGTTCAGCCGCTTTCTGCCCTGGTAATTTACTAACGTGTCAAAAAACTACGGCCATAGCCGACTGATGGTGTAACTTTTTAAAAAAGAATATTCTTCTAGGTATATTTTAAATCAAAGTATGTATCGAAAACAAAATATATTCTGCCATGTTTGAGCGACAGCTCTTTCTTTCCTTACAAGTTTTTTCGCTTTCTCGTTTCATACATTCAGAATACCGATCAGTCTCGAACCATCAAGGGAAGTGAAAGTTAGTGCGAGAAATCGGGGGGCGGAGGTAAAATTGCAGTCACTGAGTGAAACAAATCCAAGGTAAGCGGCTTTATTTGGTTTGGGTTTTTGTGAGGTTCGAGATATCGAGGGTTCGAGAACTGATATGGTTGCCCGGGTATGGTTGCGGTGAATTTGTTCCCACAAATGCCGTTTCAACCGCACCATATTTTTTGTGTATCATTTTGTATTACCCTTGTTTCTTTAACTGTGTTATACATTGACTGCCACGGCTGCATTCAGCTCTAAACTCTTCCCTAACGACGAAATTTATCCGGGAAATTTATGCGCTTAGCAGAAAAGTGAAAGCTGTCAGCCTTCGCCCACTTGGCTCAAAACAGTTCAACGTACGTGGGAGGAAGTCAAAACAATCACTGACGTCACAATAACTATATTTGGACGCGCAAAAATGGCGGAAATTTTATTTGATTGCTTATTCAACAGGATCTCTTTTAAAACGTTCTCTTCGTTGATAGGTTAAAACTATTCCCATGACTACCATAAACGTCTTAAAGCACTCAGTTGTCATACTCTTTGACAATTACTTCCTTTGAAGCATCCATAAAAGAAACTCGAGCACGAGGGCATAAGATTTGATCAGCTAAAAACGTTCATAAATTTCCCGCCTTTGCTCGTTGGAACCGTGAAATGCAAATCAGCTGAGCACGCATGAATGGAGATTGTCATTGTTTTTAGCGGTGATCAATATTATTGTTTACTCAATATAATTAGTCATTACAAATTTCTTTTAATCTGAACGACAACTTGACAAAAAAAAATTTGATAGGAAGAAAAATGCATTGAGGCATCGCCAATGATTACTTGCGGCCGGAGAAAAATAGTGCAAATTAGATCAGACAGTTTTAAAACTAAGCTACGAGTTATAATACTTCTTTCAATTCACAAAGCGGCCTCAGTTAATCCCTAATTGTGAAACTAAAATAGACCAAAATAGAAATGTCACAGCAACGGAAATATCTGAATCTTTCAACGCTGAAGGAAATGTGAAAAAAGTTTCCATTTCAAAACCGGCTTAACACAATGTGAATGGTTCTAGTTTGTCGAAAAATTTATAAATATTAAAACAATTTTCAAGTGTTGACCAAACTCTTTATTCTCATCAGCTGTTCGCCTGACTTTATATTTAAGTCGAAAGAAGAAAAAAGATATTGATCCTCACTGTAAGGATCGAAAGGATTACGATATTTTCTGCTTCAGATTATCGATTCTGCGTTTGCCGCAGGAAGATTTTAATATGTGTAAACCTAAAACGTGGCATAACTATGTTCACTGAGTGTTAACATAAAATAATTTAGGCGGCAGAAGATTAAAGATCACACTTCTAGTGATATAATGTTTCGCTCGGAGGCCCGGTCAACCTGCCTCTCCCGTGTTCGGGGATGCCTTTGTGTGTTATTTTCTTTTTTTTTTTTTTTTTTAAAAAAAACATTTTTTTTAAAACGCGCGCCAGGGGAAAAAAAAAAAGGAGGAAAAAATAAAAGGGAAAGGAGGGAGGGGAGAAAGGAAAAAAAAAGAAAAAAAAATTGGACAGGTCCTCGATCTTTCTCTTCGCTAGTAAAATTACGGCAAAGGCAAATCACACATGAAACGACAATGCATCGCGGTCGATTCGTGGGTGTCACCTGCGCGCGGCCGAAGAGCGCCACCTGTCATGGCTATATCGGTTTCGAATATATGAATAAATTACTTGCATAAAAGCGCGGTAAAAGAAACGAAGGCCGGTAGTTTTACCAGAGACGTGATACAGTCGAAAACGAACCGGTGAACTAAAATGGATACTAGCAGTACTAGCAGTGCTAGCAGTGTACAAGAAGATGCCGCGAATAGATGTCGATGGTTTCGCGTCAACTGGAAATGGTGCAAGATGGGCAGCTCCAGTCTTGGAATAAATATTCGCTTGAATCCAGTGGTGTCCTTCGTCTCGGCAGTGATTATTTGGGGCTTTGTCGCTTGGTGTATGACCGATCCAGAAAAAGCGAGTTCTCAGATGGCAGAGTGGAAGACGTGGATCACTCGTACCTTTACCTGGATGTACATTGGCACCCAAGACGCCTGGGCCGTGTTTATCATCGCCCTGTACTTTTCCAAATACGGCAACATGAAACTGGGAAAACCGGATGAAAAACCTGAATTCAAAGACGTGTCCTACTTCACCATGCTGTTTGCCGCTGGCATAGGGATCGGCTTATTTTACTTCGGAGTAGGTACGTTGGCCCCATACATTACTTCTAGCATACACATTTAGGCAGAAAATAAATTCTATGTAGTATTTTAAGAAATACGTTAAAATCGAGCGAAACCGGTTGATCGGCTAATGAGATACAATAAATTTCGGAGTAGAACACAAGAGTGGCAGACAAAACCCGAATATTTTTCGAAAAAGTTGTGATAAAAACAAATGGTTTATCCGCTTAGATAATATTTTTGACAATTTTTGAAATTTTTTGTAAAAAAATCGAAATTTTCAGTTACACATGCTCAGTAAAACTACTGGCGAGTAAAACTACTTTCCTCCGGTGATATTACACTTCCCACACGTAAAAGTAAAATTACTATGATGGCGTCACGCATGAGTACCCGCCCTTCAAGCGTCAGGTGAATGAATAATATTACCGGTCATCAATGAAAACCGCGCTTTTTATGCAAATATTAAAGCTTTTAGTGATTTTACTAGGAGCCACGTGGGAAAGTTTATTTCATTTTCGCTTGAGATTAAAATAAAATAAAATTGAATCTGGCAAAGATAACCCTCCTTGCTAGTTTCAGAGCGGTATTTTACATTTTGTAACGAAATTGTTGTCGTTTTTTTATGACACAGAGAGACATTCGCTTCACAAAGCAGACTTTGATCTCATCGTATTGTTTGAGCGCATGTGGAAGGGAAACACATCTTGAAATTTCAATTGTGAAATTATTTTAGACAATTTCCTCTGAACATGTCTTCAGAACGGAAACGTATACGGATGAAAATTGAAGTTTTTTTAGTTCTGTGAAATTATTAACTAGAAGACATAGTCCTCGTGCAAATCAGGTGCTAAAACATAAATAATAAATTTGGCAGTCGAACAAGTTTTCAACCGGATGGCCTCACAGAGCCGAAACAAGAGCAGCGTTCAATTATAAACATCGATACACACTTTTCATTTTCGTGTTTTGTCAAATTCTAGTTACGTATTTAACCATTTCCGTGCTTGTTTCAGTTTCGACTTCATTCCGTTCAATATTCACGAAGAGTACAAAGTCCCTTTATTAACCTTTATTAAAATTAGTGTAAAATAAGTTCCTTTCAGACAGACAAAACAGCAGCAAACTAATCTGACTAATGGCTCCCTTTAACTGAATGAAAATTTTTCCATTTTCCAATCAAGTTGATTTGCTCAACCAGTGAATAACAATTTCTGGTGACTTGAGACAAATAAAGCAACTTCGCGAGATCAGGCAAGCAGATAGTAAACATGTGACCTACTGTAGCTACGCTAAAAATTTGACATGTCAATACAAAGAATGAAAAGTGTGAATTAAATATTTACTCATTCTGTTACCTTGTATTGAGACCTGAACATTGCAAATAGCACTCACTGTAATTACATTTTTGGCGCACTTTCGCTAAATAGCGTTCATTCATTTGATTCTTGATGAAGCATTCATCATATAAATATCGCTATTAATATTTTAAGAATGTCCAAATACCACCATTCATGTACATCCCCCGGCGCCTTTTTTGTATTATAGCATTTTTGGAAATATCACTCGTTTAGTTGCACTTCTGAACGACATTTCATTTAGATTGCTGATTCGTACAAGACCGATCGAAAGTCAATAAAAATTTACATAATAAATTACCCTCTCACCACTCAAGCGCGAAAATAATAACATTTCAATTCTCCTTTCTCTTCTACAAACATTCTATAAATGCCACTTTGGAGAATTACGAATTGCATAAACATACTTATTTTTCGGCATTGGTGACTGCCGCGAGTAAGAAATGAGTAATAATAAGTCCGGCTCTGGACTAAAAAAACTGTCGAATACTCAAGTTGCTCTTCTTTTCTCTTAAAGTTATGGGTGCAGTACAACGCTTATTTTTCTCAGTTAGTATCCCAGGCCCTATAAATCCCGTCTTGTCAGAATTCTTGTTAATTGTGGCTTATTCACTTTATTTATTCTAACCGGGCCGTTTTTCTTGTGTTGTAGCTGAACCGGTCTGGCATTACGCACCTGGTCACAACGGAAACAGATATTATGGCAGGTATGTAAAATATAATTTAATTTGGCTAAATTTCCTTGTCATAGTTGCTACATTTACGGCCTATACTTTGCAGCAAGTGTAGAGTGCAGAACAACTTTTGATATTTTTAGATGTTTTTAGTTGTTTAAATGATTTAACGTCTTTGAATTAATTGACGAAATCATCAATCATAACCATACGGTAAATAAAGTAGTCTTACACCGCACACAATTATAGTAACAAACACCCTTACTCGGCAGTATTAAAATAATTCAAATTTAAATGACCATAAACTTTTCTAGCACGATTTTTTGGAATCCAATTCAATGTAATTGAAAAGTTTCCGTGTTGAAATAAACTGTCTGTCCGCCTGTCTGTCAAAGAAAATATAGTTAGAAATACAATGTTTCGTGGGCGAACTAATATATGATTTGTTCTTAATTGATTACAACGTTAAAGATGATTTCCAGTCCGTACTGCGCAATCTCCGCCTGCAATGTTTGTGAGTCTCACAAACAGAAGAATGTTTACTAGCAAAAATAAAAATTCCGAACAAAACTTACCTTTTTCTTCATTATTAACGCCAGATATCCTCCAAAACAATAATACGAGAAAGAAGTTCGACGTATTCAAACGGACGTTTTAGCTCATCGTATATTCTTGAACGAAACGATCCGTATGGAACTAAAAACTTCATGTACGCTATCACCGAAGTGTAACGTTTCAACGAATTCAAAACAAAAATGAAAACAACCCCTGAGTATGCGCAGTACGGACTGGAAATCATCTTTAATTTCCCTGATAATGCAGATGTATAAGAGTGATTCACATTATATGGATGGGAATTTCTAAAACTCAACTTAGGCACCTTCTCTCCTCTCCATAGGTATAATGATAATCAACGCGCCCAGGACTCCATGAACCTAACTTTATTCCACTGGGGAATTCACGGATGGATCGTGTATGTTGTGGTTGGTCTTCTTCTGGCCTTTGTTGGTTACAGGCAAGGCCTTCCCATGACAATGCGCTCCTGCATGTATCCCCTCATTGGCGACAAGATTTATGGATGGATGGGAGACGCCATCGACATCCTCTCCGTGGTTTGCACCATGTTTGGCGTTTGCACGAGCTTGGGACTGGGCGTAATGCAGCTAAACGCTGGCGTTCATCGCTTAAGAAGCAGCATAGAAGTCAGCACCTTAAATCAGATTATCATTATCTGGTGCGTTACGGCCTGTGCTACCGTCTCGGTTATCAGCGGACTGAAGATGGGCATCCGACGCTTAAGCGAAATCTGTTTCGCCTTAGGTGTGTTTGTCATGATGCTTGTGTTCTTCCTCGATGATCCTTGGTTCACGCTGAACCTGCTCGTCCAAAGCACTGGTTATTACATGCAGACAATCGTTCAGCTTGGCTTCCACACCGACGCTTTCGCCCAGCTTGGAAACGCACCCGATAAAAAGGAAGCCTCGGAATGGATGGACGGCTGGACCATATTCTACTGGGGCTGGTGGATCGCCTGGTCTCCCTTCGTGGGCATGTTCATTGCCAAGATATCGAGAGGCAGAACCATCAGACAGTTTATCAATGCAACACTCACAGCACCGGTCGCCTTCTCAATCTTCTGGTTCAGTGTTTTCGGAGGCGCAGGCCTGAAGATGGAACGAAATGCAGCACTTGCCAACATCACTTGCAACTCAACAATGGGTGGAGGAACTGCCACCGAGTCTCTTAATGGTTTATTCCGGCTGTCCTGCCGTGGCAAGAATGACATGTGGTTTGACGTGATGAGTCAATATGGCGAGGTTGGAACTTTTCTTTCAATTCTCTCCTTAATCGGCATCGTCCTTTACTTTGTCACCAGCTCTGACAGTGGTTCCCTCGTGATAGACTGCCTTTCAGCCAATGGCGATCCAAAACCTCCTGTCCTTCAGCGTATCTTCTGGGCTCTTACTGAAGGTGCCACCGCAACTGCTCTCCTTTATGTTGGAGGAGATAAAGCACTCGGTGCCTTGCAGACAGTTTCCATCGCGTCTGGGGTTCCGTACACTATCCTGCTCTGTTTCATGTGCGTGGCGCTGTGGAGGGCGGTAAAAATAGAAGCTGGAGACCTTGACCCCAATGGTCCACAATTCACCACTGGCCTTCTAGATGTCTTAAGCACGCCAACTACCGAGAGCGTGTGTAAAGTTTTCCTAAATATCTTTGCACCCTGGTACTCCATGTCAGTTGCAGCTGGAGAGATGGAAAAGCCAAATGGAAGAAAGTGGACCCACATGCTGATCCTTGCACTACCGTTCTACACTTGGATCGCACTGCTGGCTTTGGAACTCTCCGGCATCGTTTCTGGGGTAAGCTACGTTGGATTGACGGTGCTATTTGGTTTCTTTGCTTATGGCGCGGGGATACGCATCTCAATACGAGAAAAATACGAAATCAACGGAAACATGGTGGAAGATTTCTTTGCAGTGATGGTCCTCTACCCATTTGCTGCCTACCAGATGGAACATCACATGAAAAACTATCGAGTAAGAAACAGTGAAGAGCATCTTGTTCAGAATGGGAAACTTGGACACTGTGTGTCATACGATAAATCAGATTCGTGTTGCATTCCTCTTGGAGAGATGGAAAAGCTAGTGGATCCAGATCAGAGACATACAAACGTGTAATGCTTTGAGCCATTGGCAAAACAATATTTTAGAGACTTTAACTTATAAGTAACTGTGATCTTCATTCTGTTTATTCTGATTGTTTTAACAACATTTAAGTTTTATAAGGATTAATATAAATAACAATTTAAAGAATTGAAAAAGATTGTAAAGAATTTGTTTAAGGTATAACTTTTTTAATACCTTCTTGAGTTAGGTGTAAATATTTCAATTTATTCAAAGTTACTTTTGTAAGGTAAAAAAGGACTATCAATTTGATAGGCATGTATAGCAATTATTTTAGAACGTTAAATGTAAAAAGAGACTCTTAAATGCACTCTATTTAAGACAGAGATCAGCGATGCATGATCCATATAATATAAATACTAAGCAGTGTATGATTAATAGCTCAATTTATTGAACAATAAAGCGGTAAACTACAATAGAAGAACAAAATTATTGACAATCAGCTCTACCCTTGTGAAAAAAATATATAAGTCCCCTGTTTAGAATTTCGGTTTTTTAAGAAGCCTACCCTATATCTGTTTTTAATGAAAAGAAAATTAAACTTACAAATAGTCCCACGTCACACAAAAAAAATAATATATGGAGCACAAATTTCTAAGGAGAGGCCCTTTAAATATTCAGAGCTGATTATTTCGTAACCCGAACAGAGATTAAAGGGCTCATGCTACATGGAGGCAAATATTTTACAATAAGATTCGACTATTAAGACATAACCTACTTTTGAGTTTTGGCGTGAAAATATACCAAGAATGACACCCATTTGCCTCCAAAAGATATAGACAATGACGCCGTTTTGCCGCAAAACCCCCAAAAAAACATAAACAACAACCCCAATTGCCGCGAAAATATACAACAATAACCCACCATTTGGCGCGAAAATATAGAAACAATAACCCCTGCCCCGATTTACCGCGAAAATATTTCAAGATAAACCAACATTTGGCGCGAAAATATATGCGGCTATGTTTTTATACAAACATTATTTATATATATCCTGGGAAGGGAACAGTTTCAAGAAGAGAGCGATGCCGATGTAGTACTCGATGTCGAGTGAACTGTAAACGTCGATGAACAGATAGTTTCCAACGACAATTCTTCTTACTTCGGCTCACAGCATTGGCTGCGGTCACATCTAGGCTACTAACTATAGTTAAGACGGGACAACTATAGTTAGCTATTTCGGTAATGTGACCGCCTCTCTGTTCACTCTAACTTAGTTACAAAATTTGCGCTTCGGTGATCCAAAACAATACAGACTAACTAAAGTTTTACCCAAGCAAGGTTCATGGGTTAGTCTAAAGTTTACAAGCGAACAACCAATGAGAATGCGAAAAGTATTTTCGCACGTGCG
>NC_135759.1:41541982-41592583 GCF_052425735.1 Oculina patagonica
CCTACGCGGCGCTTTGAAAGCTTGTAGTTGAATTTGCACCCACGTCGCTTGTCATATCTTGGCATTCGCAAACTTTTTGCAGAAAAGAAAGAGGTCAAAAAAAGAAAAATATCCCCGTAGCCTTTGTCCGCGAGCAGTAGCAATCTAGAGGCAGGTCATGCTGGTTTCCAGGTACATTTCTTTCCATGAGAACTTACCTACATCATTTATTGCACCTTGAAAGCCTGCTTGTGGCGGCTGTCTACTATAAGTTGGGTATTCATCAAACCCTGAGTCTCAACCTTTGGGCGATAAATTCAATTTCACAGGGCGTTTCATCGATGACAGCACCCAACGGACGGTCTGGATGTGATCGCCATTCACCCCTCAGAAAGAGAAAGAGAGACAAAGAGAGAGACACGCGGCCGATAATGGCATGTAAACAGTCTGTATGTTGCTTAACAAAGCCGTGTGTTTCCCCATCAATAGTTTGTTGTAAACAGGTTTGGGTAGTTCTCAATTTATAGAACTTTTTTTTGAAATGGTTTGAAAAAAAAAGCGGATACGCTTTAATAGTAACAATTCAGAATTCTTTCCCCGAAATTTTTCATTGAAAGTTTCCCAGCATAATCGCCATTATTCACTGGCTATTTACAGCAGGAAAAAGATTTGGTATATTTGTTATAACGGCAATTAAATATTCTGCCGAACAAGGATTTGATCTCGTTCTTCGCACAAAGAAAAGCTGGTCTCCTGGGAGTTTCCATTCCACTAATTGTGCTAGTGATCATTAGCATATGAAGTGCCCGGGGGGGGGACTCCCATATTAAAAGGACGGGGATGCTCGTCGGATTTTGAAAAGAACCCCTAAAAGAGACCAATCTGGGCGTGGCCAGCTATTTTGGACCCCAAAAAGATACCAAAATTCTGAAAAGAAGATTTAAATTTGTATATTTCTTCGTGTTCAACCCTAAACGAGACCCTGAAGGCTAAAAATATTGCCATTTTGCCCAGAACAGCCTAAGCGAGACCCAAAATCCGAAATTTGTACCCCTAAGCGAGACGACGAGCATCCCCGTCCCTTTCATACGGGAGTCCCCCCCCCCCCGGGATGAAGTGGCCTTGATCAACCGTATCGTAATTAAAAAGTTAAATTGAATTTAGATTATTCCAAGTGGCATTCAGGCGTTATAAGGATCGTTGTTTACAAGACTGTTCTTTTAAAGCAATTGTAAGCTGACAGAAGTATAGTATAGTTTCCGTGTATAGTCTGCTCATAGCACTGAGGATGGAAGACAAAACCACAGAAGAGAAAAGTTTGCATCCCAACACCGTGAAAACTGTCGTATGCTTTTTCATCTTCGGCTTGCTTAGCATGATAACCACAGAAATGATACACACAGCAACTCAAGATATTCTAAGTGGCAGTCACATTGCGTCATCTTACGTGATCTTAGCGGCAGCCCTGCCTGAGATTTTAGTCAAAGTCGCCTGTCCGTGGTTTGTTCAAAATTGTTCCTACCTGATACGAACCGTGACTGTGGCCTTATTAAGCATCGGAGGACTCGTGATAATTATCATTGCAAGCGACGTGCATTGGCGGCTCGTTGGTGTCGGTGTTGCATGCTGCGCCGGTGCATTGGGTGAAATTACGTTTTTAGCGTTCACATCGTTTTATGACGATATTGCGGCGAGTGCTGTTGCTGCTGGAATAGGAATGTCATCTTTGTTAGGGTCGTATCTCTATACAGGTAAGTGAGTTTAAACTCTAGTGCTGTGAATACTTGACATGCATTATGACATTTATTATGAAGACGCATTTTCACAAAAGGCGAGACTCTTGACTTAGTGACATCACCGAACATTGCTTTTAGTCGAAAGATAGTCAGTTGATTCATGATAGGTTGGCTTAGTTTATTAAGGTGTAATGTCCAAGTTCGCAGTTGAATACATATTTTCTGGCTGAAGATGACGGATCCTCTCATTGTTAATCCCAACGCTCGGCAGACAACTGTCCGAGCAATTAGCTCGTTTGTGCAAACGCCATATCCTCTCATAATTTTGTGCTGCGCATACGATCGAGTTTTTTTTCGTTTGATTAAAACTAATTACGGACTTTCCGGTAAAGAATTGATTTCCTTGGTCGACATGTAAGAAAAGATACGAGCACATAATTATGCACCCCTATATTGTCAAGGAAAAACAATGGCCGAACAATAGCGTTCTTTAAAAATATCTGGTTTGTAGCCAGGCATGCTAAGATTAAAAATTATTTGATAAAAGTTGACACTGGCTTAAAATATGTACAGGACGTTTCGGCTACTGCTGTAGCCTTCTTCAGCAATATGTAAATTTAAAACGGCGTCCCTGGTGTTATAGGAATAAAAACTAAAAAATGCAGAAAAAGGTGACAAGAAATGTACTGAATAAAATTGGGGGTGGAATTCTAAAAAATGCGACTAAAAAGGATAGAATAGGGGGTGGTATGCAATTAAAAATTGTTAAGTTTCTTATAAATGTTTGGGAATGCTACGTGTTCATTAATAGCGTTTCCATCTCGGACTGAGTGCCACGCTTCGAGGAAAAGCCTACAAACTCCACAGTACCGATGCCATTCCAGCCTCGTTTTACGGGCTTCCTAAAATCCACAAGGCAGACGTCCCTCTCAGACCTATCACAAGCGCCATTGGGTCCCCCACCTACCAATTATCCAAACACCTCGCCAACATCTTGTCACCTCTTCAGAACAACAAATACACAGTTAAGAACAGTGTGTCTTTTGTGGAGAAGATTCGCACCTTGACAGTCAATCCTGACGAGATCTTTGTATCTTTCGACGTTGTATCTCTGTTTACCTGTATCCCGTCCAATCTAGCCGTGGAAGTCGTCAAAGAGAGACTCTATTCTGACTCTTCGTCATCTGAAAGAACAAATTTATCCGTAGAGAACATTATCAAACTCTTAGAATTCGTTCTTGACAGTAACTTCTTCGTTTTTCAAGGAACAAACTACAAACAGATTTTTGGCTGTCCTATGGGTTCACCAGTCAGCGCCATTTTAGCCAATCTGGTCATGGAATACGTTGAAGAAAAGGCCCTCTCCTCGGCTCCACACCCACCTAAATGGTGGTTTAGATATGTCGACGACAGTCATGTGTGTCTGAAAAAAGAATTTGTAGATGAATTTCATTCGCACCTAAACTCGATTAACCAGCACATCAAATTCACCATCGAAGTGGAAACAGAAGGTTCAATCGCTTTCTTGGACACTAAGACAACGAGGCAAGTGGATGGTTCGATAGCCGTTTCTGTTTACAGAAAAGTCACTCATACCGACCGCTATCTAGACTTCAATTCATACCACCATACGCAACATAAACACTCTGTTGTACGCACTCTTATGGATCGGGCTAAGAACATCCCATCCACTGAGGAGGAAGTGTCATCTGAATCTAATCGTGTATTGAAAGCGCTGGCAGCGAATAATTATCCTATCAATTTTATTCGTAATGGTCATCAATCCAATGCCGAACAAAAAAGTGGTGCCAACGTTGTTGAACAGCGAGGTTTGGTTGTTCTACCGTACGCCAAGGGTTTTTCTGAAAGAATCTCAAGAGTTCTCAAAGGTTTTAACGTCAAAGTGGCTCACAAGCCCATCCGTTCCATCGCCAATATTTTGAAAAAACCCAAAGATAAAATCAGCGAAGAGTCGTCGAAAGGTGTTGTATATAAAATCAAATGCAAAGACTGTGCGTGTGTTTACATTGGCCAGACCTCGCGCGCACTCAAAACACGCATCAAAGAACATGCTAAAGCGATAACAACAATGGACAGAAATTCCCTATTGGCCGAACACCATTTGCTCAACGATCATGAAATTGATCTGGAAAATGTAGACATTATCGACCGGTCTTCAGTTTGGAGACAAAGACTTTTCCTCGAAGCGTGGCACTCAGTCCGAGATGGAAACGCTATTAATGAACACGTAGCATTCCCAAACATTTATAAGAAACTTAACAATTTTTAATTGCATACCACCCCCTATTCTATCCTTTTTAGTCGCATTTATAGAATTCCACCCCCAATTTTATTCAGTACATTTCTTGTCACCTTTTTCTGCATTTTTTAGTTTTTATTCCTATAACACCAGGGACGCCGTTTTAAATTTACATATTGCTGAAGAAGGCTACAGCAGTAGCCGAAACGTCCTGTACATATTTTAAGCCAGTGTCAACTTTTATCAAATAATTTTTAATAATAGCGTTCTTGGATGAACAAAACACTGTCTCATCCACTGACCCATCATTTTATTCATTATTGAAATTGACAACAATGAACAGATCGCCTTATTAGAATATTGGTTTTTTAGAATAACGATGTGCAAATGGACACCACTAATACTGTACAGAGAACCAGCACACTTGGACTGAAAAGTAACACACTCTTCCTTCCTTACTAGTAATGACAGCACCATATTCATATTCATTCCCTATGCTTGCGTTTGCATGTTGATTCTAGGCTTTTGTCGATTGTGTTAGCATAATGTTTGCCATAATTTTTAACAAACCGAGCATATTTTTTGGCTTTTATTTAAATTTTCATTCTTGATAATTTTTATCTTTCTAGCTATGACGACATGGGCGTGTGTTGCATCAAGAACAGTATTTGGAATAATTGCCCCTTTTGTGCTGTTACTTTTTGTCGCTTTCTACAGTCTCCCAAAGGATCATCTTCCAGAGAGACAAAATAGTGACATATCTCACCAAAGAATCAAATACGTCCCTCTAGAGTCCAACACTGACAGCAAATCTCAAATGAATATATTTCCCGAGTTATCGTGGAAAGAAATGTTCTCAGTTGCAAGTAAAATCTATCCCTTCATCACGTACATGTTCTTGGCATATTACGCGGAATATCTCGCAAACAGCGCTGTCATTACCACTCTGGCTTTCTCTGGGGTACCGTTCTCTCCCAGAGACCATTATCTGTATTACATGCTGATGTACCACTTGGGGAAGTTCCTGGGAAGGTCTCATATCCTGATCGCATCATGTGCCTGCCCGAAAATGGTCCCTTGCATTCGGGTACAAAAGACATGGAATCTCACCTTGATCGAGTGCTGCCATCTCTTGTTTTTTCTAATGGCCTCTTGGTTTCGTTTTTTCTCGTCCGTTTGGATTGTTTTAATTTTGTGCTTTACCGAAGGCTTCACAGCCGGCTCTATTTACGTGAACTCAGTTCATGCAGTTTCTGAACAACTTCCTGATCTCCGCCGTAGCGAGTTCGCACTAAGCTTGCTCATGGTCGGCAATGATGTCGGTGTGCTTTCTGCTGGATTGATGGGACTTCATGTTGAACCAAAACTAAAATTACATTGTTTTAGCAAACTTGAAAACGAAATTTATTGCTTAACGAGACATACAGGAACAGGTGGCTGGTATTCGTGCACGTCAGAAATGTGAATAAGAAGTATTAATTTGAGCCTGAGACCTGGAGTGGAGTGTAGTGGAGTGGAGTGGAGTGGAGTGGAGTGGAGTGGAGTGGAGTGGAGTGGAGTGGAGTCGAGGATAAAAAGGACAATTTTGCCTAGTGATACCGTTAAACAAGTAACCAAACATTATGTCTAGACATAATGTTATTTATGTCGAGGCATGTTCATTTGGTAACCCGTTGGGAGGTTCCGTACCGGGTACAAGGTTTAACCAATAACATTTTAGGGCGGTGTCCGCTATGTAAAAGCAGAAACAATCGCTTAATTCTTCCTTTTATTCCTCGCCATTGAAGTGTCGAGAGCTCTAGAAAATATTTCCCTCCGCCACCCCTTTTCGCCTACCAACAGGTTTTTCTCTGTTATCAGCCGTTTTTTCGAATGGTTATTTATTTCTGTTTGTTTTATTGTTGTGGTGGCGTTTTTTGGCGCCCCACGTTTACATTTTCGTATAATCTGTTCAGATATTCTATATGTTGTTATGACTTAGAGATGATTGATTTAATTAAAACTGCCACATGCGTGGCCAATTTTCTCCAAGTCATGTGTATTGATGAGTTTTAACCTTCTCAACCCTTCGAAGTATCTTATTCAAGCAAAGCTCGCGTCAAAGGTCGTTTTTTCTAGGAACATGCATCGATATAAAAAACATTATGCCTTCATAATTTTTTGGTATAAACATCTCGTGGACATTAACAGGGCATATATCAAAATTCTGAACAAGATATATTGTATGATGTTGATTTTTTTGGTTTAAATTTTTACTACTTTGATTTTTAGTTTTCGTTTGCCCATATTCATAATCATAATCTGGTGCATGGTTCTCCGATACGTGTAATCCAATTCAAATGAAATTCCACAAGCAGGTAAGAACCATGCTTTGCCCGTCTCGTTCCAAATAAATTGAGTTTATGAACAAGATAAAATGTTCGCCCTACCCTGTGCCTCGCGGACAAGCAGGAAAAGCAAAGCCAACCAATTTCGCAAATTATCTGGCAGTACTCTATCCTCTGGAACCAAACTAGCAACAGAGCTTACACGCGCGGATATTGAAGTTTCTAAATATCACAACCATCTACTGTATATGGGCTAGTAACGTTTTGGCCAATGGTATCGAGGACATTTGAGGCAAATTGCAAAAAATGCAAAATTGGAAATTTTATGGCCTTCACTGTTTTGGCCAAAAAGGTAATAATAATAATAATAATAATAATAATAATAATAATAATAATAATAATAATAATAATAATAAGGTTTTTTTAAACAAATTCCATAGCCTCTGTACTAGATTGAGTTCTTTAAAAAGAGCGTTGAGAATATTGGGACAACTGCCTTTTAATTATATCCTCTTAGGTTGTAGGGTCCGTGTCTTCACGTTACCAAATGTTAGATCGACTCATCAGGAGTTTTCTCGGTAACAACATTGTAAAATAGCTTAATAAACCTAAGTTTGTATATATCGTGTATTGAGTTCCACTTAGTGGTTACCATCACCGTATCCGAACGTGTGTCCCATGAAAAATTGAAGAGGTTTTAGAGGGAGAAAATGTTTCATCGAAAAATAACGGTTTTTTTAAGCCAAAGGAACAAGAAAAATTTGATACAAAATCTGTCGGTTAAATTTGCTAAAGTTTAAAATAGTGTTTTCATATCTAGCCATACATAGAGCTTTCCACAAGTTGCTCGGCAACTTTTTGGCAACTTTTCATGATTCGAGCAACTTTTTCCCCTAAGAGAAACTTTTTTCCTCTCGAGCAACTTGTTGCATTTTGAGCAATTTCCACACCGAAGATCTCCGAAGATTATCCGAGTGTTGTTCAAAGGCAATTCGAACGTTTCCAAAGATTTACGAAGTTTGCCGAAGACTTTCGAGGAACATCTGAAGACCTTTCAACTGTCGATTTTGAAATGTTTTAAAAAACATTACAAAACTCGTCAGCAAACATGACGTCATTGATATCTTCACGATTTTTCTCAGTTAAGGAAATCAAATTTCCCCCTTAATATGTTATTTAGATACTTCTTCTGCTGTAAAATTGCATAAAACTGCTTAGAAATCTTAATCTCAAAGGGAAATTAGCATATATTTAGAGAAATTCTCGTGATTAGAGGCAGCGTTTTCGATTTTTTTCGGAGCAACTTTCGAGCAACTTTTATTGTCAGAAGCAACATTTTTGGATTTTTGGAGCAACTTTTGAGCAACTTTTTGAGAAATTACGGGCAACTTTTTAGGAAATATCGAGCAACTTGTGGAAAGCCCTAGCCACACAGTGGCTAGGGATCAGTTCGGTGAAATGTATGTGTTTGGACAGCTTTTTATGTTATTTGGAAGTTGCCGTTTTAAATGTCATTTCCTTTGTTAGCAACATGTACTTTTGGACTATGCACATCTTTCTGTTTAAATAAATTATAAAAAATTATAATTAAATAAATTATAAAAATAAATTAACAGTTTTGGAAACCTTAACGCTAAAAAGCCCACAAATTGACATAGCTGAAATTGTTTCGTGCGAAAAAATAATTTTTCACCCAGCACACAACAATGGTTCAAATGAATGTAACTACATCGCATTAAGAAAGTGCATGGCCAATAAGCAACACTGTCGAAGCTTCATGTTATACTCGGCAAAACAACCAGAAAAAAAAGCCCTAAGGCGCCGTCTATTTACATTCAGCTGTAGCGTTCTTTAAAAAGACAAAATTTCTACTGATAATAAGTTCCCTGCCAGTCTTATTTCCCGTTTGTAGTGCATTTTATATCGTAACAATTCAGACTTCTGATGTTAATTTCACGACTGTAGAGCTTTTTTAGAGTTCAATTATGTTTAGAGCTTATAGTCTTTTGAGACGTAAAATCCCTTCCAAATGCAAGCCCAGCCATTAATAAAGCGCAAAATTCTTTCTGATTCATTCCCTTGGAAAAAAAAAGCCCTGAGATGTTTTCGAAAATTGATAATAGGTGATGAAATAGTGTGTCTTTAAACAGGTTGGGAAACTTGCTATTTAGCTATGGAACATGTTATAATCTAAACAGTTACCCCATTTGATTCCCAATTCATGACATCTTCTTTTATTATACAATTATGTAATGTTTTTAATTGTTCATTTTTCTAGCAAATATCTGCTGAACTCATTACTGATAATTAGTTCTTTCTTGTTTAGAAGAAGCAGCTGCTTGCTATCTTAAGCTTTACACAACTAAAACGTTTGGTACAATGAAGACAAATTAGCAGATCCTGTTTCAATAGCTTCCTTTTGTCAATGCTTTTAACTCGATATTAACAGTCCAAAGTATAGTTCCTACAGAAAATAAACTGGATCAGTTCAAATTTACAAAGCTGATGAACGTTACGAAAATTACCGCCACACCGTTCCTAAAAAGGAAACGGTGAGCCAGTTTAATAGGAAATTGTGGACATTTTTACAAAAAAAAAATATAGAGGAACGACTATAAAATCTCTTACTTGTTTATTGACGCTTTTAACTCGCGTTAAGTTTAATAATTACTCTTTTAACGCTGATTTAAATTCAATTATTATATAGCTGGACCGTAGCGCATTGAGATATAACGAGCGCTATCTGATTGGCTAATAGGAAAAGTCATTCTTTCATCTGTGCAGCTGGTAATCCATTTGTTTGACAGTTTATGGCGTTTTCAGTTTAAACGTACTTTGACATGTTCCTCGAACGTTTCATGTTTAAAGACGGTGCAAAGTAGTACTTGTTATCACAAAACGTTTTCATTGACGAATGATAAGTACAAATACAAGTAATATTTCAATGTTTCAACAGCTTTCATTTGTTCCTGCTTTGGGCTTGATTTCGAAAGAGAAATTGCACTAAGTTGAAGCACCTTTTTCCCCTTAAATAAATAATAATAAAAAAAACCATTAAGATCTACCATTACATGGCAACAATAATGAATCCGAATATGTACGAGTTGTTTTGCTAGTTTAAAATCTGAAACAAAGGTATATTTAAGGTAGGTTAGACATCTAGAAAAACCCATAGTATCTTACATTATGTTTGAATGAATAACACCGCTTTTACATAATTCAAAAAAAACTTGAGTGATCAAATAAACTGGTTAACCTATAGACATGATTAAACAACCTCTCATTTGTCTTTCTTAAGTTAGTTATTAGCCTGTAAAGATGTTTATTGCATTTGTTTAACAACTCCTTTTGATAAAATATCGCAAGTCACTAAACTTGAGGTGCTGACACAATGATAAAACAATGCATATAATTGAGCTTACATGTTACTTATTCAGGTTGGGGGACACACAAAAAAGTACTTGTTATCTTTAAATATGATAAAACGTTTATTGTGATAACAAACCAGCAGTTCAATATGATTAAATATTTTAAATTTGTTTAATAGTTCTTTTTTGTTTCTGCTTGTTACGGGCTAATGCAGTCATTGTGATAACGCGAAATGGCTGTCTGTTTGTGTTTAACCAAAGTCGCGTGTTGCATTAAGCTAAAGAAAATTTACAAGATTAAAACAATACCCACTTAAAATGAATTGCCGCATATAAACTGGTAATGCTCACTTAAGAAGATCACAAAATCCAGTACTGGCCATCAAGATGTTGCTGTTTATTGTACTGCTTGTGAACGTGGCTTTTGGAGCTGGTAAGACTGATGATATTTCATTCCTCGTTGATTCTCTGCCGACATTTTCAATGTGCATTTTTACTGACTGAGAAAAACATTTCAAACTATCCAGATGTGAAAATAAGACGAGGCAATAAATGGCACACGGGCCGGTATACAGAATTCGTGCTAGTTCCTGAAAGACATTGTAATCGCTATTTAAACTTACACTTCATCTTTTAGACGCTGGGGAGAAATTCTTTGAAGCCCTTGGTCCTCTTCTTTGAGAAGAAAAAGATTTCATTTGAAACACACTTTAACTAAAATGAGAGTAAAAGTGATGTATACTGATATCCTGCCAGTATCTTTCAGCTTAAACGTAGATTAAAGACCATCGGCGGCGTACGCTAGCCAGAGAAATTGACTAGGCGTCGTTGGGTTTATGACCGGCCTGATCCTAAATCAGAATTCCTGATTGCATTCTGTGATTCAAATAACTACGAGCTACATGATGTTTTTTTTTGTAATTGCCCGATACTGATCTCTTCTCAAAGACTTTTTAAAAATAGAGTAAAATAAATGCTGTGAATGTTGAGAGTGTAGTGTTATTAATATACCATTCAATTATTTTTTAGGCTTCAACTGCAACTTTGACAAGGATTACTGTGGAGGAATACAAAGTAAAAACGACAAATTTGATTGGAGCCGAAGAAATTCAAACACTCCTTCTGGTGGGACAGGACCGGAAAGCGGCGCCAGGGACCAAGGTATGAACAAGTTGTTGTTTTTGTTGTTGTTGTTGTTGTTGTTGCAGTAACCAAAAGCTTTTTTTTTCCTTCGGGATCGTTTGGCTTTTTGTTTGCAAAAATGTCTGATGGATCATCTCCCTTAAGCAGTAAACGTTCAAGTTAAGATACCAGACATAAGAGTTTTTTTACTAGTTTCTTAAGCCTGGTTTCCATATGATCGCAGACGATCGCAAAGGATCGCAGACGATCGCAGAATTGTAGGTTCTGCGATCTGCGATCATATGGAAACACACTTTTGCGATCGTTTGCGATCGTCTGCGATCGATCGCACACGATCGCAGAAAATAGAACCAAGTTCTATTCCCCGCGATCGTCTGCGATCGTTGCGATCATATGGAAACACAATTGCGATCGACTGCGATCAATTGCGATCGAAATTTATCCCATAATATTGATAATCGATCCCATCATTCAACACTTCTGCGATCGTCTGCGATCTTTTGCGATCATATGGAAACAGTTCGCTCTTCGATCTTTGCGATCACACGGTTCAGTAATAAATTTCTGTGATTTTGCGATCGTCTGCGATCCACTGCGATCGTCTAAGATCATATGGAAACCAGGCTTAAGTAGAACCAAAGTAAAGTGAAAAAAATATCCTTCCGGTAAAATTACAATCATAAAAATTGCAAAAAATCAGGGCATGAACGGGATTCTAAACCACAACATCCGCGACACCGGTGCGATGCTTTAACAACTGAGCTAGGAAGGAAGCAAGGTCAATATTTAGTTTAATATTTAGTTTAATACACGACCCCACAAGCATTGTGCTTTAAACCCTATCGTGTGTAAATAAAGGTTTTGATGATGATGATGATGATGATGAACTGTAAGTTCTTATTTCCCCGTGCAAGGATAGAATGACGTTTAGTGGTTACTATTTTTTTAATGAGATCGTTTGGTATGGTGACAAAAAGATTGACACCAAAAATCACACCGGTCTAATGAACAACATGGACTCTCGCGCATTAGTCTCACTCCCGGCAAAAGTGTAGAATATTTTGAGAAACTTGAAAATTTTACAACACCACTGCCTTTTAGCTGACATGAGTCTGCCATTTCTTCCTACACAGGTTATTACGCCTACATCGAGACATCAAGTCCTCGCCAGCCAAAAGACAATGCCAAGTTAGAGTTCAGGCCTCCTCTGGGAAATGGTGCGACATGTATTTCATTCTATTATCACATGTGGGGAGAACACGTTGGTGAACTGAAAGTGTATGTGAATGGAAAACAAAAGTTCATGAAATCCGGCAAACAAGCTAACAAGTGGCTCAAGGCTGACATAAAAGTTCAAGAACGAGGTTCAATTGTAAGCAATCGTGTCATTTTATAACTTATTGCATTTTGAAATTGTATTACTTTGCACGATTATATCATTTATAATAAATATGATATCATTTATGATATCACTTCATGCGTAACAAAAGTCCTGTTTTACAATCTTTTCATTTTTAATTATATTCACAGGTCGTTTTTGAAGGTGTCCGCGGAAGTAATTGGCAAGGCGATATTGCAATCGACGAGCTCAAAATAGAAAACTGTGGGGGAGGTGGAGGAGGAGGAGGAGGAGGAGGGGGAGGGGGGAGGGGGAGGCAATGGATGTGGTAAGTTATTAAATGACATCCAGTTTAAAAGCTTGAAAAAGCTATAGTTCTATTTTTAATCATCTTGAGTCACTGTCATAAAAAACTCTATATTGACTGTAGTGCGGTGTCCTGTTTATTCTCTCTGAGTACCGAATTCCGGGATATACGTGTACCCAGTGCTTTTAGCAAAAGGACCAAGCGTTACGGTGTTAATGAAACAGGCGTCAACGCGTGAAGTCGTAAGGAATATTTTATCAAGGTTATCAATTTAACCTGTAGAGAAAAAATAAGCGCGAATAAATGTACTGCACCTTCTCTCAATTAAAAAGTAAATAAATTTAATATATTTGGTTGTCGTCCTTTGCAAACGTTGGCGCAACAGGTTGTTAACGAGTTAATAAAAACTGAGAAACGGTATTTCGCACTACTGTACGTATTGAGGACATTAAATACACAAACAAAAACAAAAACACCAGCTCGTGAGAGGCTGGCCAGTAAGCCATATATAAAGCGCGGGGGTAGTTGAATACGGGACCACCGAACATTTCTTTTGCTTTGAATTCTGCAAATTTAGCTCAATAGATCATTAGCCAGCCAATCAGCATCGTTAATCTGCGTAAAAACAGGTTGAAATGATTGATGATTAATTTTGCCTTTTATTCCCTTTCCACCTTGTTGACGAGGTTTCGAGAATTATAATTAAAAACACGATATTTGTAAGTTGTTTGAGAAAAATTGTTACAGATAGAAATTTCATTTCAGGTAGTCCAGCACCGCCAACGCCACCACCCCCACAAACACCGGCTCCTCCACAAGGTCAGTACAATGTGTAATTTTCCCTAAATCTGAAATAGGAAAGTTAATCCTAAAGTTTGATGGGAGCGCCAGAGACTAAAAATAAAAGACCACATCATATTGCAAAATTTTTATAATTTTGATTTTATTCTGAGTGGTTTAGAAGCTGAAATTTCCATAGCATCTAGATCTATTTAAAACGAAAGGGAGGACAAACTAGCTTATTTAATAACAGTTCTTCAGGTAAATCGTTTGCCACATGACAGAACAGTATGAAAAGTTTTAAAAACTGAAGATTTTAACATCAGCGAAGGTTTCACTGCATTAACGACCCTTCTTTAGTCTTAATTTATACTGGATGTTTTTTTTTGGAAAGACTTAAGTTCATCGTTTCCTGACGAACTTAACATCTTTTACACTTCCGAGCTTTAACATTATCCATCTTTTTTATTTGTCAAAATGGGTGTTTTTTATTGAGCAATTTGGCTACAAGATAGAGTTTTCTTTGAGTTCTTATAGTGAACAGTCAACAAGGCGCAGCCAAGTTGACTGTCGCTCATAGAAAACGCGGGCGAGTAACCTACTTGTTTTAGTAAAAATTCGTAAGGATTGCAGCCTAAAACCTATATTTTATGTATTTTTAAGCCAAAATCAAGAATATTTTCCCCTTCCGGGATCGTATAAAAAAGCAATGAATAAAAAACAATGGGAGAAACAATCAGATTCGCGGATTTCTGATGGAATACGATAAAGGACTTATTACAAAGCATTAACTTTAAACCTTATTCAAGGCAGTGTAGGAGACACTTATGTTTCCTGGACAGAAATCTACACCATTCCCTCTCCAGAGGCACTGTTCATTAATCTTACATTTGTTGTTGTTGTTGTTGTTGTTGTTGTTGTTGTTGTTGTGGCCCAGCTAGAGCTTGAAAAAGTGAATTCTTTTAAATTAAATTGGCGATTTATTGTTTTGATTTTTTAGGCGGCTGTGGTGTTCGACCGTCTACAAGGATAGTAGGTGGAACGTCTGCTAAGCATGGAGACTGGCCTTGGCAGGCAATGTTACGGACCAGCTCGGGATTCCCATACTGTGGAGGAACTCTGGTAGATCCTCGGTGGGTTGTCACTGCCACTCACTGCGTCCGGGGAAAGTCAGCAGGTTCAGTCTTTGTTAGGTAATGCAAGCAGTTTTATTATACACACGAATCCATTTACCGGAAAACAAATGAACATACCTATAATAAGTCTGATATTCTAAAATAGCCTACTCTATACCAGCATATATCCATTCCCTACTCCTAGTGGGAAATTGTGCTTTATTATATAAACATCAATTAAATACCAGGAAACCTTTCGCGCGAAAAAATCATTTTTACAATAACTGAGCGAATTCTCGCGCGCTAATCGGCTAATTATCATTGTCAATAAGAGAACAGACGCATTAAACTCGTCGCTGAGGTAATCAGCGAAGGTTTTGTCATACTTTTTAGAACTGATTTAGCGCTGCATTCTTGATGAGGCGAGAATTATTCCACAAAACAAGTAGTCTTCAATAAGGATTCATTCTGATTGGTCGAGAAGCTCAGCTTATCAGGCTCTATTCACCCGCGCGAGGTGATTCTAGCTTTGAAGGCTTGTTTACTTAGCTATGCCACCTTTGAAATCAGGCAAGTATACATGGCCAATTTTGCTGAATGAAAATTTCTTTGATTTGAAATAGTTGCGAATGACTACCAAGGCTTTTGGATTGAAAATAGTTTCAAGAGGTGGTTCTAAAGGCATTTATTTGATCGTAAAAACGCCGGTTTTGGCGATTGATGAGAAACTCAGTCAGATCGATTGAGCAAACATTATTTAGTTCTCTTCTCAC
The DNA here is from genome assembly GCF_052425735.1 of Oculina patagonica. Lineage (NCBI taxonomy): Eukaryota > Metazoa > Cnidaria > Anthozoa > Scleractinia > Oculinidae > Oculina > Oculina patagonica. The sequence goes on from NC_135759.1 coordinate 41,557,110, forward strand.
CGGAGCTACTCATTTTCGAGAGGATTCGCAAATTCGCTTAGAAGTCATCAACAAACATACAAAGGTACAGGACATCTATCTTTCTCATAGTGTTGTTTTGTTCCGTTTTATTGCTTTAACTAAAGGCATCACTTAATAAATTTTAATTGTAATCGATGAATTAAACTGGTTTACATCGTATGCAAGCGAACACTTGTGTTTGCTGTTTTCTTGTTTGCTTTCGTTATTTTTTTCAGTTCTTGATGATCACCTCTAAAAATTATACTAAAACAATAATTCGCCCAGGCTCAGTGATTATTGTTGAATAATCACTTAACAATAATCAATAATTATTGGACAGTTGCGATCCAATAACTGGAATTTCTTTCAAATTTGGTCGGCGCTAGCCGAATAGCTGGAATTAGCCGGCGATCGAAAGCCAATCAGAAACACAGAAATATTTTGAATGAATAATAATTGTCAAATATTACATGGTTGCGCGAAGATATGAAATTTATCTTCTTGTGTTCAAATCGATTTGAACATTCGGAGATAAATTTTATACCATGTAATATCTTCCATGTAGGCTTTCTGATTCCCAGTCTATCCTGTTTCCTGCAGTTGATGCTGCGTCTACTCAGGTTGTTAGACTTTTCTCCTTGAGCTCCCTTTAAACTGTTCTCCTCCATGTCTATCGCGGTCAAACACCATTCCTTTCGCCGTCTGGGAATCTATGTAAGAACAATTCAAGAACATAAGTGATGAACCATTCTGGACACGTGACCCGGTCAAGGGTCTGGCCAAGGGTCTGTTGAGTGGGGATAGTCGGTCAGGCCAGTAATGGGCTCCTGGTCAGGCATAACCACGGTTTTTCCAAATTTTCTGAAGGTATCCCTACTGATCTAATCACCAAGCTAATTTATTGTTTTGTTTCAAGGCTTGGAGCCCATAAGCGTACATCATCAGTTGGTACTGAGCAGGATTTTAGGGTGGAGAAAGTCATCACGCACCCGTCATACCACAAACCTAAAAGTTACAGCCACGACATCGCTCTCTTGAAACTGGAAAAACCTGCTGTGCTTGGCAGGTCTGTATTCTTTCTCATATACCCTAGTCTTGTTATAGGAAGCAAAAAGCTTAGCGCAGGCAACAGTTTACTATGCATAGGCGGTGGAGCAAGGCAGGGGGGAGGCTCTCCGTCGCCTTTGCTATGGTGTACGTTTACTTAAGCTAGACTTGCCTATTAAAAAAGTATGGATTTAACACGGCATGGTGTAATAATTAATACTCTGCCTATTCGTCCCGTTTTGCACATCAAAAAAAGTGTTTGTATATCGTCCGACACAAACAGGTCCCTCTCAAACTTCCGTGGCCTGCTTTTGTTATTAAATCTTAGGCAAAAAACGCAAAAACCTAGTTCCGTGCGTTAGCACTGACCTAGTTTTACATTACAGGTTCTTAAAATAAGAAAACAGCTCGGACGCTCTTCAGGAATGTTCAGCTTTCTTAGGAAAAAAAATTAAACACACAAGTTGTTGCATTCGCTTACTTATTTTCTTCTCTACTTCTTTAAGGTATGTGAACCTTGCTTGTCTACCACACAATGTCAACGCGCCAGTAGATGGAGAGAAATGCTGGATTACCGGATGGGGCAGGCTTGCTTCAGGGGGGTCTTCTCCAACTTATCTCCAACAGGTGTCCGTGCCGATCGCAAGCCGCGCCCGCTGCGACAAGGCATATCCTAATAAAATCCACGACTCCATGATCTGCGCAGGCCTGGACCAAGGTGGCATTGACTCCTGTCAGGGGGATAGTGGGGGACCGATGGTGTGTGAAAATGGCGGGAGATATTACTTGCATGGCGCCACCAGCTGGGGTTATGGTTGTGCCTCTGCTGGGAAGTTTGGTGTCTACGCCAAAGTGAAATATCTGATGCAATGGATCACGTCAGAAATGAAGAAAAATTAATTGATGTGCTTAATAAATCAGCGTTCTTTGGGGAAAAAAAATGATTGACGCACTAGATGTTCTCAGTTGAGTAAATCATAAATAAAAGTGGGGCAAACGTGAACCGTGTTGTATGGATTCTTCTTGCTTCTCCCTACAACGTCTGGCGTCTAACAAAAGGCTCTACATAGATTAACCAGAATTTTTCCTTTCTTTGTCAGACGACCTGGTGTAAGATAAGCCTCTTTACCAAAGCGTTGCCCTCCACTTCACAGTTATATTGCTCTTACTTATTCATTTTTTTTTTTTTGGGGGGGGGGGGTCATTTGGAAGGCTTACTCTTGATTAACGTTTTGGGGCACAAATTATTACTTTTTACTGATTTTGATCTGCTCTTACGATTCTGAATCCATTTTGTGCTAGCTAGTGATGTATATTATGATCAGCTAGCTCGTATCGCTAATTGACGCAAAATGCCTCTTGTCATCATCATAGATCGGCAAGCCAAGATTCAAGGGCACTGTTTATGTATTACAAAATATATCAAACCAGTTTATATTAGTTATTATGGTTTTCGGTCGTTCGACTCTTAGCTTCCCTAGTATAGCCTTTGAACACGATCCCTAGTGTGCTATAGAGCAAAAAGACTCGCCGCGGCGGTCTGGATAGGTAGATCTCGCCTTGGAGCTTACCTTGACACTCTTGGCTTAAATTTTTTTATCCGCCTATTTAACGCGCTATGGAGATTGATTTCAGAATACTTCAGTAATCGCCCCCCCCCCCCCCCCCTCCACCCCCTCGTAAAAGCAAAATGGCTGCCCATTTTGCTGTGGTTCGCGTATTTTTCGATAAATGAGAAAGCTATATTTGATCAGGAAATAGCTATAATTACGTTTGGCTTTGATATGTTCCCTTGGTAATTTTTCAGTTAAAAATGTTAAAAGTTCTACTGAGGCCTTACACTACTGTGTTAGAAAAAAAAGTTTAAAATCCAAGCTTTCGCCGATCTACGGCATCATCAGGGATAAGAGAAAGTATATTCCGCGCGAGGCTTATATACTGATGTAAAATAAAACGTGTGAAAAGCGAAAGAATTTGGGCGGTAAATGGATATGCTAAGTAATAAGATATAAATATGAATACAAATGAAAGATGTGGTCTCACAAGCGAGTGTCAAAGTACAAAGAGTCTCTAGATGTGTTAAAATAATTAGGTACCTGTCATTATTTATTGGGGGGGAGGGCCACTATATTTGGGGGGAGGGTCAATTCATTTTGAGCGCCAGTTTGGGGAGGGCCATTACTTTGTAAACTGTATTAAGGGGAAGGCCATGACTTTTTAAAACTTAGAACTCTACCAAGTGTCTCAAATGATTTTTATATCAAGTTCTTAATTTTGAAACTGATGTTCCCCCTTTCTCCTGATGTCAGAACAATGGTATTGACATAGGATTCAAGTCAATATTCAAGTATGGCCAGTAATAAACTTTTCGCTTTTAAAAGGCTGTATTTTGACTTTGCTTAACCTCTTTGCCTTAGCTACATATTGTCTTTTTCCCCCGGGAATAGTCAAACATTTTGTCAATATTGCCTATTTTACTAGTAAGTTGCAATAGGTATTCAATGCTTAATAGTGTATACCTTTGATAACAGGTGTTTTTCAGTGGTATAAATTGATCACTTTTTATTATTTTTGAAAGTTTTGAGTTAATTTCTTGTGATTTTAGAAGACGTAACAAAAACAATTTTTCCCGGGAGAGCATGCCCCCGTACCCTCCCCCCCCCCCCCTAAACTTGCTTGTGTTATGTAAAACAGCTGTTTGAGTCAAGGCTTTTTGGACCTCACGCTTGAGACTCATGCAATCAGATGAAATCTACACAGAAACAATTTCTTCCAGCATTAAAATGATTTTTAATTAAACAGTTCATTTTGAAGCCACGAAGTTAAAGCATACTTTATCAAGGATCGTCCCAAATCATTATATCATAATATATCGCTACTTTTTAGTTTCAAAATTTATTTAGTTACCTACTTTTTATAGTGCGAAACGATGAACAGTGATCTAAATGGCGTTCTGGAAGGGCCACATTGTTGCTCAGAATCGCGGAGAACAGATCTAAGGGGACTCGATATTCCGCAAAATTTCCCGGGGGAGAATACAAGGCCACACTAGAGGGCACACAGCTACGCTTATTCCAAACTCACCCTTAACACCGATTTTAATTAGAACAAACAAAAGACAACCAGAAAATAAAATGAACTGCAAACCAATGGATTTTACAACATCAGGAAGCTGTTTGCGTATGTGTAAATTCAAAGGGGAGGGTCAAAAATTTTTAGACTCCAATTTGGGGAGGGTCACATTTTTGTTGTCTCCAATTTGCAGGAGGGTCACATTTTTTGAGCCCACTTCTTCGAAGATTTAGTGGCCCTCCCCTCCTGATAAATAATGACCGGTCCCTTATTAGAATAAAAGGTCAGCGAATTCGCTGCATTCCTCTCAGGAGTTAAGTGCAGGTTTGTAGTTTCGTATGTAAAAAGCTCGAACAGTCGTAGATTTGCGGGGTCGTTTTCAAGTAAATTGGTCTTAATTTCGATGCCTGTGTGGACTTTGTTTTGGCACTTTGAAATGTGTTTCTTAACAGAGGAGTTGTCATTGTTCAGGTGTTCTCTTACTCGATCATGGATAAGGCGTGTAGTGCTCTTGATGTAGTATTGGTTGCAACTGTTACACGTGATTTGATAAACAGCGTTGCGTAATAAGCACAATTTGGTGCTGGAGATAGAGCAGTTGGCCCTCGTGCATGTCCGTTCCGTGTTGTTCTGAGAGAGAGCTCGTCTGAGGGTGTATGCCTTGTGTGCGACCCGTACTGGTATACCTTCTTTCCGGAAAATGTTAGTGATCTTGTAGTTGAGACGTTCGGAGACATATGGGGTCTTCAAGTACGACCATTCTATATTGAGAGGTCGAGGGTTTTTCTGATGGTTCTGGGAGTGCTTAGTTTTGTCTATAGTGCTTTCAGGATACCCGTTAAGACGGATGACGTCGTCGAACATGGTTGATGTTTTGCGGCGGTCGTTTTTGTGGAACATTTGTCGTCGATACGTTTCCGCTCATTACGAATGAAGTTAATATTTGATTTTTCTGGTATTGCTTATTGGTGATGAACGAATAGTGGTTTCTTTGCTGTTTTTTGTAGAACTCAAAATTCCGCCACGTTTAGAAAAGACTTAAGACGAAAAAAAAAGACACAATGACAGTCCGAGGGTCTGTGACTGGGGAGGCGGTGGGAATATTTACTATCTAGCGACAAGATAGCTAAACACAGGATGATGACGATAGTAGGAAGGACCGCATGTAGCAGCCTAACCGGGTTGTTCAAAGCACGATTAAGCTAATTCAGGATAAGCGCGAATTTTGATTTGAGCTTTTCAACTTTTCAGTGAGATTTTCTGTTTATGTTTTCCTCCGTTCAGTTTTGCCGTCGAATTATTTCAAACTCCACAAAACCGTAAGCATTAAAAACACTTTTCTATAAGAGAAAAGGAACACTCGATTAACTTTTAGTCCTGCATCGGTAAGTGTTAATTCGGCGCTCGAACAACCCGGCCCAGATCACTAATCTTTCACACACGCCATAAACACGTACTGTCTCCTGATTGGTCAGAGAACCACAAACCGCGGACTGTCAAGTAACAGGAAAGGCCTCGCAATAAAATAACATTACGATTTTATTTCTTCATCTTAATGTTTGTTTTTTTGTTTAAATCTTGATGCTTCTTATTCTGTTTTGACAAATAAATTCATTCAGTATGCCAGTCAAAGGCTACTCAGTCTTTCTATTGTTTGGGTGATGTTGTCATGTGATTTTTCCGGCGCTGTTGTTACTCGCTCGCGCAAAGTATCGACCTGCTTATGAACGCCAAAATTTAAATAACTGTACCGAGTGCTGCCTGCTTTGAGACAACACTGTATTTTCCAATGACAACTTGACAAAAATACGAAAATTCAAGTAAATATTAAATTATTACAATAATAAAAAAAACCAACAAGATGCTTTTCACGTTTTTATTTCAACACCCATTGTAGTAACAGTAAACTGACGGTATCTGCTACAAGTAGGAGCTGAATAAGACAATATGTAAATCAATTCGTTGCCATCTCCTGGTTCAGCCAGTCCAGCAGGTATGTAACTTTAGCATAGACACCATACTTGTTAGGCCGAGCGCAGCCGCGACCCCAGCTTGTTACACCCTGGAGGTAATATCTCCCACCAGTCTCACACACCATCGGTCCCCCACTATCCCCCTGACAGGAATCAATGCCGCCTCGGTCCAAACCGGCGCAAATCATGGAGTCGTGGATCTGTCCAAGGTAAGCAAATTCACATCGGTTTCGTCCTACAATCGGCACTGACGCCTGCTGCAGAACCTTCCCGCTAGAACCTCCAACTGAAGATGTTCTGCCCCAGCCTGTGATCCAACATTTCGTACCCTCAACTGGAGCCGGAACAGCTTGAGGAAGGCAAACGAGGTTCGCGAGCCTAACAAGGTTGAAAAACATTCCAATTTAACACACGAATTATAAGTGTTACCAGGTACAAAAATATTAACATTTAGCAAGGTTCCTAACTTATTTCAATTAGGCCATATTCGTATTCTCGGTACTGGCCTGGAACTAATTTACAATGGAGGCTCATGCGAGGGAATATCATTAAAAAGAGCTTCATGTCATTTGCATTTGAAAAGATTCCCCGCATTAGCCTCCATTGCAAGCTAGTTCCAGTCCAATAACGAGAATACGAACAGTTGGTCTATTGGAACATACTGTGACAGTAGTTGAGAAGTTATTGCAAGCTTGTAATTCCACTTGTACTCAGGTATGTCAAGCTATGTCAGTTGCTATTGTTTTTGGGTAGGGCCATTGTTTCTGTTCTTTGTTCTCTCAAAGGGTAGCAAGCCATTCATGTTACACTTTGCGAGAGCTGCTAACCGGCCCCGGGCACCGTGACACTCCCACGTGAACTATTCAACGTAGTTATTTGCAATTGTTTCATGATTCAATGGACTCATTATCCGGGGAAAGCCTTTGATGCTTCTTTTATGTCTAGATTTATATCAAATTTTACTCGCCATAAAGAGCACCGAAATAGTTTTGCAAACTGAATGTATTTTTTCGACTCATATAGGACAACTTCTGTACGGTGCATAATACACGTTATGTACACACTTTATGTTTTTTTATAAGATTTAGAATGGAAAAGACATATTTTATTTTAACTTTCTAAATAATCCGCTGTCGGATTTGTGACTTTTATAAATCAAGTTAATACCTAGGTTGACGATTTTGTTTCATTTTCAAATAAAATAGCGTTTGATAGTGTTTATTAGCGAATTTACGGACGCTTCTTTTTAAGTATAAACCTATGAAAAACAACTTTTCAGTGAAATATATAAAATAAAGCATCAAAGTTTCCTATGAAAGACTGTATCATAAGGAGAACTTACTTTGTAATCACGGCCGGTCTGTCCAGCTTTAGGAGAGCAATGTCGTGGCTCATGCCGATGGGTTTGTGATAGGATGGGTGCATGATCACCTTGGTTGCTGTAAAGTCCTGTTCGGTTCCTGTCATTTCTGACTGTTTGTGAGCGCCAAGTCTCCACGGAAAGAAAGTTAAAGAATATGTCACAAATTTGACAAAGCAAATTTTAAAACACTTAGTTTCATCCCTCTTATTTTAATTTTCTTTATTTTAACCCCATTTATCGATAACATTTGCGAGGGAACTATCTTTTTGGCGGTGAAAGACGAGAGCTAGAAATATAAATAGATGTAAAACAACTGAAAATTGACCACTTGAACTTTACAAAGCGGGAAATTGTAAATAGGCTAATAAAAGTTTTTTAAAAAAACCTAAAGGATTCTAGTCAGCCTTCGCCATTTTCTCATTCTGTCATTTCGCACGTTGAACATAAATCCTCGTCTATGTGCTTTCGCTTTGCTGTGGTCTTAAACTGCCACAAATGCTTTTTCAAATTATCGGCGCTTATTTTTGACTAGTTATTCTCCCAGGGGGGGTACTTGCAGTATACATGACGGGGAGGTCCGACGTATTTTTTTCGGTTGAAAATTTACACCCTCTGTATTTTTTTGGGTCAAGAGATCTGTCATATTTTTTTAGGTCTTAAAGTCTGTTTTATTGAATAAATCAGTATAGAGGTGCTAGGTCTTGTACTTTTTGGGGTAGAAAATTTTGATGTCAGGTATTTTTTTGGGTGTAAAATTTCAGGCTCATGTATTTTTTTGGGTTCGCAATATGAAGCTCCGTCGGACTCCCCCGTCATGTATACTGCAAGTACCCCCCTGGGGTTATTCTATCATTTTTTGTTTGTTTAGAGTGAAATTTATCAGTTCAACTTAGAGGATCCTAGTCAGAGTCCGCCATTTTCGATGTTATCGAAATTATGAAAACGGTATGGCGAAGCGAAATATCATTGAAATCTGTTTAATCACTTTTACCAGTTTCACAGTAATCACTTTCCCTCAGTCGCGCTCCGGTAAAAAAATAATACCGAAATTCTCGTATGTAAACAAAAACAAAAGCGTGGCTGACTAGGTTCCTTTAAGGGTCCCAGCCACATTTCACATCTCTCCGGCTTTTTCTTTGGTTTATTTGTTTATGTGCCAAAATTGTCTGAGTACTGCTGATAAAACGTTATTAAGATTAAAAGAAATAGCCACGCGGTTTCGAAGCTGGCAGGGTAAATATACAATTTCTGTACATTCTCCCGTGATTCAAGCCTCATCTTATATGGCATGCGCTCTTTGCGGAACTTAAAGACTTGCGTTTTGAATTCTTACCGAATGTATATGGAACCTGCTTCGCTACCTTTGACACAGTGACTGGCCGTGACTACCCATTGAGGAGCTACCAAGGAGCCGCCACAGAATACAGATCCAGTGGGAGACCATCTCAGCATCGCCTGCCAGGGCCAGGCTCCCCGGGGAGCATCTGCACCTCCGACAATTCGAGTGGAAGGGCGAAAGCCACAGCCACCTGCAGGAAAAAACTTTATTAGCACTGGAGCAATAAGGAGGCTGCCTCCTATTCCTCGATCTCCTTTAAACACGCAATTCTGTTATAAAAGGGATGGCACCTTCAACAATTCACACCTTTTGGATGCGAAATGCAATTTGTACTCTTTAAGCCTGGTTCTCATATAAGCGCCCCGATCGTTTTTATTGCCTCTGTCACTTCAAAAACTTTTCTTGCGATCGGGGCGATTATTTGAACTGAGCTGCCATTGTGTTGGATCTAGGGCTAAAATGATTGTTTTTAGTAGGTCATCGCTCATACCAGGCGATCGGGACGATCATATGGGAACCCCTGATCGCCTCCAATCGCTTCGATCGCCTACGGTCGTCTCAGTATTTGCAAACGATCGATGCGATAGAAACGATCGGGCTATCATATGAGAACCAGTCTGTACAGTAATGGTACGTTGTGGACTCAAGTGTCCTGCAAACCAAGCTTGCTTTAAAATATCGTGAAAATAAATACATCATTGGCGAAAAAAATGACATTACTTGCTTATGTTGTATTAAGCAGATATCCTAGCAAAAATGAAACACATTTTATCATTAACTATCGCAGAAAATGCGCTGGTTGTTTCTCAGCCCTCGTCTTGTTTAAAGGAGCTATGTCACAGGGATTTCGCAGATTTTTGGTCTAAACTGTTCTGAATTAAGTGGTAGGCAACTTAACCCATAAAAAAACGTTATCTTTAAACAACTTAAGGAACATATAACCTTAATTTCTGGATAGAAATCAACCTACGGCTAAAAATATCGATTTTTTTATGACACACAGAAACAACTTGAAAACGTTAGCTCAACTTTTTCAAATTGCAATCCGTTTCCATCCGAGCCATCCGCAGCCAAAGATGCCCGTTAACAGTTTCAGTGCTCTAATATAGCAATTTTTAATAAAAATGAACTCTTATTTTTAGGTTTCCTGCGACACAAATATAAATTTTGGCTTTCAAAAATCTGGTAAAATCCGTGACATAGTCGCTTTAAGTTGAAACCGTGTTACGGTTTCACCATACAGAAACTAATGCTGCGTACTACGTACCTGCTGGGGGAGCCGGTGTCTGTGGGGGTGGTGCGACGGTGCCTGGCTGAGGAGGAGGGGGTTCTGCTGTTGCTGGAGATAAAGGGTGTGAGATTGGTTTGGGTTAGTGGAATAATCTCTCCATAGCTGCTTCATGAGCTAAAACAATCAGCTTCTAATCCCTAATCATTTTAATCTGAAGCTGAAATACGGACAAATCTCTTTTATACGCAACCGTCGGGACCGGAAAAAGCGTCCGCATTAAAGACAATCAACGTATTTACTCGAATAAGCGCCGCGGCGCTTATTAAATTTTTCGCGCCTCAAGTGCGGCGCTTATTTGAGGGCGGAGCTTATTTAAAAATTGGACGGCACAAAATCTTATCTTTTACAGTAATTGTAAAAACGTCTTTTGATTGTCAGTATTTGTCTCTTGCTGAGACAAAAGTGGTGCTAGCTGCCCGGGCAATGTTTGCGGCGTTCACAGCATTCACAGAACTAAATGTTGAATAGAAAAACTAATGGGCGAGCGGCAAAACAGTCACTTTGAACTGCAAAACATCGCAAACAGGCTTTCCGGAGATTTTTGTAGGCTACTCCTGATGAAATGAATGTTCAAGAATGTTTTAGAGTTGCTTTGTAGTGCCAATTTTTAGTTCAATAAAGCTCGTGAAATAAGCGCCGCATCAGGACTGCGGCGCTTATTCGGGGGCGGCGCTTATTAACATTCTTGTCCCAATTGCGGCGCTTATTCGAGATCGGCGCTTATTCGAGTAAATACGGTAATAATATTAAATAGTAGAAAGCGATGAATGTGCAAGCTTTCAACAGAGTAGCACCTTGATGTAAGAACAAAATATAAAGTACAGTGACCTACATCCGTCACCGCCTCCTTGTCCGCAATTCTTTATCTTGACTTCGTCGATTGCGATATCTGACTGATGGCCTCGACCAACAATGCCTTCAAAGACAATCTGTCAGTAATATTAAAATTAGCATGATGTGAATCGTTTGTTTCAAAGTGACTTTGTTAAATAGACCTTTTTCCAACAGTTGGCCACGTGACCACTTTTCTGTGAACATAAAAGGCACATAGTTTTGAGAGATATAAATTTTATCAGGAACAGAAAGATCGTATAGAAAATAAGCTAGAATGTAATCGTTCCGGCTTGTAGCTAATCAGAGGGGGAATGCTATGGCCGCTTGAAATAAGAAAGCGACGTATGGGAAGAACAAGTACAGTAGCAATATAGAAGAAGGCTTTAAATTCGGAGATAACTAAGTACAAATTATCCATAAGTTTGGATGAAAACATTTTAATGCTTTTTACCGAAGAAGCACGCTCGTCGAAAGTGATCTGTGCTTTGAGCCAATTGTTTCCTTGATTTCCACTTTTCTCGAAAACTTGATTTCCATTTATCAGCACGCGAAGTCTTCCCATTTGGCCGTATCCTCCTCGCATGTGGTAGAAAAATGACATACAGGTCTTCCCAGGCGTCAAAGCAGGTTTAATCTCTAACTTGGCGTCATCACCTTTCCTCTTTCGAGACGCTTCTATGTACATGTAATAACCTGCAAAAATATCAAATACCCTCAAATGACCACAAATGACCACGTAAGCATGTTACTCCTACCTAATTTTGAAATAAAACTCGTGTATTAACACAACCCGGGTATTTGACGGGCATCTAATATGTTTCCAAATCACAGTGGAGTAGGGATGGCACAGATATAAGCGCGCTCGCCTCCCACCAATGTGGCCTGGGTTCGAATTTGGCCCTGGCGTCATATGTAGGTGGAGTTTTTTTGTTGGTTCTCGTCCTTGCTCCGAGGGTTTTTCTCAGGGTTCCACGCGTTTCCTCCCTCCACAAAACTACAAATTCCAATTCGATCTTCGATGCACGTACACTTTCTAACAAGCTCCTGTGAGCTATTCCGTGTTATGTGGGTAACAAAAATTACATTTTCCTTTTAAGGGGATGAGGGGAGGAGTGCAGTACGTAGTTGTAGGCATCTGTTGGCCATAGATTTAGCGCGCTGTAAAGGTTCTTGTTGTTTGGTAGCAGCGTTTGCTATGGCGAAACAATTCAATTTGAGATTTTCAGATACGGCCGTAGTTCTGGCTTAAAGCTTAACAAGGGCCTCATAGGGGAGCTTACAAATGTCTGCTACACCACGAGAAACCTTAATACTTCTACTCATGTTTCAAGGTTGAAATCACCCCTTCCCGGCATTTTCGCCCACTCCGTCACCGTCGATCAGTACAAATATATAACGTGCTTCAATTATCAAAGGAATATGTCATAGAAGTTACGCTGGGAATTACGAGTACATTACTGAAGCCTATTATTCGGAATTAATACCTCTCCCATTCACGTCTGAATTTGGTCCTGTGCCACCCGAAGAAGTTCCACCTCTTTTCCTTGTCCAGTCGAACTTGTCATCTCGCCGCTGAACAAATTCACATTGGCTACGGTCAAAATTGCAGTAAAATCCTAAAATAAATGTGTGTAAGAGGAAAAATCAACATAGTAAGTCGTATAAGACAGTAACTAAGTTCATGATGGAAGCAATGTTAAGGGCCTCTGACTTTAGCCCTAGTAACGGGCTATTGTGCGATCGATCGTGGGGACGTTGTTAAGCAGTGTAGCGGCACCTATGAAATTTCCCTTCGCCAAACTCACAATAATGAGAGACAACTTGAATTAGTGGCCATTATACGTTAGCTACATATCACATAGGTCACGAAGAAAAGTCGAGTAGCCAATGTTGCTGCGCTAGGAGGTCAATTTACAGTCACACACAAAAAAAGCAACGGAAACGAAACGTACAAGCAATTGTTTCGGGTCTTACCGTAGACGTTGTTAACTAGCACCGCCACAAGAGCAATGAGAAGTAAAAGTTTCATGACCAACACGCGTGTAGTGAAAAAAAAATTAAAATGCCTTGAACTATCCTTCTGCTAATATGCACCAAATAAGACACATATAAGGAGTACATGAATGGCTGAGCTGATCAAATACTGTATTTGCTCTTCGTTATTTTTAACAAATAAAACGACGGTTACAAATGTACTTGCAGGAATGTTCATTGCTTCAAATCTAAGATGAATTAAATGTTTTAGCTCTGAGTTATTAAATAACCGAGCTGCACAAGCATGGTACTGTAGAAACACGTATAAATATTTTTAATACGCATTTAAAAACGAGCGTCTTGTTTCTGTTTTGTTTTGATCTAAAGAAAAAAAGCTCACCACCTTTGCAGGTGTATAAGTTCCGTGAAGGAAACGTTTGGAAACTGTTCACTTTTTCATTTCGATTGCTAACACAGGTTTTCTTCAGCTGTCTTGGAACAAGCAGCTGGAAACAAAATGCCAGCACGTGACCATAGAAAAACTTGTTTTTCCCTTTTAGCGAAGCAGCTTTGTAAAATAACTTTCCAAAGTATTCTCCTAAAATGGAACAGCACAAAATAGAACGGGGCGAGTGTGTACGATTTGAAAAATTTCCAGTGGAAAGGATCGTTGCATTTGATTTACCCCCCCCCCCCCCCCACCCCCCGGAACAGCCGTGTATTTCATCGAGGAAAAATGGAACAGGAAAGCGGAATTCCTCTGCAGGTGGTCCGCTACATTTAATTTTTCACCGGAACAACAAGTTTCTCCATACAAATGGAAAGCGCTCCATCTCAACCTTCGCTTCAGTCCCCAGTCCCCAGTCTCTTCGAAAAGATTTTGATTTTTTTAAGAAAATTAGTTAAACATCTTCAGAATTCTGAACGTTGTCGCTCCTTGTGTTTAACAGATTGCTTTCATATTTGATCACGCCTCTACCAGCTTTCAATTTAAGATAAAGGAGGCTATTCATATTCATAAAGAACAACCTTGCCTTAATCATCAACTACACCATGTTAATCTAAAATTATCCTTTTAATTCTCACATTTTCACGTTCTGTTGTTACTATTTTTTTCTTAATTAGCATTTTGCAATCTACTTATTATTCAACCTATAGCTTTGTATTTCATTCAACTGAAACATGTTTTGTAAATAAAAAAATTGTCGTTTTCTTTGAAATCTTTACTTGCTTGCTATTAACAAGACCTTAAGTTAAAATTATTTCGAACAGAAACCGACATAAAGTTTTTGCTTTAACTACAGATAACGAGAACTGATCTGCTTCTCTAAAACGTAGCCTATGGTCACCCTTCCCTCTGGAGAAATCTACCCGAGATAAAAATAGCAACTAACTCCTTGGACCTCTAATAAGGCATCCAACACGGCAAATATGTCAGTTAATTGATTTTAAAACGTGTTTAGATAAAGGTTTTCATTGTTGTTGTCGAGCTGCTGAATTTAAACAAAGTACCACGATAAAGCCATGAAAGTACCAGGTTAGCACACAACAGGGTTGTTTTGGTGAAAAATATAACAAAAGTGACCATCTGCCTCTAGCAAACTCATGTGGATCGTAAAACTAAACTGGCCCCTGTAGTGTTATTTTTTCGAAGGGTGATTAAATTGTAATTTCTTCTTTCCATTTCAATGCATTTAAAGTATAAAGGCAGACATCAACCAGTGGAATATTTTCTCAAGTAATTTTAAATGAAATGTAGGTCAATTAGTTGGGAGAACCAGCATTTCGAGCATGGAACTGAAAAGATTAGTGTTAAAAAGTAAATAACAACATGCGCAAAATTTATTCAAGATACTTTTAATATTATTGGTCGCAGGAAGCTGATTATTACATTCGTTGTTTAGTTGTCATAATTATTAAATATAATTTTTAAACTAATGGTTCATATGGTCATTATATTTTGTCTGAAAACATGTTCCAACAACGACATTGAAATCCAAAACACGCATGCGTCTTCAGATTCTATTACCCCTGTGTCGCCTTGACGACTTGACGTCATCTCTTAATTTCCACACTTCATCCTTGTTTCCCGCCTCTTCAGGTTTCACACTGGCCTTGACTGTCTCACTTTCAACGACCTTTGCAACAAATGGACTTCCGGCCACGTGAGTTCCCTTCCACGTGACAGCCACGTGGTATTCGCCCTCATCTTTAGGATAATAGCACACGCTATGAAGATTCTCTCCCAAGCATTCGTACTCGACGGGGATTGGCTCTGAGAGATGAATGAGAGTCTCGTTTCCTTTCTTGACGATTCGAGTGATTTGGAGCTCTAAGAAGAGGAGGTCTGGACCCGAGGTGCGCAGGATAAACTTTGCTGGTTCGCCGACCACTGCTAAGGTTAAGCCTTCGCCGCTGACCGAACATTGCGTGGATTCGTTTTTATCTCTTGCGCCACGATTAGTGCCAAAACATTGCTACAAAAGAAAAATATTCATTCCATTGACTGAAGGATTGCTTAATTTATTAACAGGGTAATGGAAACCCCTGGATACTTTTGTAACGGATTTATTATTTAACTCTTTGCAACAGACTCTAGGCTGTTTATTATAAGTATATAAAAATCTCGATATAATGAACTTCAATATCAGGAAACATTATTAACTGAACATTTTTACGTATATAACAAATCCAAAGGAAACTTGTTCCCGCTTATAACGACTACTTTGTACTAAAAGAAGACTTTCGTATTTGAGGATCTTTGACCGCAAGTGGCCGTTTGTTTTTATCACAAACATCGATACCTCATATTATAAAAGCATATAAAGTATTATCCCAGTAAAGGTTCAAGTGAGATCATTGTTTATATCGGATAGACATAAATACTAAGTATGAACACAACGAGGGTTTTGACAGCATGTCGGTTCGTTAGGGACTGGTCAATAAGTACCAGGGGGGGTGGGCCGGAGCAATTGGAAAAGTGGTGGCTCGAAAATTTGTGACCCACCCCTTCTTTCTGACTCAAAACTGACTGACCCACCCCTGATAGGGGGTTGAAAATTACATGACCCACCCCCTTTGCTAAAAAAAATCAAGTGACCAATCATTTATTTAATTATCAGTTAGGGGTTGAAGGTTTTTGATTTGACTTCAGCTTTTAAAGTGAAATTCCCTACATATACATTTTCTCTGATGGACCCTGCTGTTCTCAACACACCAAAGAAGGATGAATTTATCACTTTTTATACCAGCCTTTTGTAAGTTTCCCAAAAATTTGTGTGTAAAGTCCATGGGGAAATTCAGACACAAACATATGCAAAAAACTGAACCTGTTTGTAATATTAATTCATAATGAATTATAGAAACTACAACCACTGTCCATCATTCATAATATATGCAAAGTGTTTTACAAAGAGTTTACTGGTATTAAAAGGCCTAAAGCCAAGCGTGAATCTATGCAGGTGAGAGACAGGCAAAACTGATGTTATGATCACGCGCCCTCTAGGGGGTCAGGGTGCATGCTCCCCCGGAAAAATTTTTATATTTGGGCCTTCAAAAATCGCTAGAAATTCATTTAAAACTGCTGACACATGGAGAAATTTATCAATTTTTTAAACTAATGAATACAACTTTTCTTGGAACTATAACAGTTGAAAGTTAGTGAATAAATAAGATGACCCACCCCCTATGTGTAGATCAAAATTACATAACCCACCCCTTTTCAAGGGCTCAAAAACTGATGACCCACCCCCTTTCTGCTCCGGCCCACCCCCCCCACCCCCTGTACTTATTGACCAGTCCCTTAGTTAGTCATGATCAGTGTCTCACTATTTCTTTAATTTTTATCGTTTTTTTGCCATATATAGATACTCCTTATGCACTGATTATGTAATCTTAAGGTGACTTTAGCTTAAAGTATTTCGATTTATCTTTTCTTTATTTGATGGGCGTGAGCGCAATTTAGTGCCCATGTTGTTTTAGGTACGTTCATCAACACTTCTTCTGGCAGTTCTGATTTTTATTGATTTTCATTCACTTTATAACCTTTATGAGTCCTAACTTATCAACAACAGTGAAACTTTTAGCATCGTTAATCTTTTTCGGCAAAATCCAATGGTGGGCTCGCTTGTTTCTCTCAGCCGTGCAATGATAATTTCAATTATTCTGTCAAAATCCAATATCGTAAAATTTTGCTTCACCAACCACTTTTTAACGACAGTTGTGAGCCAGTAGAACAGAGATCTTTTTTCTCAGCACATACATAAGAATACTCTCAAAACGTTCGTTACATTATCGAAAAGATTACTGAAAAGATTCACCTGAGTCAAAACTCAAATTGAAACAAAAAATAATGCGAAGACTCTTATGAAACTTTGGTTCGCCCAGAAGTCTTGCAACCACGTCATGTTCGACAACATGAAGTGTCGTTGACTCCAATTATCCACTAGTACAGCTGCCACTAAGAGCTTTAACTATAAATTTCTCTAAAAGTAAAAGCTTATCATTTCAATTAGTGAAATGCAAAAACAGACTAAATCTGTGATGGATACCGTCGTTTACCTGGCTATCCTGTAAGACGTCTACACAAAAAAAACCTACAATACAAAATTACAAAACAAATATACCTAGGTGCAGGGTGGAAAAAACCCACAGCTTATTTTAATTTCTTGTCGCGTGGCCGACAAGTCGAGGCATTTAATTTCAATTTTCTTGTGAAAAACAACCTTAGATGAATTTATAAGTATTTGTTAGATTCCCGAGTCGCTTTTTTTGTGATAAATATATCTTACATGTCAAGAAATGAAGACAATTTTTTAGAATATTTAAAATGAAAATGTTGTTTTTCGCCAAAATGGCAATTTTAAAGCAAGAAAATCTTCATAAGGTTCGTGACTAGACTTGACCGCCCTTTGCTTTGCAATTAATTTAGTAGAAAATTATTCCTAAATCCAAACAAACCAAGTCTTGTTAAAATTTGCAATACAAACTTTGAGACTTAAGTCAGTAAATTTGTCTATGCACGTCAGCCAATTCGTCAAAACTTGGACGACATTTGACTACTTTTACAAAGAAGCCGTTCTCATTGTGAGGTTAAGCAATGCTTTAACGAAGCAGATACTTATTTTTGTATGCTAAAACTAGCATTTTCAGACCAAGAATATTCTATACGGTTATGTCTTTGAACTAACAACGACAAAAAAAAATGTTTTGACTTACCACGGGCATAAATTTACGCGCGAAAGCCATTAGTGTGACAAGGCGCGCTTGAGGAAGAAATCTTTGCTCTTGATTGATTGTCCAGCAGAATTTCGAGTTGACAGCTTGCGAGAAAAATTATAATTCCTGAGAAAACACATTGACACATATAATGTATAAACATTGCGGACTTTGAAACGTTCCGAGCCAACAGCAATTTAAAACTGTCAAATTAAAATTGATAAGTGAATGCAATTTGTGGGTGTGATTTGTCGCTTCCGGATCTGAAATGAAATGTATTCGACCTAAATATTCAGTCGGGCAATGAATACTTGATTTTTCCACGGCGGCAAGGATTCTTGATTACTGGATCCTGGTGACGTGAGTAAACCAACCCACGAAAATTTCAAATTGCCAGATCGCTGTTGATTAAACTTGGAAAGCGTCAAATTCTGGTGTGTTTCGTTATTGGTCGAGGTATACGCTGCAAACATCTGGTTTGTAAAAGCATTATTTTAAGTGCTGATTACTTGAATCTTCAAGATTTAGTCTGTCAAAATTGGCTTAAATTTAAAATTATATCGAATTCGACGGAAACCATGCTATTTCGCCTCGAAAGAAGCATACTTTTAAAACAGAGAAAACAAAGGCAACAACAATTGTTGAATGAAGAAAAAAATCTGAAAATCTCTCTAGATATACCTTGATTATTGTTGCTTTTGAGGATATTTCAATTTTGACCAAGGTTAGCAAATTAAAATTGGCGGTTTATTAAAGATCCAGGAATTTTTGCTTCTTGAAAATAAATATTGAGCCAAATACGAAAAGACCAAAATTTGATCAGAAAATTCACTGCAGCAACCCAAACAAGAGACAACTGTGGCTAAAAATCATGAACCAGTATAAAAGACGCCTTGAGTGTGCGCAGAATTATTTATAATCTGAAGGAAATTAAAACAAAACCTTATAGTAAAGCACTGAGTAGAACCAGAAACCCATAAGGTAGAACCTAATAACGAGGTGGCGAAATATGCAAAATTAAACTAAAACTCTGTTAATTGTGCCAACTTCACTAGGAAGGAAAAACAAAAAAATAAAATGAAGAAAATTAATTAAAATCCAATCTGATTTTAAATCAAAGCTATTTTCCCAAAATTGATCAAAATTTCGATAATACCGATAGGGTGGTAATTTCCTATGTGACTTTCGCCAGTAACAAAGTCAAAACACATATTAAACCGATCAAACAAAACCACATTTAAAAGAGGGCAAAAACACCAGCTTTATTTATCGCTTGACCGACTAGAAAATTTGCTTTTTGATGTCTGAGTGAAGAAAAAGCTTCAGTTTAGAGTCATCTGCAGCAACTGATGTGAGCCCTCACTTACTTGATTTTCATTCCTCGACGTAGGTTCCCAATTATACCACGAAAAAGATCTATATAATTTATTCCCTGCGACCACTTTCTGTTTCCGACGCTAGTAATGTATGGGTAAAAAGGTTTTACTACATCCGCGATTTAAATCACCGGTTTAAAACTGGTGACAAGTCGAGGACGTGCTCTTAACCCTTATTGTGTTTAGTCCGGATTTTTCCGGGATTTTCAGGAATGACCATTCAACTACTTGTGACAACAACAATTTGCACCTCAGCAGATTCTTGTGATATGCAAATTATGCAGGTTGGATAGATCTTTCCACAGACTGTCTATTTTGAATATAGACTGCATTCTGACAGAGCTAATCGAAAAAACGTGATCAGTTTTTTTGGTGTAAAATTAGTGATTAAATAGGCCAATATACCTGCACTTGATCATGGTCTCCTTTCAGATTTTTCCATTGATAAAGATCAAACCTTTTCAGACCAGTTCAAAGGATGTACAGAGTACCTTATTCACACTAAATTTCGCGAGTACTTAATTTCGCGAAAAATCAAGAGCCATATTTCGCGAGTACTTAATTTCGCGATTTTGAGAGGAAGGTACAGTTGGAGTGTATTAAATTTCGCGATTTTTATCTATTCTTCAATATGAAGCTTTGACCTCGGAACTGTAACAACATAATTAATATGAAAGTCATCGTAAAAACAGCAAACAAAACAATATACACATAACAAAACATAAGGTATATATTCAACAGTCTAAATCCCTAATAGGTTCATCTACGACTGCAAAAGCGAGATTTTGAGGAACTTGGCGGCAGAGAACAGTTCAAACAGTGCGACTGATATAGTGGGAGATAACTAATGGACAAAATTAAACAAAAAACTTCTTAACTTGAAGCTCAGACATGTTAGAATAACTATGATAAAACACATCGAGTTTCATAATTTTTATATTATCAGTACTATATTAAATTTCGCGATTTTAAACTTCGCGTGTCCTATATTTCGCGAGTATTAAATTTCGCTTTTTTTTTCAAAATCGCGAAAATCACGAAATTTAGTAGTCGCGAAATTAAGTGAGAATAAGGTAGAAAGTAGAGGGAATAAGAAAGCAGAGAAAAACG
The DNA here is from genome assembly GCF_052425735.1 of Oculina patagonica. NCBI lineage: Eukaryota > Metazoa > Cnidaria > Anthozoa > Scleractinia > Oculinidae > Oculina > Oculina patagonica. Next base: position 41,577,706 of record NC_135759.1, read on the forward strand.
AAAAGAAAAGGAGCAAGGAAAAAAATCGGAACGGTTCGGTAAAAAAAGTCCAAATTTTGGCTTATGCGCATGCGCCAAAGACAAATATTGTACATTTTTACATGAAAACTTGACCAAAATCCTACTGCAATGTGAGAAAGTGCTTTTTAAGCAAAGTGTAGAGACATTTAGCACCGTATCACGTGACCAAACCGAGACATATTTCGGATTTGCCCAAAACAAATTCCGGTCCTATAAAACGTCCCGGATTTAACACGAATCCGGAAAAATATCCTCTAGTGTAAACGTTGTCTTTGTGTCATTGTAAGTTCAAATTTTGACTTAGGAAACCTTAGGAATTATGTAAAATAAAAAGTGATTTGCAAAAGCAAAACCCTTTTCTGCGCTGTCATACCACAGATTAAACATAAAACAACAAAATCTTAACGGCGAAATTTTATTCTGCATTTCTTTGTCGGTTAAGTAATGAATATATAAATAAGTCTTCTCCGATTGAGTACAAATTTAAAAAGTAGAGTGTATCTTAAATTTTTAGCCCTGAAAATAACCTCAAGGGCTACGTCCCATGTACAGTTATGAATCAAATTTCGTCTTTCTCTCTATGGCACATTTTTACTACTTTTGTTGAGAAAATTAATATTTATGCAAAGACAAATAGCTAGGTTAAGTCTCTATACAGTAAACTAACTTGTAAGCATTTTAACGCTATCAGAATTAATTTAGCTAGTTTATCTTTTAACAGTATTAATTGCGGCGTCTTTTACATACGTTTCTTGAATGCGACGGTTTTAATATTACTTAAAGCAAATTACCCTTAACAGTATGCGAGACTCAGCCCATTTTGTCAGCCACCTTTTAACCTTTTTTTGTAAAAGTTTTCTCATTGTTTCTCCTATGTTATAACGTTACAGCACAGGCAACTTAAAGTTCAACTTAATTTTTTAAAATCATTATTATATTACGATATAATATAATCATTAATTTGCATTCCATTCAACACTTTAATTGCCCGTTTGTCATACAATAATGGCTGAAAATTATTTTCTGGTAAGTGAATTTTTGTATCTAAGAAGTCGCACTGATGCGACGACACCCCAACAAACTCTTTATAAAGCATTAATTTTAAGTGTAAACTTGTACTTCATGGATAAAGTACAGCTAGCATACTTTCTCTGTTTTATTTTTTTTTTTCGCTTTTATCGGATATACATATTGCCGTGTCTTGTCTATTTATTTAATAGCGTTCTCTATTTCTCCATTTAATTTGTTTTTTAAAAAAGCTTAATATATTAATTTAGAACGATTAAGTTTAATGTGCTTCATTTTTTCATCAGTTCCTTGTACTTAAAATAAAAACATATTCTTACACGCACTTTCCTTTTGTTTCAGAATTTATGGCCCATGAGTCATTCACGCTTAATCGTTTGTGGTTTGTGCGGTAATGCGATGACTCAGCTGTCCTTTAATTAAGAAGTCAAAAATTATATCAATTTGCACATACATACCTAGCACACATTTCGTTTCAAACTATAGCTCTATCAGAGAAAATATTGCCTCACATTTTTGGTATGGAATGAGCATAATTAACGAATTACAATGATATTCTTTCGGTTTTACGTTCATTCGTTCGCACTTTCGGTCGGTCGGTCGGTTGGTCGTTCATACGTTCTTTCGTTCGTTCGTTCGTTCGGTCGGTCGGTCGGTCGGTCGGTCGGTCGGTCGGTCGGTTAGTTCGTTCGTCCTTTTGTTCGGTCGGTCGGTCGGTCGGTCAGTACCACGTACGTTCGTTTGTTTCTCTTTATCCATCACCAGACATGACACTTGTGAGCAGGGTTCATCGTACTATTGACAGGACATTGGAAAGCCTCTGCAAATTCCTTTGAATTGGCAACTGCCGCCAGAACTCTATAAAGTAATGTAAAAAATAATCAATATTAATCAGAATTTTATAATAATACATTAAAATTGAAACATTTGGTTGATTTAAACGATGCCTATGTTTAAACTTTAAGAAATCGACTGCAAGTTATTTACAAAGTTTTTACTTAGAACTTAAAAACTTATTTTTGCAAAAAGGCGATTGCGTGAAATGAAATTCAAAAGTTCAGAATTAAAAGTAATGAAACACAACTTGTTATTAGAGTGGTTCTGTATTCCTTAATCTTATCTGCTTTCCTTGACCTTTAAAAACATAACTCGTCCAGGGCCAATTCATCTACTTACCTCACTTTCTCAGGACTGTGTACATCCGTTAGCAAAGCATGCTGAGCACGCCCGTCTGATGTCGCTGAACACCAAACCTTGAACAGAGAAAATAGAAACAGTAACTTTATGGAATACATGCGAAGTCGGAAAACTTAACAAAGCTGGTTTTGAGAGTGATAAATGATCGTCGTAGTGAATTTCCAATTTAAGCAATTGGAATAAAGAAGCCTGAAAAAAATTCAGGGCTTCAACGGGATACATCCGCAGTTCATATATGAATCATTTCATATACATTACATCAAAACTGCTTTTGTTGTCTACTTTACAAAAGAACAAGAAGCGTAAGTCACTCTCAAGTTCTAACTAGAGATTGGTTCACCTGTGCAAATCCAAGGAAGAGCGTAAGTCACTCTCAAGTTCTAACTAGAGATTGGTTCACCTGTGCAAATCCAAGGAAGAACAGTTGTTCCGGAGTAAAATCCAAACCCGGTAGTTTTGATTCCCGGCTGTTCTTCGCGACCCAGGTCTGGTACGCCTGCCAGGTAACAAGAAAATTCAACCTTAGGAAGCAGGGGCGGATCCAGGGGGGGTGGATTGGGTGGCTAGCCACCCCCCTTGATCCACCAAAAAATTTAAAATAAACATATTAAAATAAAGAATAAGGACAATGTTTTTCCAAAATAGGAGATTTTCGACAGCCTGTTTTACGAACTTCTGGCTAACAAAACATGTGTGTATAATTTAAAAAATAGATTCCTTTTAGCTTTCAAGAGTTGTTTTAGCCTTGCTGGTCAGGAATGATTTTCTTCTCCATTTACTCCTTTTTGAGTTTTCTTACTTTGCCAAGGGCTAAAAATTTCCACGCACGCTGAAACGCATATCTGTTCTTTCCTGTAAGTTCGTGGCCTGTCAACTTTAAATTTCAATCACTGTTCATTTCATAAGAACTAGACTTTTTCTCCGAAATATAACTCAAGGTATATAAGTTGAGGAAATAATATTTTGCCAAATTATCAAGGAAAAACAATGGTTTTATAACTTAATTGACAGCTGTATAACGCTGCTCAGAATTGCCGAAATCACGTCTAAGTGGCTTCAACTTTTCAAAATTTTCTGAGGGGGCATGCCCCCAGACCCCCCTAGGGGGATGGAGCCTATGGTTATGAAATATGGGCCTGAGACCTAAAATAATTTGCACTCCCACTTGCAAAAAATTGCCTAAAAGCCTGAACCCCCCCCCCCCCCCCCCATAAAAAACCGGGGCTTAAACAATATAGTAAACAAGAATATTGGAAAACAGCCACCCCCCCTTTGAAAAATCCTGGATCCGCCCCTGGGAAGGCACTCAGTAAGAGAGGTTTTCTAATCTTCGTCGTAAAATCAAGGGCAAAATAATCTCATTAGGCCCTGGAACAATAATACGCCAAAAGTTTGAAACAAACCAATCAGATCTCGTAGTAAAAACAATGAAAGTGCTTTGAACTTACAGCGTAGGCGAGCTTCAGCCCTCCGTTGTCCGCTATATTTTCGCCAAGTGTTTGTTTTCCGTTAACCTACAATGAGAAAGATGAAATTCTTCGAAACGATGCAGCAATTCTCAAGGTGATGTTACAAGTGACAAGGATGGCGTTATACACTACCAGGTAGTCAGCCATTTTCCCGCATATAAAATGGTTTTGACGAAATAGCTATGCCCCGTGATCTTACGTTCATTCCGGCCACACTATAGTTGCCATATTGATTCACCATACATGAAGCGTGTTCTTGAAACACTTTCACTGATTGGTTCTTCCACCAACTGGCCAGGTTACCATGCTCGTCAAATAATCGACCTACAACAAAGTCCAAATATGGTAACAGTTTTTGACGGTGACGATGCAGTTAGAAAATAATGTATACAGTTCCTCGTTTAGGAAAAGGTTTACAGATTTTAATTTACATAGTTAATCAAAACTAATTTCTAAATTTCGCAGTTGCTGGTTTATCGACGCTGCAAATATGACTGAGTGATCATGGATTTAAATAAAGAATATGTCGAATATCGTATGGACACCACTTTCTCATGCTGAACAGGGACTACGATAAAACGAGTTCTTGTTTATATTAACGTCAGCGACATAGTCTTCCTACAAAATACATCTTAGCCATGAAGTTGGCCTGCGTTCAAGGTATTACCTTTGGACATTACAAACCCTTACCGATGAATTACAAGCACTCTAAGTAACATGAGTAATCAGTTGACAACATGATGGGTCATGTTTTATTCTTCGTAGATAAAAAATTATCATGTCAACAAACTGCCAAAGTATGTTTTGTATTGATTTGATGACGTTTCTACATTCTGAGCTAACCAATTTACCTCGATCGTCGAATCCATGGGTAAGTTCATGTCCCATTACCACACCCACAGCTCCATAATTCACTGACCTGTAGAAACAAGTAAATGATTTTTATTCAATAAGTAAAGAAGATCATCACAGTTATTGACGCAACTTAAAAGCTAAACTTAAAACGCAACTAAAAGCTCCCAAAATTACTCTGAAAATCCATTTTGATCGTCGGTGTGCCAATCGTAAACAACAACCGTTGCATTCCCAGGAACTCTGGTCCATCTGCATCACGGGGAGGGCTCCCTTGGTTTAGTGTTCAACGAAAGACTGTCTAAAGTATACCTTGCAACAATTACACAATGAGATACGGAGTTAACGTGGGGTTAACGTCAACTCGCGTTTAAACAAATATTTATATTGTATTTTTCTTACTGTGGAAATTCTGGATCATAAAACGGTCGCTGCAGAATTCCTGATGGAAAGGCTGTTTTTAAAGGGACAAAAAAATTCAAAAGACATTACTTAAGTTGTGGCAGAAATAACACATTTAAGTTCAAGTAAGGACAAATTTGAATTGAGGATAACGAACCTATGTAGTTGTTAGGAGAGTTGTAGTAAGCGTTAACGTCAGCTGGAGTCATGTGCCATCTAAAAAACGGAAAAATTAGAAAACAGTGATCGATAAATGATCAACGTTTGACTTGATGGGTATTTAAAAAATTGAAAATGATAATCGCTAATAATGATAATCGATCTATAGCTGATCAACCTCTTTTATAGTATATTAAAGAATTGAAAAGCTTAAAACAATTGTTGTTTCATTGCATCTGTAAATTTTAAAATAACGTAATGCGAGAGCAGACATTGGTCACTGAAGGAGTGGACTAAAGATGATGATGATGATGATGATGATGATGATGATGATGATGAAACTATTGTAAGAGAATTTCTGATTACACTTACTCTTGTCTGTCGACTGGCTTTCCTCGTCTGTTCATGGACTTGTTGTGGAAAAATCTTCTGGCTTCCAGATAATTCTCAAAACTATTTTCAGGACCGATTGTAAGCTGACAAAGAAACATCAAAAAGGAAAGTATAAATATTAGTGACAAATAGTTAGCGTCACAACAAAAATTTGAACCTTCTGTAGCGAGGATAAACCTTGTAAAAAGGATGTTTGAAACGTTTGCAACTAAACAAAGTGTAATTGGCCTTATAATTTATATTCTTATTTCACTCGCTCAGATTGGTTATCATGTTATCTTGAAACTTTGTTAATACGATGATAACGTCGAGGGTTCAATTTCTCTTGTATATAAGTATTTTATTGCTTATGTTTTGTGATGCTTGAGATAAGTCGAGGTCAAAACTGGAGAACAATAAATATACATAACAAAAACTCACTGAAAAGTTAAAAACTGAAATCACAATTCACGCTAATCCTGGATTAGCTTAATCGTTCTTTAAACAACCCGGCCCAGATAATTGCTTTCAACTACAAACCTTTGTGCTCACATACATATCACAAACTGTAAGGGAGCAAACCTACATTTTCATAATATTTGTCAAGTTTTTCTGAATCTTCTATCCACTTTGGGTAACCGATCATGTCGAAAGTTGCTGTAACCTAAAGAAATGGAAACAGAGTTTATTATATTTTTATCAACAATTCAAAGAACTCTTTACGATGTTTCACATACGCGTATAGATTACTTACTGCGCACAAGCTTTCCTGGAGCAAGCGCTAAATAAATAAGTAAATAATTAAATAAATAAATTAATTAATTAATTAATTAGGGTTAGGGCCTCCCCCACAGAGGCTTTAAAGGGAAATTTACCAACGAGGTGTAAAGGAAAAAAAGACAGTGAACTTCCTGTCGTCCACTGCATCTCTTTGCACTCTCCCCAATCTCCCTACTGTTTATCTTACAAGCGCGCTTAAAAATTTCTCTGAATTGTACCTTGTTTAGAGCCTTGGTTTTCGTTTCTTCGTCCATCCATTTCACTTGGGGTAAGTTTTCTTTAAATGCTTCCTTGATGCCAGCTATCATTTCTTCTGCCTGGTGAAAACAACAACAACTATTTTATTTTGCCAAAATAAATAGAAATAATTATAGCATCAGGGTAGAGCGCCGGCAAAAATTGAACGTCTCATAAATGTCAGAAGGAGTAATTACAATCTGCGAGGTGTAAATGTCTTGTCACTTCCTAAGGTGAGTAGCACCTAATGCAGCCTTTAACGTTTTAGTTATTACGCCGCAAAACAATGGAACGCACTTCACGAGACTTACGCAGCCTAGCTGGAACCAAGGATTTTATACGCAACGTTCGAAATTTAACGTTTTAAATTGTAAGTTTTATTTTTTAGGGCTTTTTTTAGCGATGTTAATTAATTAAGGATGTTTTAATTGTTATGATTTTTAATCATGGTAATAACATTTTTTATAGCTAGTAGTTAGCATTTTTATATTGTACATATTTTAATTAATTTAGATTTTAAGTTTTTAATTCGTGGAATAACTGTAAACTAGCCGCAAAGCTAAGCTATTTCACGTTAATAAACTATCTATCTATCTATAGCATAAAATAAATTAACAAGAATAGGCAAAAAACTACCCAAATTTTGTCCCATCACCAACAAATTGTACAAGAAAAGGGGAAATCTCAGTCAACACCAAAAACTACCCCTCCTTTAAAGCCTTACTCGAACGCATTCCCCTTATCGCTGATTACTACTAGTATATTGTACATATTTTAATTAATTTAGATTTTAAGTTTTTAATTCGTGGAATAACTGTAAACTAGCCGCAAAGCTAAGCGATTTCACGTTAATAAACTATCTATCTATCTATAGCATAAAATAAATTAACAAGAATAGGCAAAAAACTACCCAAATAGCAATTTAGATAAAAAGTAGAAAAAAGGAACAGGGAAAAAATGAGAATGAAAGAAAAGAAAACACTAAGCCAGCATTAACCATAAGTACATAAATAATGCTTATTCATAGTTTGCTAAAATGAACGCAATGATAGACTTTTTAGTTTTCATCCAAGTTATTCTAGATGGAAGGACCAGAAGAGTGTAAACTGATTAAATTTGCGATATGATAATTAGTTCTAACACGAAAGAACAAAATAAGCCATCCATACAAAACTCAACCATCGAACAAACACGTTCCGACTCGAACCTCACTAGTTAACCCTTGAATATCTAGTATACCACTGTATACATTCTAAGTTGACAGCGTACGAAAATATCTAAAATCGTTGTTGGGGATATTCTATTTATGTACAGTCAACTTCTAAGAATAACAATTAAAATCTATTGAAGTAAGGAGTATTAACATTACGCGTTTAATGATGATTCCCACATTCTCACCTGTAGTTTAGCGTTTTTTCCTGACCGTTCCTTGATGTACAGGTAGCCAGTAGCAAACCCCATGACTGAGTTAGTTTTAGTGACGCAGCTTTTCCAGGGCGGGGCTCCTGTCTCTACTCCTTTCTCCACTTTCAGCAATTCCAGTGACGCGTCACGAAACGGCTTGGACAGCTCCCCAATCAGCGGCTTAATGAGGTGCCATACCATGTAATTTGCCAGAATTCTGTAAATTAAGAATAGATGGAGGTAAGGTCTGTGTTTGAATCTTGTGAGCCATTAGGCCAGCGCTTATCTCTGGTTTCAGAGCATGAAGGGACTAGAATTATTCAGTCTACACTAGGAGCGAGTAGTTATGGGGTGCTAGTTCATCGTAGGAAATCATTCCATCATTCAATACGCCGGTGCCCATTTATACATGAGGGTGGGGCGAGGCACTACTAGAGTCAAATGTTTTGCTTAAGAACACAACAAAATGACGCGGTCAGAGCTTAAACCCGGACCGCTCGATCCCTAGTCTAGCACACTAGATTTTGTTATTTCACCGGCAGAACCCACAGCTGGTATTTCAATGAGTTGCAGCAGTATCATGTCATTTTGGTGTCGGATTAAAAAAAGTGCCTCTCTTCTTTGTGCAGAAGTCGAAATAAGAAAGAAACGAGGCTTGATAGGCGGCAGTGACGTTAAGTTAGAATTTACACTAATTGTTCAGCCTTCACTGACCAGTTGTGATTCTTAGCGAGTTTATCTTCAAGTCTGGATTATTATGTTCAATGGCATACCCTTTAAGCTACGTACATGGTTTCTTGACTTCACTCATGGCACTTGTTTGTACTTTGTTTAGTTTTTTGCTTAGTTGTTTGTTTTCCTCTTTGTCAACTGAAAATACGACGATCTATGAAGTTACCTTCGATCTGTTCTGATGACAAGGTTTGACATGTTTTTCATGTACTCTGGTGTATAAACCACTACATACTCCTGATGTGTGACAGGGCTGCTAAACATTGCATTCATGCAATCCAGCCATGAAATCTAAAATAAAATAATATAGAAAATTACTTGTATCTGCAGTGTGTTAGTTTCAAGCTATTTAATCAAGTCTTGAGATGATATCTTATCACGTCTTAAGATATTTATTCCTTGGAGGAACACCGTATCTCAAGTGGTGCTCAGTTGTGGAGCAGTTTATCCCTTGAATTTCTGCAAGCGACTTCCTTAAATGATTTCAAGGCAAAGTTGAGTCGCCACAGTTCTTAAGTAAGTTTTTAAACACGGCCTCTAAGAATAGCAGCGTCTATTTTTTTTTACATTTTCATTCTGTTATACTTGTAGTTAGGAAGGTAGGTAGTTAGTTTGTTAATAATAGCTTTTTGACAATGGCTGATCAATTAAAAAACCGTGTTAAAATAAAGTTATCATATCATATCATAAATAGGCCCTTTTTAAAGACATACTGGCGAACTAAGCTTGCTAACGTAACATCAGCGCTTCTTCGCGCCTTTACAACATCACCCAGCTTTCGCTTAACCGACTAGATACTGCAAACTAGCTTTTCTTGCGAGGAGCGAATGGGGAGGGGGGGGGGGGGGGAGAGTACTCTGACAGACTTACTGGCATCGAGTAGAAGTGTGTCCTAATTGTGCAAATTAAGAAATGGCAAAATTCTTAAAGGCTCTCCGAGAATGCCAAAATAGCGGCGATACTTGTGTCGATCGTGTACATTTTATCCCGAGCTTTGATCTTTACCGTGTCAAGGATAAAGAACCTTTTCACCTCAGTGAGAAAATATCTTGATTTTAAACTAAGTTCTTCGAAGGAATGTAAGACAAATGTAGATAGGGAAGTTAGGAGAATTTAGTTTCTTTGCTTAAGAAGCATCCTTCCCTTACCGCCGGTGCCAGTTGTTGAAGTTCGGCGACTGTCATTTTGTGATAAATCTTCTCCATGTTTCTCAGCCTCTCTTTTGGTTCATAAATCTCGGCCAGTTTCTTTTCAAGTTGAAACACTTCCTCCATTTGATGGCGTGTGCTATTCGCTTCGCCTCCCAAGAGCGTGCCTACTTTGACCATGAACTCTTTGTACGCTTGCAGGACCTACATGTAGACCCGGAAGAGAAAAGTGTTAGTACGTCATATTCCAGAACACATCGAAAGAGAGGCGTTAAAAAGCTTAAAAGGATCATGTCCCTATCAATAAAGCTATAATTTTAATCCTATCTAGAGAAAATAATTAACAGGGGTTGTTTTGCATACTTATCCATCACTTTTTTTCTGTTTCTTTACGGACTAAAGCGGTTACGGTCTTCTAATGATTTTGTAAATAAAAAACTTGATCCAGTGAACCAATTAGCTAGAGCTCGAACAAAAACATACAACCGGCGCATGCACCTAAGTCCAGCGGTGACTGGATTTGGTGTTTACTCTGATTTGATTGACAAAACAGCGCGTTTTAAGAGTTGTTTAAACCGACAGATTGTCCGAATGATTCCCCTTTTCATGAGCCCAGCAAATTAAAGTTTTGTCTAATTGACTGGAATTGTCCACTCAAGCGATCTGATTGTCGGCTTGTGGGCGTCCACTGGCAGAGATTTATACTAGTTATGCACCGCTTTCGAGTGGTATACTATGGAATATCCCACGAGTCACTTGCATTTTCTCAGTATACACACGAGCCTTTAGGCGAGTGTGTATACCAAGAAAATACAAGTGACAAGTGGGATATTCCATAGTATACCACGAGAAAGTGTTGTGTAACTATTTTATACCATGCCATAGAAAATACGCTTACTAAATTTCGTCGAGAATACAATCGCAGCGCACGATGGGAAGGTTGGGTTGAATACCGTCGAATATACAACGGCTTTCCTGTATTCTGATTGGCTGTATTTTCTATGGCATGGTATAAAACTGCTTATAACCCCGGCGTTGTGGTTGGGTGGGGGGATGAGAATACAAATGCACTTAGCGGCTGCGATAGGAGCCTTTGCATGCTGACGTCCGTTTTCATCCCTGTCTTGAATTATAAAGTGCATTCATACATAAATGTATTACCATATTGACAGTTTCATGTTATATGCCTTCTAAAAAAAAAAGAGAATGAGGAAACCACTTGTCCATGTAAGTGATAAGGAGTGTGTTACTTACCTTGTCTGATTCATTCCTAAAGTAATAATCTCTGTCTGATAAGGTGATACCCGCTTGCTGGACCTAGGAACGTGAAGATTATCAATATAAGTTATTTTTATACTTATAAAGCCCATGATTAATGGAGCGTGCTGGGAATTAGGTTAACCCTAAGCCTTACATGGAGGTCTGCGCCCTATCAGGGACATCATCGAAGACCCTTCTTGAAAACTTTCGTCGCTCTGATTTTTGTAGGGTTATTTCGTTGCGCCCTGACTAACTGCCCCTGGGTCTCCAAGGACGCGCCAGGGATGGACTGGAGAGTAATCTGCATTTCACCTCGTTCGCAATTATATGCAGTTCTGCGCATGAGAAATAAGGCTCGTGCGACAGATCTCATATTTTCACTAATCTCATGTCAGTATTGCTAGAAACATGCTCCATGCATGCTCACTTTATACAGTCCTACACCTACCTGTATTATATTGTGGCTTGAATTTCGGTCATCTGCCGACACAAACATGTAAAACAAAGGCATACTCTTCAGTTTGTGAATTCTACTAAGCGCTTGTTCAAAATTCCATGATTCTGGAGACCAAGGCCCAACTTCGGAAGCGTTGGTTATCGTCCATGATCCCACAAAGTGGATAAGTTTCTTGAGGGGCTCCGAGCCGCGATTTTCGACCACGGTTTTATTCATGCAAGCCGAGAAATAGTCCTTTACTTTGCTAAAAACCGTAGCAGTCTCGTTTACGCCCAAGTGTGCTTTTTCAAGAATCTTTTTCAGGATCATCAGATTGTTGTCCGAAACCTGGTGAAAAGCTGTCCATTTTGAATGACCTTGCGGGATAAAACTGCTTTTGAACCAGTTCCCACACGCGTAGCTGTAGAAGTCATCGCACGGGTCCACGTTTTTGTCCACATGATTTAAAACACTGTATGTTGCAGCGACACATCCTGCTGTCTCGCAGATATCTGGCCCGTATTTACTGCCACCGAAAACCACCGCTATATGATATTGTTTATATATAAGTACAAACGCTAAAGATATAGTAATTATGATGAAAATTATAAGAGCAAGTGCAAGAACTCGCTCCAGGGAAGTCCAATAAGCTCGATGCTTTCGCTTTGCCGTGGCGTAGTCTCTCTCGAGTTGAGCTAACCATTCATCATCGCTTTCGTCGCTTGCGGTATGTAAAGATTTTTTCAGTTCTCCGGCGTGATTGTTTGGTTCGCCGTACTCAAACTGACGAAGCTTAGACCATCTGATATCGGTAGACCAAGTAGAAACCATGTTCCTCAGTTTTCTTACCTATAACTCGCCAGTTATAATGGAGATTTTGAACTATTATCAGAAACTGCAGAACAAAAAGGTTATCCAAGCTCCTTTTGTAGTCGACTGACTTATCCCTGAATCGAAGGCCAAGCAAAACTTATTGTTGAAAAAACAACAAAGGTTCCGTTGATGGGTGACGCAACTTTGTTCGCACGAGAAACTGATTAGATCAGTTTCCTATACAGCAGAAGCTTTTCGTAGCAAAACAATTTCCCCAGTTGTTATAGTTTAAAGTATTTCATCGTAATCAGAAAAAACTCAGACATTTTCCTTTGATCCACCTTTTGTAGTTCATTGTATAAAACGCCAAACGATGATTGGTCGAGGCAGTCAAACATAAAGGCTTGTTGGGTTGACAGCGCAATAAGTACCCGCACTCATGGCAGGTCGTCTATTGAGAAAAAGCTCGTCAAACCTTCACATGAAATTTAACCGAGGCTACCCGTGAAAAAGTTTATAGCAAGCATAGATGAATCTATAAGGAGGGATTTATTGAAATAAATTAGCATTGAAATACTAGAATGTTATTTTTAGTAGTTGTATCAGTGAAATGACGGTGACACGACGTAACTTAAACTTTAATTTCAAAGATAGTTTCACGCTTTGATTTTTGATTTCCCGACAATACTGTATTTTAGTTTAGTTTCTATTTATATATAAATGTCATGTTTGTTTCAGTTGTTTTAGAGATTTTAAAGACTTTTGGTGCGTGACCAATCCGTGGACTCTTGGAACGAGATTGGTGCGTGACGATACAAGCCCAAATTAGGACGTCTGCGAGTGAGGCTAGTGCGTGACCAGTGATAAAACTATTCGTTTCGCTCAGAATTCATGTTGAACTATTTTATGAGTTTTATATTTTAAAGTGGGGATGGTATATAATGTCTCTACAATACAGCCGACAAGATTAAATGATGTCATTGAGATTTTTATTATTATTCGATCATTCAAACGAGGTTCGCCGATTTTCTTCAGCTCGAGAGTAAACTGGGATCACTCCTGGTCTTCCTGGCCTTAGAACTATAGTTTAATACATTTCTTTCAGTATCAAGGAATTGGCAGGGACCCCCCAATATTTCCGAAAAAATAAAGACTTACTGAGAGAAGAGTCTCTGAAGCCCCCCCCCCCCCCCCCCCCCCCCAACTTCAAGTCACAAGTCAGCCCCCCAACTGGAAAAATGCTCTGCGGTCCCTGATTTTTTTTGGAGCAACAATGGTGGCAAAATTCTTTAGTTATAGGTATTTTCTCAGTACATCGGTTCCTTTTAAATGTACAACCAAATTACTAGCTTTATGTTGCTTCTGAATAATAACTAAATAAAACACAGTTGCGTTGCATTTTACACTGAACATTTCTCCAAGTAGCTCTAAGTCGCTCGTTTGTTTCACAGGAGACCGCTGGATACGGAAACATAGGGCGCGCGGCCTAAAAAAGATGCCGGAGGATCGTGGCGCGACTGGCTAGTTCCGAGCCATTTCTTGATTTAGTGTGTCATTCTGCTCAGTGTGCTTCGTACATTACGTACGAACAAATAAATTCCGCGCGGTTACTCCGAGATTTCAAAACGATCCTACTCAAGTAATTCTATCGACACGAAACGAGTACGCAGTTAACGATCACATAATAAAATTAGAGTTTCGTTTATGCGCTAATTTTTGCGTTCGACGGTAGGAGAACGCATCCTAATCTTGCGGTGGCCTGTGACCCCGTGGTTGTCCTGTGAACGCGCAAGCGAAAGTGGTTCTATGTGTGGTACTATGTGGGTGTTTACCATTTACAAAAAATTTCGGAAAATTTCCGTTGGGAATTTCCGTTGGGAAGAGTGCGTTCCATTTAGACTGGTCTCATTCGTTCACAGGCTCCTCTCTGCTCTCTGTTCAGTTTCTGTTCCAATCATCCGCGAAAGATGTTTATACTCAAGTGCCGTGATGAATGTAATCATAAAGTTCGAAGTTGACAAGGAAAATCTGATAAATTCAAAAGATTAAGGGGAAATCAGTATCCTTGCAGCGGCTGCGACTTTCATGAGACGCTACCTGTGCCACAATAGTAACGCTATTTCGAATGTAGTTCTTTGTCAGCAAATTCGATCGATAAATTAAATATACTTGCTTTTCCCAAAGAAAGCTTGGCTTCAGGCAGAACGTTTACGTACCATTTATCGTGATGCAGTATATTTTGTATAACTGATGGAAATACTTGAGTAGAGCACTCGTTTTAACCCTGAAAACTCAACCATGAAGAACTTAATTACATAAGACTGACCCGCCATTTCAGTTGAGGAGCCGTGAGACCCGGCGGCGAAAAAGGCTTGGGACTAGTGAGAAAGACGAGAAATCTGTAAATGGAACACGAATTTCCACTGGGAAGTTTCCACCGGGAAAACGGGACTACCTTTTCAGGTTGTCCGTTTATTTCGGGAATTTTCCAGTGGGACGAACCGAAAAGTCGTGTTCCATTTACATCCCACCCGGAATTTCCGGAAATTTTTTGTAAATGGTAAACACCC
>NC_135759.1:41593083-41616582 GCF_052425735.1 Oculina patagonica
TATGGAAAGCCAAATGGTGCAAAATTCAACGTCGAAAATGTCATTTACATTCAACAAACACAATCACATTCAAGATAATAACTTCATCAAATTCAACAAGTGTGATCACATTCAACCCAAGAAATTTAATCAACTTCAACAAAGGTGAAGATACGATCACAATCAACCAAAGAAATTTGAGCAGATTCAACAGATTCCGATAACAGTCAAAGCAGCAAATACAGTCAAATTCAAAAAATGTATAAAGACGATGATATTCAGCCTTTATATGATCACATTCAATAATAACAAAGTACGATCACATTCAAGAAGGGCTAAAGTCTGTCAACAAATCCCATGATCCTTTACGAAGGTTAACAGCGTAGTGATGGACTGGGAACGAAGTACCCAGTCCACGGTCTCCTCGGTCAACAAGATGGCGGACGGGGATTCTTCGACAGAGTGGGAGTTATTTTTTAACTCTCTCTTGCGTATTCTCGATGACTGCGAGAGTTTGCCACCCACATCTTTGGAGAGGGAAATGCTAGGTATGCGTTTAGAGCAGGCTGTGTACGCTTTGCAGCAAGTTGTGTCGTTTGCTGTTGATCAAAGTGATTCCGAGAGTGAAGCATTTCTTTATGAGCTGTTGAGAAATTATCAACTGCTTCACATCGAATTGAGGCGCCCAGAATCCTCTACTCAATGCACTAATCTTGCTGTTTACGCTTTGGAATCCCCGCCTTTGAGTCGTACTACTAGTGCTGGAAGGCCAAAAATTGAAATAAGTGAAGATGTGTTACTCCAATTGCGCTCTTTAGGCTTTAAGTGGAAGCACATAAGCGACATGTTGCTTGTCTCAAGGTGGACAATACGGAGAAGGGTTATAGAGTATGGTATAGAAGAAACAACTGTCTACTGTTGACTTGTCTTACAATGTAATGTAAGAGCTCACAAATGAGGTTAATCCCTGTGAATTTTCTGATAGTTTTGGAATTGATTTGTATGTGAATGCCTTGTCAATTGTTTTGAATTGAGCAAAGTACCAGTTGATGGTAAATTCCAGTCTTCAAGAACAGACTAAGGGCCTCTTCACATGAGCCCGGTTTACGGGATGTCTCGGTTACCAAGACGGATTTTGACGTCTGTTCATATGGAAAATTTTAGCCCGGTTGACGGGGATAAAATTCAAGAAACGAGACCGAAATGGCGACACATAAAGTTGCATCTTTCGCAACTATCGTAGCTTTATCGACCCTTTTTACTTTACTTTTAAAGCTAATTCGCATATTTCTAACGTGGAAATAGATACGAGGCAAAATTATGCCATATTGACCACCCAGTTACGAAAGGAAAGCTATTTTCTCAAAAAATGTTGCGTCCCGGCGACCGGGCTGGAGTGTTCATATGGGAAAATTTTCTTCCCGGTTGCCGATATCTCGGTTGTAGAAACCGAGATATCGGTAACCGGGCTGGCCCGCCTTCTCATATGAACACATCGAAAATTCTACAAAGAAAATAGGAGTGAGCCGAGATCTCGGTAACTGGGCCAGCCCGGTCAACCGGGATCATATGAAGAGGCCCTAAGCCCCGTTTTGTGTTCCGAAGTTGCTAAGCAACATGATGCATCCTAATTGAGCTGTGATGGCGACACAACTTTCAGAGTATTTTTTAGTTCTCCCAATATTCTTTTCTTGGAAAATAAAAATTGAAAACAAAGATTTGCCAAGAATGGCACTTGTTCTCTCGATTATGACAATCAATTGACAGTGAAATGTAGCATGTACATTTAATATTCATGGTCTTTGGTATTTACTTCACCTCCCCCTTCATGGAAAAATATTCCACATGTTCAATTTTAAGGGAGAAGCCCTGTAGTTAAGGATTTGTTTGAAAGTAAGACCTGTTAAAATTCCTGAGCAACTGGTCAACAGGTGTTAGTGAAGGTGGAATTTTTTCTTTCTTTTTTTTAATGCAGTAACTATGCACTTAATAGGATATATTCAGATATGGCACTATCTGTCTAAGGAGAGTTATTATGGCAGTTTTTACATTTGTTCTAAACAAAATCTTATTGAACAAATGACTAAAAATATTACTTTTTTTGGAAATTACCCTTTTCTCAATCCAGATGCATACAACCTTGTTGTACTACAAATAACTGGCCCTTGCACTTCTCCTGTATTAATAAAGTTGTTATTATTATTATTTGTGAATCATCTTGTGAAAATCATTTTTCTCCATTTCGTAGTGTTTGTAGTTTACTTTTGCTGGCAGTTAAGTTCCCTTAAAAATAGTTGTAGTGAGGATTAAAGGCATTGTTGTGTTAAGTTGAGATCCTTGCTGGTATTCCTAAATATAAATGTATAGGCTAGGATGGCTAGGTAATGTATTTGACCACAAACCCCTTTTCCAAACAAGACTGCCCCTCTATATGATTTAGCATGCAGCTTGTTTCTCAGGTTCATGCGAACAATAGCTATTTGAGTGTAATGCTACACAGAAGGCAATGCGAGAACAGCAAGACCATGTTTTCAAACAAAACAAGTAAATGTCAGTGTTTAAACAGTGACAATGTTTAAGAGTTTTAGGACACAAGGGTATCGCTTGACTGGCAATCTTACTGTATACAAGGCTGTGTCGATCAATAACAGTTCATGCCCACCTGTATTCATGCAAGATAATAAATCTGCATTCCTTGTTTCAATCATTGTTGTTCACCCACAGCAAGAGAAGTGAACCAGAAACATAAATAAACAATAACAACAACAACACTACCAAAAGAAAATTTTACAATATCATTATAATATATAAAAAATAACTGCAAGCAAGACCTGATCACTTGTGGTGTTTTTACCCCTGCTCAAAACATGATGGGATTTTTATACAGGTTACACTTCATTAATTAAAACATTAACAGTAACTAACTAAAAATAAATATAGTCGTTCCTGGAGTGCTCAAATAAAAATTACCCTGAAATGACGGCTATACAACAACAACTTTAACAGTGTTCTGGCAACAATATAGGAACTGGAACTGATACAGAACTGTAATACATTTTAGTGTTCAAAGGTTATATCTTGCAGTCACCTCCATGTCAAGAAGAGGAAAATGACCTAACATTACAGAATTTAACGCTACAGTAGACTTGACATTGTAGGAGTTTGTTCCACTTACTAACACAAACACTCAGAACAGACTTTGGGGAGTGTTTAAAGTAACAATATCAACATAAATGCAAGCTAACAAAATATTCTTTTAATTAAAGTGGCTTGCCTGGATTTTTCGAGGGCACTCCATCCCAAATTTGGGAGCAACTACACAATGCAGGGCCACTTCGGTCCACCGTGTCGGCACTCTTTATAGAACGAGGCATAACACAATAGATGCTATTCTTATTCAATGACATGCAAATAAGTGGCCCTGTATTCTGTAGTTTTGCCCAATTTCAATGGCTGATAATTCACTGTCAAAGATCAGACACACTAATTCACCAATTTACTAAAAAATTAATGAACTTTCCAAAATCGTAGGTTTCATTAATTCCATCAGTGTTGCTATAGCAGTGCAGAGGTGATATGTATTTTAGCTATCGCCTACATCGATCAACAAGGGACATTTGGTCATTTTAAAAGTTTAGGTCTAGTTGTTAAAAAATGATGTAAAATACATTATGTCATTTGCTGTGTAGCTAGCTAGGTAACACTGATTTCAATCAAACCTATTTTTAGTAAATGGATGAAGTAGTAAGCCAAAATGAGCTCTGACAGTGTATCAGCAATTAAACTCGGGAATGGATGTAGCCTGCGTTGCAGACGAACAAAACCCCGGTTTTATCCGGATATAACCGGGGTTTTGTTCGTCTGCAACGCAGGCTAGAATGGATGGTGTGTCCAAGAAAAATTAAGGCGAGCCACCTAAAATGTCCTGGTAAACACTTTTCGGAACTTGTACTTTGGCGGTGGGTGCTTTAGCAGCTTTCTTTTTAAAACGAAGGCTATGCGCTGGAACAGTGTTAGCTCGCTTTGGTGTCTCTCTTCCGCCAGAAAACCATTGTTTTGCGAAGCGATCGCAGTCCCACTTAATCGTCCAGCAGCTGACGAAGCAGAAGCATTTATGAGCTGTCGAGTCCTTTGAACTAATGACTGAACTCCAGGGTTTCCTCTGCTGTGGGAGGCAGGTTCTTCCCTGACGCAAATTCGCACTTGTTCTTCGATACTTGGGGAAACATGCGAAGCCGATGTTCTATCCGCCATTTTGAATGCCCTATGTGCTCCAGTTCCCATCATGCACTATAACTACGATTGAAGGGTTCATGGGATTTGTTGACAGAAAAATTTTATTGTTGATCAAAATTGAAATGTTGAATGTGATATAAATCACCTTCGTTGAATTTGATAAATTTAATTGGTTGAATGTGATCACACTTTATATAAGTACTTGTTGAATTTGATGAAGTTATTATCTTGAATGTGATTGTGTTTGTTGAATGTGAATAAGATATCCGATATTGAATTTTGCACCATCTGGCTGTCCATAAATCGGCGAAACGAAACGAAAAGAAACCACCGAAACAAGCGAAATTCAGGACTAAACCGGAGTGCTGTTCAGACTATTCACTAACGAACCGAAGTGCTTTCGTTGGTCTTCGTTGCGTTTCGGTGGTTTAACCTCTTTCCGTTTCGGGTTTTAGTATAACAGTCAGGGTCTAGCCTGTGTACAGCCGTCCCACTCCGCTCAAAAAAATCGCTGACGGAAACAAGAGCGGGATTTGAGAAAACGCAAAAAACCTTATAAAACCCTTTTGAACGTGATTCGAGATTTGACTACTCCCCGGAAAGCGGGATTCGCCAAAATTTGAAAACGGGATGCGGGATTTTAAGCTCATCGCGGCACCAAAAATCAAAAGCCCTTTTGGCTCAGTGTCTCATGTCACGTTTTGTTTTCGCTCTTCCCATGGAGGGACTCGCAAATGAAAGGGGCGGGGATGCTCGTCGTTTCGCTTAGGGGTGAAAATTTCGGATTTTTGGTCTTGCTTTAGCCTGCCGTGCTGGCGAGAGCTAGCGATCAGAGTACGAATCCAAGATGGCGCTAGCCCGTCAAAATGCGTTCGCTCGCAAAAATACGCCTCCATAGCATGCAGGCTATCCTCGCTTAGGGTGTTCCGGGCAAAACGCTAATGTTTTTAGCCATAATGGTCTCGTTTAGGGCTAAACACAAAGAAATATACAAATATAAGTTATATTCTTAGTTTTTTGGTATCTTTTAGGGGTCAAGAAAAGTTTGAGCCACACCCTAGGTTGGTCTCTTTTTTAGGGGTTCTCTTCAAAACGACGAGCGTCCTCGCCCCTAGCCTGTTCCAGGCTCTCGGTAGTCGGAGGAAAGCGAAGAACACCTTCCTCCTTCTTTTTTCCTCGCTCGCCCGTGTTTTTCGCTTTCCCCTAACTACCGTGAGCCTGTGACAGGCTACCCCGCCCCTGGCATATAGGAGTCCCTCCGCGGGCGCTTTCCTCGTCAAAAAAACAAAACAAACCATTAAAAGAACCTCGTGTTAAATAAGCTTGACAAGTCACAAAAAAACGCAGAATCCCTGAAAAGTGCACAATGGCAGCAATAAATCGAAAGAAAGACTACATTGTTTACGGTCGGACACGAGGTACCACTTATTAGATAGCTTTTGTCCTTTACATAATGATCCCTCATGGATACCTCGAACTTGAGTATATACTCCATATATATGGATTGATACCTCCGTTTTCGGTATTTATCTCTTACGTAAACAATGGAAAATACTGGGGTGTCCGTTTTAAAAATACAAGTTTATACCGGGGTTTTAAACTAGTGTCACGGTTCTCTAGCCGGAATTTAGGCATTGCGTGACTGTTTGCCCTGGTGAGCCAATAGCCGCAATTAATTGCACAATACACCACAGACACTGGACACTGCACAAATTTCCAAGCGTGAGTCAGCTTTTAAATTTTCGTCTGCTGAAATGGCGAGTGGAGGTGAGTTTCAAACAGTCAGTTTATCTTTATTGTGTCTGTTTCACTTTAGGAAAAGAATTCATGATTTATCATTCTGTTTTGGCTTTGTTAATGCCCTTGCGACCAGACGTATTTATTTCACGCTTGTAAAATGGCCCGAGGGAAACTTGGCCTGATAGCAGATTACTAGTGTAGGTTTTGTTGGCTGTGGATTCACTCGGCCAGCGTACCGTGCGCTAAGACGGGACATTTTAAATTGCTATGTTTAAAAAGGTTGAAATGGCTAAATCATGAAATAAATCTCTCAAATGCAAGAGGAAAACAGATTTTAAGGAATCGACCTAAGCTTTCAGTTGATGTCAGACATGTCAATTTTCACATCTCAGGTGTGAATCGCGTTTTAATTGAAGCTTCAGGGTGAGCGTCTGTAGTCCAAAGTTGACATAAATTAGTTGACTTAGCTTGTTTCTTTTAGAATGTCGGGACAATTTTTTGTAACTGTACTACTTGAGGGCACGTGCGTCGTTGGTCCTTTGACGTTGCGTGACACGACGTGCGGTTAGACATGCAGGGACATGCAACATTGAAGATAACTATTACAGTCAAACCGGATGTTCTTTTGATGGGAACTTTCTTTATCCTTAAATAGGGTCAGGGTTTAAGAACCTTGGCGGCACACCCCTATCCGAAATTTATGTGCCTGAATGAGCAACCTGATTAAAAATTTCATGTCCGGTCTGGTCTTGAGATGCTCCCCATAAATTCATGTGTTACAGAAGTCTTAAGTTGAAGACTGTATTCGGGCCAATAGTGGTTTGCAAGTCAATTTTAACCAAAATATTCTGACCTGCATCTCTTTAAAGTAAGAATATATAGCAGAATTATTGGCTACAAAAGAGGCGATTGCAAAAATGGGATCTACTGACCAGATTCAAATTTTAGCCAAAAGTCAGCTCAATATATCATTTTACTTGACCCTTTCCTAAACTTCAACCTGTTAAATCCGTACCCTTTTATATACCTCACCAGCCTGAAAAAGGTACCCCTTTCGGGTGGAACCTCCCTGTTTAGTCCACCATAGGGAAAACATACCCCCCCCCCCCCTAATAGTTTTGCACAGTCTTGTTTAACCTGTCTTTCTCTCCACAGGCCAATCTGTATGATGTTGTTACATTTTCTATAGGGAGACATCAGTTGGGATGGAAAGTCATAAGATATAAACATTACCTTATTACATGAAATTTTTGCGACACTTTAATTTCGCGAATTTTGCGATTCCAAAAAAAATCGCGAAATTTAAGTGACGCGAACAATAAGTGTCGCGAACATAACATGACGCGAAAATTAAGTGACTCACATTATGTCAATAATCAAGATAGGATAAGTTTAGTACCACTGAAGGAAGAAATTATCAATCTTATGGATGTTGTCGTCAATTGACTCAAGAACAATAACTCATGCACGTACAAGCATAACCTACTTGTAGACATTGTGAGAACTGCTCTGTTGTTGCTATTTCCAAGATTTTAGTCCTGCCCTTGCGTTTTTGTTAATTTTGACGTTATTTTTCCTTTGATGAAGTCGTTTTATTTAATTCAATGGAATGTAAAAAAATATTGCCAAGGAAATGTAAACTGTGTCTTACTCAAAAACGCAAAATTAAAGTGATTCAAAATACAAAATTTTCGCAAAATCGCGAAATTTAAGTGTCGCGAAATATGCGCACCTCAAAATCGCGAAATTAACGTGTCGCGAAAATTTCATGTAATAAGGTAATCATTTTGCACTTGTTTGGCAGGTCACTGTGCATGTGGGCCAGGATATGCCACACCCCTGAATGCTATGAAAGGCCCCAGGGAAACTCTTGTCTACCTTCCCTGTATCCGTACAAATACCGGGGTAGATAAACCAGATTACCTTGCTACTGTTGATGTGAATCCTCGTTCTACAACCTACTCAAAGGTATCTCCGGTATACTTGACTAGTCAGCTTATGTTGTCAGTAATAGGTCATTTGTAGGTAATTTTTAGGTTTCCTCAGTTAGTAGACGGGGCTTTCCCCTCAGCTCTGAAATTTGACACATAAATAAAGTTTCCATTATTATCATTATTTATATTAACTTTTTTATTAGGTATAAAGCAAAATAGAACTTTAAAATCAGGGACTCTGTAGATGTACAACGAAGTTCATTTGACTTGAATTTTTTGCTGAACTCTGCAATAATTTTGGTTAAAAAAGCATGCAGTTTCCATATTTGACCAATTTGAACTCTATTCAAGAGCAAAATTAACTACATACCCGTACAAAATTTTGTCCGAGATCTCACCGAGATTGCCGAGATCTCAGCTGGGTGGCTCCTTGGGTTACCGAGATCTCGGCGAGAATTCGACAATCTCAGCGAGAATGTCGAGATCTCGCCGAGATTGCCGAGATCTCGGTTAAAATTTTGTACAGGAATGTGCCTGTGCACTTGCCATTGCTTAAAAATTTGTCGATTTGACTCGGATTAGCTTCTTATACTATTTGCACAACCATATAGCTTGGTCCTATTGTAAACACAACTTGAGCTCGACTCTACTAGCTACTAACACAGGGTTATTTTGAATGTAAGCAAAATTTCATTGGTAAGGTGTTTGCCCGGATCTATTGATCAATCCCATTTTAATGTGGTCATTATTCAATGGCATGTGAAGGGTAACGTTGCATTGTTTCACTATCAATTTGATTGAATGACGTTTTGCACTGAAAATCCAGGGAGAAATTGTTAATTACTACAGTAGAACCCCGGTAACTGGAACTCGGATAACTCGAACAAACCCGCTAACTCGAACTAACTTCTATTTCCCTTGGATCCACTTTTCAGTCATTTTTACTTGGTTTACTTGAAACCCCCCCCCCCCCCCCCCAACTTAAACTGTTCTTCGTTTCCCTTCAGAGTTCGAATTACCAGGGTTCAACTGTACTAATAGAAACAGTTTGATGAATTTGAATTGTCACTGTGGTTTTTTTAGGTCATTCATCGCCTGCCAGTGCCTTACAAGGGAGATGAATTACATCACAGCGGTTGGAACGCCTGCAGTAGGTGAGTTGAGTTACAATGGTAAATTTAATATAGACATCTCAGATGCAACACAAACGTTTTGTACTGATGACGAAGGTCTAGTCGCGTCTCTTGTATTTTCTCGGATAAGGTATTACTTGCGCGCTAGACTGTTCACAGCTTCTCTATTTTTCAATATGCAAAAGAATGCAAGAGTCTTCGGCCTGACCCAAACATTTAAAACTGATCAGCCACACCCCGAGGATCTGCATCAGAGCTCATCAATAAGGACTCTTTCCGGTTCGAATTGGCTTTACAGGCGTCTGACGAGCAAGCAGAGCAAGAGACGAATTTTATAATAGTGGGCAGAAAGAAAAACGTATATTCAATCAAATACTTACTTCTTTTGGCATTGCATCAAGACACCATAACCCAGTTTATAACCAAGTCTTATTTTTCAGTTGTTTTGGTGACCCGAACAAGAGGAGAAATCGCCTCATTATGCCATCTTTAATTTCTGGTCGGATTTATATCTTTGATGTAGAAAGTGATCCTAGAGCTCCACGGATACACAAGGTAACTCAAAACTAAGTAGATGCTAGTCCAGTCCCTGAACTCTCCCTTCCGCGCGCCCTTTATAGGGGTTCAACCCCAATAAATGGCGCGCGGACGAGGGAGTTCAGGGTCTGGACTAAGTAGATGCATAATATACGCAGTTATGCGGGGAGGGGGGGGGGGGGGTGTGTGGTCGGGGTAGGAGCTCAAGAAGGTTGCTGTCACTCCTGTAAATTTTTTTGGAGCCCAAACGTGTGGAAAAATAGCAAAACAAGAGCTTAAAAAGGGGCGATTGCTAAACAGTGATAGATTTTTGGAGTTTCTGATGTCAAGCTTAGTCGATTCAACCTTTGTTCTAAAAGTTCCGAAACAGCAGAAACAAAACATTTTCTTCAGTTTGCTTACTCGAGTTCCTCCTTCTTGCTATATGCTTCCGATCCTTTCAATTCATGTGAGCAAGTTTTTAGCACTGTGCCAATCGAGATGACTGATTTGATTATTGATCACAAATAGGACACAAACAATTAAGTGAACCAATCTGATCAAAACTCGAAGTAAATATATGTAGCCGTTACGAAGCGCGGAAAAACGTGCGCGAGCGAGTCACGATTGGTTTTGGTTTTACTTTTGTTTAGATGAGAGTGGCGGGATTTTTTTAAACCAATCACTAAGCGTAGTAATGCAAGCTAATGCAATACCAAAGCAAATGTGAATTTTCATCGGACAGATCTTCCCATGTATTCAAGCATTTGCAGAATCCAGAGTCTGTGCCTCCTGCTTGATAGATTGTTTCATCTAGACTCTGCAGCTACAAGGTACAAAGTCAAGCTTTAAGAATCATGTACATCAATTGGAAAAGCCCGACCTGGATCGACAGGTCGAACACATTAATTTGACGCTTTCCTTGTAAGCGCCTTGCAATCACAACCATTACACTGACGATGACGGATGTACCGTCGAAACATGTTTGTAAAATTGAAAAAAGTCGTTCTTTTTTAGACGAAAATGTGAATTACTTTCGACGCGCTCTATATCATTCTAATCCAGTACTTTCTGACCAGTGTGTGACATCTTTGACGTTATGGAACTGCGTTTACCATATTATTTGGCGTCTCCTTGCCGATGAGATAGAAAAAGACGCCTGGAACTATGTATATTTGCCGTTTTATTAACTCGACATTGATTTCTCATGATGTTTAAATATTTTCACAGGATCCTTCACTTCCACTGATCTACTAAGAAACGTTTTCATGTATGTTTTTTACTTTTTGCGCGCGTTTCTTTTGCAACAGATAGTTCAGCCAGAAGAGGTCGCTAAGAAGACTGGACTTGGCTTTCCCCACACAACACATTGCCTGGCTAACGGAGAGGTCATGATTAGTTCTCTAGGAAAACCTAACGGGGAGGGAGAAGGTCAGTACTATGAAATACTAACGGGGAGGGAGATGATCAGTACTATGGAATACTGCTTACATAGCGGATTTGTTTTCTCGGGAAGCGTTGTTTTTAAATCCTATACATTTATGGGACAAGAAAAGCTGTCCCTTGTTTTGAGTTAGCTGACAGCCGGGCGAAAATACATGAAAGTCGTACTTGATGTTAGACCAGTTTCAGCTTAAAACTTATCTTAAGGCAAATGCCTGGCAATCCGAATCGGTAAAGAAAATTAATATTTCGAGCTTGAAAATACGCTGTAATGCCAATACACCCACCCCACCCCCTTAAAGCGTTACTTTAACAATTTCTCGAACTGATCTTGACTTTACCTTTATTTTTCAGGAGGTTTCGTTATCCTGGATGGAAAGACGTTCGATGTCAAAGGACGTTGGGAGTCTGGGCCCCCTGCTCCAATGGGATATGACTTTTGGTACCAGCCCTTTCACAATGTGATGATCAGTACAGAGTGGGGAGTACCTAACGCTCTTACTAAAGGATTCAAAGTTGAAGATGTTCAGGCGGGTAAGGAATTTTTGTATCCCACAAATAACAAAAAAATAGGAAACACAAAATAGGTAACGCGCAAGATAAGTAACGCACGTGTGCGTTACAGTTTTAGAAAACTAAAGTCTGTGTGAGCCGACTTCAGTAACCAGTTTCTGACGAATACGGGCCCACGCAAGTGTACTCTTGCCAGTTTGGGTGTGGCATATTAAAAGTGGCAGTTTCCTTTTTCTGCCGCCCAGTCAGAGCACACTATAATTTTTAACACATCTATTGCTGAAGATTTTTTTCACAAAGGTCACCCCTTTTTGATAAAGCAGATAGAAGATTGATTTGGTTTTACTTTTGGTTTGTTGCTCTGTAATGGCTTAACGTTAACAAACTCCTCTTCCCGAAATTTCAGACCTAACTCCTAACAGTGTGTTTAGTGACTTTTGATGTTCAGTTTGCAGAGCTTTGTTTTGTGTTTCATATCATTCTGTTACTGAGAAAAAATTACCACGTCAGAAAATTAGATGCACCTGAAGACATCTAAAGCTTTTGAGACGTAAAATACCAGTACCAAATATAAACCATTAAATTTCTGATATAAAAAGTTACTTTTTGATAATAACGCCCCTAGCCCCAACAATAAAATGAGCTCAACAATAAAAACCTTTGTTCAGAATTTTGGGGTAATAGCTCTTGTTCAAATATTGTTTTGGCGTTGACAAAGATTTAAAACTATCCATATTCATGAATATTCACCAACGTTTTGTTGCAAAAGTTATACGTAGCGTGAAGATACCTTCCTTTTTAGGCAAATACGGATCTCACTTGCACGTGTGGGACTGGACCTCACGGACCATTCAACAGACAATAGACTTGGGAGTGGGCACCATTCCCCTGGAAATAAGATTTCTGCACAACCCTGAAGAGCCGCAAGGATTCACGGGATGTGCACTTAGCAGTACCATCGTCAGGTTCTTCAAAAACCAGGTAAAGTTTAGCAAATTTTTTACTGGTTGGGACACAATTGGGGTTGGCAATGAGCATGTAGTGATCGAACAAGGAGGTGGGGCGAGTTGTCCAAAACAAGAGGGTCGGGTAGGGATTGAGGCAGTATGCTGCTAAGTCATCACTTTGCTAAAAGTTATTGCGCGCGTCAGTCATCACTCTTTCCTGATTTTGAACCATTTGCATCTCATTTGTTGGCAGTACAATACGCCAGCGACGTTTTTGTGGTCTTTTGTGTTCCTTTAGTTAGATGATTAGTTAGATAAACGAGACGGGAGGAATAACGGAATTATTAGGCCCTTTGCGCGCGCGACATACCCTGTTTTTGCTCGGCTATACTTTCTTTTTTATAAATATATTTTCTCGCAGCAGCTCAACATTGTGATATTTTGCAGATGGACATTTGGGGTACTGAAACTGTCATCAAGGTCCCAAACAAGAAGGTTGAGGGCTGGGCTCTACCGGAAATGCCAGGTCAGCACTACATCTCGTTTCCGGTTATTAAGGCTATCGCGCAGTCATCAGGAAGAAATATTGTGTGCCTCCCACTTTCCGTACCTTTTTTCCCTTGCTTCCCGTCACTTTCCGTAGTGGTTCACTCCTCTTTGTCCCATTTCTTTTGCAAAATATAATGAAATGTTGAAAAAAAATTAATTCTTCCCGGTTCCCGCCACCTTAGAAATCCCGTTTCCCACCCTCCCTTCACACGCCACCCGCCCCTTTTCTCTCGGGGTCCCGTAGTTCTGTCACCCTCTACATGTTGAGATTCTATGAAAAATCTTATGAATTCTTGCCATGTGTTATTTAGGTCTGATTACCGACATTCTGATTTCATTGGACGACAAGTTCCTGTATTTCAACAATTGGATTCATGGAGACATTAGACAGTATGACATCACAGATCCCATGCACCCGAAACTTGTTGGTCAGGTAAATATTTGCACTCTATGTACTAACGATTTCTTTGCCTTTTGTTTTAGGTAGGTAGATCATGTTAAATATACATTATCTCTTTTACACAAATGACGGTATGAGCGGTCCCGGTCGCAAACGAAATGCACCTAGCTCCCAGGTAGCACTCACACAAATGAAACACACCGCTTTACTATCTGTCAAAAAACCGCCGCACATATCTTGTCGTGCAAAAACTCAGGGAGAAACGTTTTGTTAACGAATCTGATCCAAAGCAAAGAAATTGGCTTGGCCAGCCTCAGCAAACGCAAATCATGAATGCAAACAGCCAATCAGAATTGGAAGCCATAACTCCACCGCTAACTCATAAAAGAAGTTGGACAGAACAAGTTTTAAAAGTTTAAAAACAATCTTTTTTTAAAACATCCCTTGTAGCTGTTTATAGGTGGCAGTATTGTCAACGATGGTCCAGTGAAAGTGATACAAGACTCTGAGCTGAGTGGACAGCCTGCGCCATGTTACGTGAAGGGGAAGCGAGTGGAAGGAGGACCGCAGATGATTCAGCTCAGTTTGGATGGCAGGCGGCTTTACGTAACAACATCACTGTACAGTGTGTGGGACAATCAGTTCTACCCTAATCTCTCCAAGTAAGAATCACTGAAATCTCCTCTTTAACCAATTAAATCTCGTCAATGAAGATTTACGTCCCATTTAGCATTTGTACACCCGTTTGTTTATCAGTTTAAATTTTCATTTCACCGAGTCAGTGACCTACCTACTCGGTTAGCTTTAACAAATTGTTTTCATGGCAGTTAATTTCCTAGAGTGTTGTTTTAGAAATGCTTTGTCAAAGAGAGTTCATTTTACGGAACAAAAGCTAATATGGCATCTTCTCGAAGTATCACCGATTGTCATTGCCCAATTAGAAAAAAACGGGAGCAAAATTGACGTCAAACGTCAGCTTGTTGCTATGACGATTATTCTGTTGCCTAGTAACCTACCTACTACATCCGTACCATTTGATACCAACCCACTTAAGTCTTACTTCGAAGTAATTTTCAAGGATGAACATTATCGAAAAGGAACATCGTGAAATTGTATTGAATTCTTTATCCAGGAAAGGCGCCATGTTGTTACAAGTGGACGTTGACTCAGTGAATGGCGGTCTCAAGTTGAATCCTGATTTCTGTGTGGACTTTGGAGAAGAGCCTGACGGTCCAGCACTCGCTCATGAAGTTCGTTATCCGGGGGGAGACTGCTCCTCTGACATATGGCTGGTGGAGACAAAACCGGCAAAGTTGTAACTTCAGCTCAGGACAAAGGGACGAGAACTTGGCGGTCTAACCGATTGTAACAGGAACACAGTGATCAATAATATATTATCAACCAATTGCTATTATGCTCAGAAAACTAAGGTGTTAACTGATTTTCAATAAAGACTTACAGGAGAGCACAATCTTTTTTTTAGATCATTAAGTGAGTGAAGATGGCCTCTTACAATTGGGCGCGGCTATTGCCAAGTGCCAACCGATCATGCAAGTCCCAGGCCCACTTTGCTGACCACACCTTCCCAAGGAGGGGCTCAACTCAGGCCCCATCCACACAAGTGCGTTTTCGTCGATGCCTTTTTCAGCTATCCAAACTACAACGATCGGAAGAGCTCCTCTGCGTTTTCCCCGTCCACACTACAACGCACTAAAAGCACTAACGCCATGAAAAAAAGAAAAAAAACACACAAGTGTTATGTGCGCATACGACAAACAGACGTGTCCCCATGTCTTCCGGGTGTGTTTCGGATTCGGATGTTTCACACTTGAAAGCATTATAACCCTCGTGCAGGATGGTCTCTTTCTCTGGGTGATCAACAAAAGATTGCAAAAAACGATGTTGAATTCTAGGAGAGCGATTAAGTTCGAAAGCAAAGAAAGGTACATCATTGTCAGCTATAATTTCTCTCTTCCAATGAAACTCGATCGGAGTTACGTCATGAGAATAACGTCAGCGTTTTCGAAAACCTCCGTTTTTGTCAACCACACTTATACGATCACGCTTCGGTTATAAACGTCTCCACTTTGAACAGCGTTTTTAAAAGTACGCGTGTTCGTTTTCGATCGTTGTAGTGTGGGCGATATAGGAGAAAATAAACGCATAGACGAAAGACCATTAGGGTGGACGGGGCGTCAAATTAGTCGTCGTACTAGGAGAGCCAAACTTTGGAATCTTTACCTTAAATAGAACTCCACCCGTACCCCACTAAAAAAACATGGGTCTCTTCGTGCATGGAAAGCCTCCCCAGTCTTAGCGGTGACTTTGAACTGTCCCCACTCCCATCCCGCGCGCAAGAGATTACCCTTCAGATAATGCTACGCGTGCGCCTTACAGACTTTCTTCGACCACAAGGAAGAACAGGGATTTATTGTTTCTCGCGTGGAATAACGCGAGATTTGGTTGGTCCGTGTAGATAAATGCTGGTAAACAACATGAAAACCCGTAACGATAATAGATGATTGTGTTACAACATCTTTGTTGAAATGAAGATTTTGATCTCATCTGATGATGCTGAAACTTGACTTTTCCTTGACTTTTCTTTTTTACTTTGAGCCATCGAGACCTTGCATTTTTGCACGCATATGATTGTTTTTTTTTTTTCATTCAGAAAACGCACTTTTCCAGGAGCCGTAATCTAGAAGTAGCAAAAATGGAAAAAAAAAAACGTAGGTCTACATTTACCACTTTTACGGTCTCAGTTCCCGGTTATGGCTCTCGATTTCTGCTTTGTTGTTTTTTTTCGGCGAGCGCAACCATTTTTTATGCGGCCGTTATTTGATTTTGGCTGAGGAGATTAGCTGCGTAGTCTGCAGTCAATTCTCATTTACCCCCCACCCCTCCAGAGAGCTTCCTCACCGGCTAGATACGATTGCGCGCGAGTCAGCTGCGCGCGCAATGTTTCGTACGAATGCATTGTCGTATTTTTGAAAAACATTGCGCGTGTTATTTCAGTTGTAGGATAGTATACAGATGACAGTGTTCTCATTACTACTATGGTAGTTTCGAAACGTTCGAGAAATTGCTGGCGCTAAAACGATCCGTAGCGTCCAGTTACACGCTTTTCTTTTGGTGCATTATAACGTGACGTGACATCATAACGTGACGGCACAATCAGTTTTTTTTCCGATTTTGTGTCGAGTCGCGTGTGTAGCCAAGTGAAACATGTTTACTTTGATTTTGATGGGCTTAATAACGGGTCTTCTCATAAGATCTTGGAGGAGCTCTTTGAGGCTAACATGACTTGACTTGTGGCCAAAGCCCTAAGTGGGCATAGAGCTGGTGGGCTAACATGAACACAGGCCAAAAAGGTGGGCGTTTCATTTTTTTCCTTTTAGTTATCTTTTAAGTTTTTTAAAACCCGGTCAGTGTTGCGTCCCAAGTATGAAAATCCTTGTGCTGCGGTGAATACGATAGAAGGGCCGCGAAAAAATGTCGCACTTTCTCGAGCATTAAATCCCAAGGTAGGGGAAAGAGTATATCAGCGGGAAACTAAGGGCTCTGCTCACAGGGCAACTATGAAAATGGCATGTATCATCCTTTGCAATAAAATAAAATAAATAATAATAATAATAAAAATGTTTCATCCTTTGCATTGCTGATATTTTCTGCCGAACTAATCACTGTGTTTTTTTCGTATCTGCCGAATCAGACAGCTAACAACTGTTGGGTATTTGGTTCGGCTGATTCAAAATTTACTCCAAGGGTTGGCGGTCAACAGGTACTAATACATTTCCTCGCCTGTTGAGCGATCGATTTAGTTTGACAAAAAGGTCATTTTTTGCAAAAAAGGCAAGGGGGAATACCAGTCCATGATATTTGTCTAAAAATGCAGAAAGCTTGCAAAAGAGAAAAAAAATAGTAATACACCAAACAATTTAACAAGTGATTTATTTACAATAAATTACAATGTCATTATAAAATAGCAATGACAAACAGATGCTCTTTGCACATCATTTAAAAAAATTAAAAATAAAATAACATTGAATTACCATCAGCTTCGATTTTTTTGGTCTGACTTCAATTGCATTGGCCTGATGGTGAAATAAGTGTAGCGTACCGCTAAACCTAACAAATAACCTATTAATAAATTGTGTTCTTTTGATAAAGAGCAACATCTCTCTCGAACATCAAGAGCTTTCTGTCGACTGCCGCAGTCAAGCCTCGTCCTGGTGAAAAAAAAAAACGTGAGAGGGAAACTGTTAGTTGCCAAAGATGATTAAAAAATAAATTCTCATCACAGCAGTATAATGACAAGCAGACATGTAATGAGAATTTAGAAGATAATCAACCAGTGTTACTAAATGTTATCTAACCATTATATACATATGCTGCCATTTTTTTAACGTTCTTAAAATAACCAAAATTAGGCCTGCCAATGTTTCTTTGTAGAATGAAGCCCCAACTGTTTTGTTGAAACGTCTACCTTTTTCTCTTTCTTTGTTTTAGAGTAAGTAATTTCATTTACTTCAAACGCAATTCGTGCAATAAATCTTTCATTTCCCAAGCTTGCTCAGGACTATACTGGGCGATTATCAGGCCTCAGTCTTTTTCTCCCAGTACTGCCCTTGCGTGTGGTTAAGAATGCTACTGAATGGAGACCGTTTAGAGGGGCAGTGAAGCCAAATGGAACGAAACAGAGAGAATGAAAAGCCATGATTAAACAGCTTGCTTTCAGTGTATT
The DNA here is from genome assembly GCF_052425735.1 of Oculina patagonica. NCBI lineage: Eukaryota > Metazoa > Cnidaria > Anthozoa > Scleractinia > Oculinidae > Oculina > Oculina patagonica. The sequence goes on from NC_135759.1 coordinate 41,611,218, forward strand.
TTTAAATGTAATGGTTTGGCGACAACATCACCTATTGGTACATAACGTTCAACATACCTTTGTCGATGCACCGGTCTCGTCAACAGGGCTCGGTTGTGGAGGTTTGTAAAATGGATCACGCGTTTGCATAATTTCCATTAAACGTTGATATGAACCGTTCTCTGGAGGAAAATGGTTTCTCTGCAAAGTAAAACACGACTAGTGGTTACCAGTTTTAGAGAAAAGGCAATTTCCCTTGACAACGCAAGTGAGCATTTCACTGTCGAAAGTAACTGTTTGTTTTCTCTCTTACTCCCTTATTGGTTTTTGCAACACGTGCAGTGCTCTAAGAGATAACAAGTTATACTTTTTCCAACCAATCAGAGGCAAAGCCAAACCTAGTCATGTTTTCTCGCGCTTCGCACCACTTGCATGTTTTCCCGCACTTCGCACCGGTTACATGTTTTCCCGCGCTTCGCACTGCCTCGTCCCAGGCGCCGATCGGCCGGACGGTTGAGGCGGTAAGGCGGGAAAACAGGCCCACAACCCCAAGCGAACCGTGCACAACCAAGGAGGAGGACGCCTGGGACGAGGCAGCGCTTCGCACCAGTTGCACGTTTTCCCGCGCTTCGCACCGGTTGCATGTTTTCCCGCGCTTCGCAACAGTTGCACGTTTTCCCGCGCTTCACACCGGTTGCATGTTTTCCTGCGCGTCGCACCAGTTGCACGTTTTCCCGCGCTTCGCACTGGTTGCATGTCTCTTACTTCGAGTTCTGATTCGTTCAGTGTGGAACCGAACGTTTACAGGAAACTGCGGTAAATACAGAAATAGTTTGTTCTACCGAGGTTAATACTCACACTCATTGACAATCTCATGAGTCCTGTTGGTTTACCAGATGACGAAGAAGCTTCTGCTTGTCTTTGTATGGAAATAAGAAAAGCCTCCACGCCTATTTCACCAATTTTATTCCCTGCAGAGTGAAACAAAAATAACAGGGGTAAATACTTCTTCAAGCTTGCAGTTAAACAAATAACTCAGAATGGAATTTTGATGCTTTTTCAGGCAATTGGGACATGGCCTTAAGAATAAAGATGCATTTGATCTTGTGTGTATCCAGGAGAAAAAACTTACGTGACAAGTTAAGGTTAATGAGAGCTCTGTTTCCAGGGATTATGATTTCACCATTCTCCTCCTTGATAGGATTTTCAAGGAGTGGATTAGGAAACTCCACAACTTCTGGTTGCTACAAAAACAAATAAACAAATGAAACTATTTTATGAATTCCTAACAGAGGCGAGCATCATCTTATTTCTTCAAATATCAACATAAAGTAAACAATAATGACTAAATTCCCTTCACAACTATACAGTGGAACCTCGATATAACGAAGGGCCATGGGACTGGCAAAATGTGTTCGCTATATCGAGGTGTCGTTATATCGAGGTTCTTTTCCACATATTTTGCTATTTCTGGGACGAAAAATATCGTTCGTTATATCGAGGACTTCGTTATATAACGTACTGTAGTAAGAAATGAATTGAGAGCAGTCAGGAGAAATTTAAATGTATCAAGGGAACATTCTGTATACCATACATGTTCACTTTGTTGAGGAAATTTTTCTCGGGCTACTTGCTTTTAAAGCTGTAATGTGAAGAATACGTACACTTGAGATACAAAAGAATAATAACAGTGGATTATTTACCTCCTGTTCAGGCTGTTGTACTTTCTTATCTCCCTTAGTTGTGTTTACTTTCTTTCCTTTACCAGCGGTCTTGTTGAGAGTTTCCGTGGAGGCAACTGCATGAAAACGAAAACACTTCCTCAAATTACTGCCTGTTGGCATCAAAATCACACGCATAGACTCGTCGCTTTTTCCCTTTTAAACAAGTTATGCCGGAAAACATTTCTATACAATCTGTGTTCTTGTGCGGCGCGGTTTAAAAGAGTTTAGTGGGTGTGCAAATGCGCGGGAGAATTTTTGCGCGCAAATTCACGCCTCTCGCGTGTTCCATTCGCGCAAAACAAATATAGTTTATTACAAATGTCAAATGCTTCTCAACAAGATGACAATCCCCCAAACTTTTTACTATCTCGAAAACACAATCTATATTTTTCGATGTTTCCGCTAATTTTTGAGTCTTTCGTTACTTGTTAATGTGACCCCGCCTTGCTAGTTTTTAATGAATAATTTCCTTGGAAAGTAGAGATGAACACAGTTGCTTCACGCAGAACTTCATCTGAAACGTTTAAAGCCACAATAAACTGCTAATCCGGTCTGTTGTTGTACTTACTTTTCTTTGCTTTTTCTGTTTCTTGTTTTTTGGTTTCCTAGAAAACAAACAATTGAACGAAATATTGTTAATCCTGTACATATACAGCCATTTCAGGTAGGCTGGCTACCGCCTAATGGTTGTGTTTACATTTCAAGTGAAATTTGTCTCGCATAGAAATAATAACTTCATTGTACTGGTCTCAGAAACTCGTATCCGTCGCTTTGCAGTCCAGTTTCAATTCAGTTAGCAGAAAAAAGAAAGCCAATCTCCGGAACTACAATGTTTAGTTTAAGCTTCATTTTGTGATCCCTACAACTACTTTGCTCGACTGATAATTATTTTCCCGGACCACAAATATTGATTACTTCAAAGAAAGTGCGACGTACTGTTTTTATTTCACAAGTTGCGATTATTTATTTAAATTTTATAATAATTTTTATTTTCAGAGTTATGACAACTTATCGTTACAATGAGAGATGTTTGACGATTTCCTGACAGCAACAGAAATATACTTTAATTAATTACCAAATATTACAATTAGTTTGAGACACTTTAGAGTTCGGCCTGGAAGGTTAATATTTTAGTATTTGTGCAAAATGGTGATTAGCTCAAGAACAGGTTAAAATGTTACACTTGAGTTTACTAACAAAGATTTTGGTTACAGCTGCAAATGTTACTGATGACCGTGTTGACTGACGTGACAGCTAGAATGAAAAAGGTGAATTTAGTTGATGAATGTGGATATTTGTCAGAGTGTTCTTGCATATTTTATATTGTGATAATCTTAAAAAAAACTAAAATACTGAAATACATACGAAGCCTTGTACTATTCAGTGATGTACTATGAAAAAATATGGAGGATTGAGTTCTCTGCTGTTACCTTCTTTTTCTGTGCATCTCTTTTCTCTCTGCTTTTCTTGTCTTCTTTAGAAACATGTGTTCTGTACAAAGATATCAGTGAGTGCAATTAGCCAATCAGATTCAAGGATTCTGGACTGCTGAGATCCTTGAGAAAAAAAATAATGTACTTAATGATACTGGAAAAGCGTGCAAAGGGCAATCTTTTTTTCTTTTTCAGTTAAGCGTGAATCCAAACAACGAGGGCAAGTGGAAATATGGCCTTGGAAAATCTGGTAGTGCGTCTCACCTTCCATGGCCATCGTTCCACTCACGCTCTTCTTTAGCACTAGCAGACTAACGGCCTGTATATATGGAGGAGGGTTGTCCTTGGTAAGAGGGTTACCCTCCATACCGAGCCACCCCGGGCAAGAGAGCTTTTCATATGTTTATTTATAAGTAGCTGCGAACCGTTTACATGAGAAATTGATAAGTTGGCTCGGGGGGCAGGGTGACCCTGGGTGGAGGGTCACTCGTTTTGAAGGTAGGGTGACCCTGGGGAGCGAGCCAAAGTTCTTTTCTTCATATAAAAAGTTTGGTTATTTTTGCCTCCCCTACCAGGGACAAGTTGACACATACAGAGCAAGTGCAAATGCTATAATCGGCCAAAACAAAATTGCAGATAAATTGAAATCGGAGTCAGCAGTTAATTTTTTAAAAAAATGGTCTTGGTTGATGCTTGAGCGTTCCTGATTTTAGAAAAGGCAGCCATAATAAATGTTTTAAAACAACTCTCGCCAGTCTTTTGAACCGAGAGGGCCAAGTTTTGGCCTGGCCAACAAGGACAACTTTCTCATATAAACGCTCGGCAAAAGATGGCTCAGGGGAGAGGGTAACCCTCCTACCTGGGACAACTTACCTCCATATAAACAGGCCATAAGAAAAAAAGCAAGTCTAAAGGCTATGTTAAACACCTACATTTACTTTATAAAAATATTCTTATATCCCGCTCCCCACAGTGTATGTACAGTTAACTCACCCGCTGCGAACGCTGGCTGGCCTGTCCTTTGATCCTCCAGTTGGGGCATTCAAATTTCTGGATGGACTTCCTGTCTGTAAAAAGTAAAAAGTAACGATAAGATTATTTTATTTGACAATGCTAGAGAGCAGTAAAGTTGAAAAGAAAAGTGAAGAACTTACATCTTCTGGGGTCTTTTTAGAAATGAGAAGTCTTCTTGCCACCACTTCTTCATGGGAAAGGGCAAAGCTTGAAAGCACCTAAAAGAACAATTCAAAGTATAGGTGGTTTTCACTGTCACGCCGCGAAAAAATAAATCCAACACCATACACCGAATGCAAATATGGCGGACCACTCGGTCGGTGCCTGGGACGAGCTTCATGAAAGCGAGGCTAGTCAGGCTTTGACAATGCTTTCGTACAAAAGTATTACTTATTTGTCAATCTGGTTTGTTTCTTTTTACTGCTCCTACGAGTTGCTGTGTTTCTGAATGCTAAAAGAAGTGATAGAAGTGTTCACCGTTTGCCTGTAAGGGAAAAGTGGATCAATGCAATTCGTTGAGACGAAAGAAAGGAATTTGCGATCGCCGCGGGAACTATATATTGAGGTTTCAGTCGCTACATTTCAGGTTGGATGATCTTAGAAAATTCGTTTAAATGACGAGCTTATGTGCTGTCTGGTTGTGTTCCAGCACGAGTAGCATGGCCAGTACCTTTCCCAAGGTAAAGAAAAGCTCCACTTCCAAGACATCCTCTGTCTCAAACAAATTTGTTCATGTCCGACTTTGTTCGCGTCCGATCCACTCGCACAGAATCGCGCGATCAAATACTACCCAAGTGAATGAAATTCAACTGCCCCCACAGTTAAAGCTATTGAACGCATTGAACCAAATAAGAACGACTTGAAGCTAAATGTGATTGCTTACACATTTTCTAAGATCTTCTAACCTGAAATGCAGCGAACAAGCTTTATAAAAAGTTCCCGCGGCGATCGTGAACTCATTTGTTCTCCTTTCGTTCGTCTCAACGAATTGCATCGATCCACTTTTTCCCTTAAAGGCAAACGGTGAACACTTCTATCACTTTTCGTGGCATTCAGAAACACAGCAAGTTGTAGGAGCAGCGAAAAGAAACACAAATAAGCAAGACTTTTGTAGGAAAGCGCTGTCAAAACAAAACATCGAAGCCTGACTAGCCTTGCTTTCATGAAGCTCGTCCCAGGCACCGACCGAGTGGTCCATTCGGTGTATTGAGTCAA
>NC_135759.1:41617082-41761604 GCF_052425735.1 Oculina patagonica
TGTATGTCGGTATGTGGTAAGTTGGCCTCGATCTCATGTGATTAGACATTAGAAAGCAACGTCAATAATGACATTGAGCCGCAAAGACAGCGCGCGCAAACACAATTCATAAAGCCGATAACACTAGGCTGTAAACAACTTTTGTGTTCGACAGTAGGAGAACAAATCCTAATCTTGTGGTGGCGTGTGGTCCCGTGGCTGTCCAGTTAAAGTCGTTTTTATGTGTCATTCTATGTATCTTGGTTTGTGGCAGGTTGGCTAATTAATGACGTCGCAGTTTCTTTGCGAGAGACCCTAAGAACGAGGTTGATTCGTTCTAACGATCTTCTTCGGTTTGCGTTTGCGAGTTTGCCCTCTAAGCACAGGGGGCCCATACAAGCGGCGTGACTGTTTGTATGTTCGAAATATAAAGAAATGTATAAGGATTTTGAAAGCGTCTTATTATCGTTAACTTATTTCGAGTAATGTCTATGTTTAAGTTCAAAATAAACGTAAACCTACCTCAACTGTTGTATTTTGTCGTTTCTGCGGCTCAAAATGGCGAATTTGGGCGATTTGAGCCGCAAAATACAACAGTTGAGGTAGGTTTACGTTTATTTTGAACTTAAACATAGACATAACTCGAAATAAGTTAACGATAATAAGACGCTTTCAAAATCCTTATACATTTCTTTATATTTCGAACATACAAACAGTCACGCCGCTTGTATGGGCCCCCTGTGCTCTAAGTTGTGCTAAAAAATAAACGTTTCGGCAGTCCTCCTTTTAACACTAGTAAAAAAAATTGCTGTTCTGCCTCGTGCACTGTTGGATTGAGATTGTTTCTCTGATAGTTTCAAGTGATGTTGGATGCGCGCTTTATGTTGCACACCGTGGCGCTGTCGTTTTAAATTTGTATGTCGATATAAACAGTCGTGTAACTCGGATTACGTTTGCTAGTCTTATCTTGTGTACCTATCTTGGGTCGAACGCACTTCCCTAATCTCTGATTATTACTAGTTGTAAATAATCCCAGACGTTTCGGGACTTCTGTCCCTTCATCAGTGGAAAATTGCCCTCCACGCGGTCGTCCACGCGCGTGGATACCGCGCGACTTGAAGAAACCGCTGACATTACTTACTGTTGCTCGGTTGCCAAGCTCAGTTGTCATGGGTACTGAGAAGTGGTAACTAACATGGCGGATATTCATTGACTTTTTAGCGCGAAGGAAAATGGCGAAAAAAACAGCGACAGAAAAGGCCGATAAAGCAGATAAAACAGAAAAAAGTAGTACTTCTGGTGATAAAGGAGCGGGAGATAAAACTCCTGTAGAGAACGCAAAGGAAAATGAAGAACAGCCTATTGAACTCGGTAAGCTTTTGGTTAGCGGTGTTTCATAAGCTTATATTTTGTGCAAATGTCTCTGTTTTGAAAATAAGTTCAACTTGTTTCCGCTACTCGTGTTATAGCTCCACATAAACCGTAATTATCTTGAAATGTTTATGATTTATAATTTTTAAAAAGTCTCGTGTTGTTTTTGTTTTACGGTAAACAAATCAGTCGCTCTGAACGCCAGCGAAGTGAAATTGTAAATTTGCAATTCGTGGGATGGGAAATTACACTCAGCACCTGGAAAACTGAATAAAATAATTTAATACTTCGACAAAATATTATTTATATTAGAAAAAAAATCTACCGTGCATTCTTAATACTTTGTACTTTAATGCAAGCTGCCTCTAGATATTGTAAGGGTACAGATATATGCGAGTTAAGTAATTGTGCACTTTCCCGCCGCCAGCAGTCATTAAGATATTGGTCGTTTGGCGTTTTTAAACAATCGTCAATCCAGCTTAATGGAATTCTTGACACTTTCATAATTGAAAAATACGGCGTTTCTTTTTCTGTCTAAGAACAATTGCTTTTTTCCTTATTGATTTCTTCTGTGTAATGAAAGGCTTTAATCAAGTTATTGATTTCATTCGTTCATTTCTTGTCCCGTGTCAACTTTTGTTGACTTACCACTCCAAAACAGAAAGATCTTTTCTTTTTACTGTAAACTGTTGAAGATTCAGGTAGCTAAGGACGCGGAATTCGCTGTCGAGTCTATGTTGACCGTTCAGATCTTTAGCTTATGAGATCACAATGTTTGCAACGCTGCGTTCTGTTTCCCGAATGAAGCGCGCGCTGAGGAAGTCTGAACGAGGAAATGGCGCTCGGCTTTCGATTGCTATAGAAATCGAAGAAGAAGAAGAAGATTACTTGAGCACTTTCATGTGGTATGGAGGTAATTGCGTGTTTTTGTTGATAAGTGTACATTTCGTTAGAAAGTTTAGTCACGCAAATCGAATGCATGATATACTGTAAGCGCTGCTTTGACCTCTAGATATTAATGGTTTTGTACGTGTCTACAACCGTTTACATGTAGATTATAAGCTCAGACAGCCGTATTTGTAGTTAATTGTGGCTATACTTAGTTGTTTAGAGAGCTGATCTACTACTCCAGTTGCATTTTTAAAACCTGTTCACATCTTTTTCTCTTCCATTTTCTACTGTAATTTTGTAGTCTGAGGATCTGGATTACACAGCTGTTCAAACATGATAAATTGACTGGAATTCAACATTTTCACTTTCTTTTTCTTCTACAAAATTATATTTACTTTGCTGACTGCTCAGCTCAAGTTTAATGTGTAAACCTCGTTGCCCTCCCAGAATCAAATATTGGGTGCCATCAGAGTAGAAGATTATTAGTTTATTCTTTTAGACAGTTGTATAACCTTTCATTTGCTAATAGTGTTTAAGATATCTGTGATGTACAAAACTGTAAACTGGACGCATGACCTCTTTTAGACTTTAGACACCCCCGAAAGTTACTGCAACCTTAATATCTTGGTGAATTAACAAGCTATTACCTTATGCTGTTACCTACTCCAGACAAGAATGTTATAAATGACTGACGTACTATTGAGTCAAAAGGGTAACTTGAAGGGGTGGCGAATGGCCTTTCAAAAAATGTTGAGTCTCAGCAAATTTACGCAGAGTCTCGGAATCTCGGCAGTTAAAAAAGGGTCTCGGAATCTCGGATTTCCAGAAATATGACAGTCTCGGAGTCTTGGATTTTGAAAATTTGGATCTTGAAATCATGCCAATAGGATGTTCAATTTTTTATCTGCAAGCTTATCCAAAATGAGAAATACACTTTATAGTAATACACTTTAAGTTAAAGCTCTAAACGAGACGATCTTATAACTTAATTACCGTACACTGTATTCACGTTTAATCCTTTTGTTGCCGGTTGAAAACCCTCTTCCATTTCCTCCTCACTCTCTACCATTTGCAGTAGTTAAGCTAGTAGTTGAAAGCTGATTGTTCGCAGATTTACGCGTGCCAGAAGCCGACAGAAGCGTGTGAATTTTAAACCAGGCAGAATGTCGAATCATTTGTTTGTAAGTAACTAACCTGGCTAATAAGTAGACTATAAGCAGTAATGCGTTACTTTATACATTTAATTTTATATCTCTGACGGTTGACTAGAAAAGTTATACAAAACCAATGTTTTGGGATGAGTGGAAAAATATTTGTTGTGACGCCCACAAAAGCTATAGCGCTGCTGTTTCTCGTATTTTCTGATCAAGTGCGTCTTGAGCTCAAATTTTTGGATCACTGCATCTCGGATTTTTGTAGCGCTAAATCTCGGGCTCAGATTTTACAAACAAATTCAAGTCTCCGGCTCGGATTTTTAAACTAGGGTCTCGGCATCTTGGCAAGGCTCGAATTTTACCATTCGCCACCCCTACTTGACAGTTCAAAAAGCTCAGTTAAACCTGTAATGTACAGTCGACTCCCGATAACTCGAACCCTCGCTAACTCGAACCTCGCGCTAACTCGAACCTCGCGCTAACTCGAACCAAAATCGATTTCCCCTGGATTTCCGTCATACATTTACTGTAATTTTACTCTCGGTAACTTGAACCCTTGATAACTTGAATCTCCCGCTAACTCGAACCAATTTTCGTTTCCCTTCAGGTCATTTTCTATATAATTTTACCCTCAATAACTCGAACCATGTTTGTCAATACGTGACAAGTCACTACAAACAGTGTACTGTAGTAAAAAACACCCTGACGTTCATTTGAAATAAATACGTACACGAGTTGGAGCCGCCCGAAATGCCCCTCAAAACATGAACTGTGCCACGCCATTGACGTGCTGCAGATGTTTAGGAGTCATATTTCATATCAATTCATACCATGGGAACAAGAGTTTTAAGACAACTGTACTCAGTAAGATCCTTTGCTGAAACAAGCTGCATTGTGTTGTGGTGGCCATTGATCTGTGTTGACAGTCTTTCATTTGTTTAGAATCCCCCTCAGTCAGTGGATATCACAGATGTTACATGTACATTTTTTGTATACATGTACCTTTCCAGGTCTCACTTTATTAAATCCATCTTGCTAAGCTAAAAGTCCTGTATTCAAATGGAGCAATCAGTTCACAAGACCCTAATTGCATTGTAAATTCCAAAGTTTAGAGACTCTAGCAACAGTTCTCCAGCCCTCACGTAACACATACCCACAGACTACATGTAAATCATATTTATTTATGAATTTTCCTTTCACAAGAGTTATTACTTCTGTGTTTCTTTCACCATCATGCATGGCTAATTATTGGCTCTGATTGTGGATATGTAATCTTTTATTCACTTGATCAATTCTGTTAATCTCTATAATTTGAATGGTCAATCAGGACTGCTTGAAAGGTAATCTACAAATCAACCGGTTAATTGGGGCTTGCTTCAATCCTAATTAAGATAGTTTTTTTTTTCATTGATAAAACCTGCATTTTTTATTACCCTTTGTTTACTTGAAAAGTGACAAAGATTTTCTACCCTAATCCTCATAATCCTCTTGAAGCATTTTTCACAGTGATTATACTTTTTGCTTCAGAAAACAGGTTAGTTTCTCGTAGAGAAGTTGTTTCTGGGCAGTTAAGTAATCCCTTACAAATGAAGACAAAAAAAAATGTGTTTTATGTAAAGTTGGTGTTTTCTTTTGTTTGGTTGTTAAAAGACAAATTGAATGGGCAACACCTTATTTTACAATGCAGAATATTGTATTATAAATAATGAATATTTATACTGCCCGGACCTTGTACGTAGATGTAATTAGGAGCAGGATAATTGATTAGTATCCTGTCATTATGAAGTGCATAAAAATTTAAGATTTAGAGTTATGTTAATGTTATATTTTGTACACACTACATAGCTAACAACTATAATATTAAATCTAACAACATTTACCAATAAAGTTCTCTTTACGAAATACATTAGTACTCTTTTAATTACCGGTAAAAAAAAACTTGGAACAGCAGCGATGTTGGAGCTAAGTTAATGATATCCTGAATTCATAATTATTGCTTTTTGTAGTGACAGAATTGTGTGTTTGTTTGTTTGTTGGCAACAAAGAGCTATGACTGTATGTGCACTTAATATATTGATTGTGACACACAGTCACTGTAGATCAAAGAAATGAAATCTGTATAAGAACACAATTCTTTAAAGAGAATAATAACTTGCCTTAGTGTTTGGTTTCTTTATGGAGTCCATAACAGAAATACCTGAACAAGAAAACAGCTTATCTGATAATGGTGATTTTGTACTGTACCTTAATTTGTAATTGCTAAAAGTACTAATGTAGAGTATACGTAGCTAGTATATAAATGTATGTATATAAAAATAATATTGTTAACTGTTACATTAATCTGTAAAACTCATTTCCCAGTATTTTTTAAAAATTATCTTTAAAATATACCATGAAATTTAATTAAGTGAGTTGCAGTACTTTGTTTGTAGTTGTTTTTTGTTTTGTTGTTGTATGGCTTACATTGTAAGCCTTAACTGACAACTTCAACATTATTAGTTACTGTAAATTAATGTATTGGTAGAAAATATTCCATGGTAAATGAATGATTTGCTGAGCATGAACACTGCTCTTACATGTAATATGAAACTTTTAAATTTGGTATTTGTTGGGGATAGAATAATCAAAATTATTGTTACTACCCGTACAGTACAGTAATATACTATAATCACATCACATAATTATACAGCTGCATGAGCAGTATGTTAATCCTGCCTTCCTCTCAGGACTTAATATTTACCTTTATAAGACTGTGTTATTAGAAGAGATTTGCTTACAGTTATGAACTTAATTACTGTTTAAGCCAGCATTTATTAAGTTACGTACAGTACTGCATTTATTTAATCAGAGACCAATTCATTGTCAAGGAGTTACAATAACTTTTGATCGGTATCATTTTATCATGAGATCCTCTAGCTCAAGGTCCAGTGCGTTAAAAGTACGTGTTAGTTTGGCAGGTACTAAGACATTTTGTATGGGCTTTTAGATTTTAATTTTTATTGTGATGGTAAGATCTGCGACATTGGCATAATGCAAGCCATGCATGCAGCCATTATGATTCGTAAAACAACTGTCTGTACTTTGAACCCTTGTCAATTCTTTCATGTGCCCAGATCTTTGTGAGACTGAAAGTAAAACTTAGTAGTAATACAATGTTTCAGTTGATATTATTTTGCAAGCAGTTTGGAAATTTAAGTACTCTTGCGGGTATACTGGTACTAGACTAGCTACTCAGGCAAACAGTGAAAATAATGAGGCAGTTTCATATTGATTTTTTCCCTCCATTTCCAGAGCCATACACTCCAACAGGAAACTTTGAAGTGGATTTTTGTGAGCTATGTACAAGAGCAGGTTTTCCAAGCATGCAAGTGGTTCCACGACCCCACCGCCCACCAACACCAAATGGCATACCCCAAGATAACACTCCTGTAGGAAAACAGGACAAAAAAGATGGTATGTTATTATTGCGGTTTTCAGTGAAATGCGAACTCTGAAATTAAAAATCCAACTAACGATTGCGTTTTTCGCTGCCGTCAATCATAATTATGGCACCAGTAAATGAACCACGAAAAATACAGATATGTCCAGGATTGAACACAAATGAGATTCACGTTCCTCATGAGACGCATCACAAAGTGTCTTCATTAATAAAAGTTCACCAAAACACACCAAAATCTGTCATATATGAGGTAATATGGAAATGTCAAATAACACAGTCAAACATGAAGTACTTTTTAAACAATACTTGCGTTCAATCCTGGACATAAGTGGAAAAATAGAAACAAACAGAATATATCAAAATCTTCCAATCACAACTGACAGACGTGACCTTTTGACCCAGTTGAAGTGAACGTCTGTTTCCCGAGAGGTCCGCTAAGATGGTTGGTTGAGTTGGTTGAAGTTTGAAATATTTCAGAGTTCGCATATCACTGAAAACCGCAATATACATAATCTGTGGTGCAGTTTAGTAGCTTTTTCTCTAGTGATCGACCAGTGTAAAGTGATGATTTCCTCCAGAACATTTCCTATAGGGTGGTAAAGGGGTTATGCGTGACGCGTGATTAAAAATAAGTGTGTAACGTGTAAACAGCTCAAATATGCCAGTGATCATCCGTGAATTTCCAGTCTAGATAGTATGACATGTGATCTGCTTATTTTGAGGACCATGAGTTGTAATTCAAGCTGAACATGTACAAACCAAATTGAGTACTCAAAAACCAATTTACGGTATGGAAGCAAAATTGACAATTGATACAATGTTGAAGCCGAAGACTGATTTTGTATAAGGATGTGTTCTTTCGGCTCAATTTTTGCATTTTAGGTCTTGTCTAACACTGTGAACTCACCTGAGAGATCAGGTTTTGCTATTTGGCTAGTGAAAGGTAAATGCGACACAGAATAATCAGTTAAAGCTCATTTTCTTTAAACATGTGATTCTTGAATTGTAAGAAAATAGGCTCGTGATTTGTGGTTGGGACCCCCCCCCCCCTTACCACCCTAAGCTATTAATGCAAACTCAACTACAAGTAAACTAATGTAATGATGCCTGTCAAATAATAATTACTAAATTATTCTCAGACCCAAATGTAAAAATAATATTGTTTGTGGATCCTCACAGTCGGCCCAGTACATCCCCAGCAAGCTTGGTTAATTAGAGATTTCTTACATGATTGAAAAAGATTTTTAATATATAGATTTAGGCAAGCCTAAAAGCGAAGCTCCCCAGTTAATTATTTTGCACTTTATTGAAACCTGAATTCAAGCCATTGTACAATTTTAAGGCTAAGAATATAATATTCGTTTTATTTTTTTTTTTATAAATTTTAATATTGTTACTTACTTTTTTTTTACCGTGTCCCGGGGGGGGGGGGGGGGAAGAGGTACTCCCTAAAATTTACTCAAGGGGTGTGCCACTGAGTCGCTGAGACTCTGGACCTGTTCCAGAGAAAAAACGGCTCAATTTGCGACCCTGTTCCAGACAAACAGTGCAAAATAGGTACCCTGTTCCAGACAATATCCACAATGAAAAATATATGAAGATAGATATAAAAACACTAGCGTACATCACAAAGCGCTCACTTGACTTTGTCTGTGGCTTGGAGAAAAACCAATGAGAGGAGCGGATTTTCATAGCTAAACTTGATAGTGTTCCACAGTCAAAAGAGTGATTTGTATACCCTGTTTCAGAGTCAGAGAGGCAAAAGGCATACCCTGTTGAGCAGCACATACCCGTATAGCCCTTATATGGGAGTACCTTATACAGCAACACCAAATAAGCCGAGAACAAACAAAATCAATCAAAACGTTTTAATTCCACCGACAGCATTATGATCCAGAAGTCTGGATGGGAAATTATGCTGCAAAACGGGTAATTATGTAACCTTCGTAGATAAGGAGGGGGTAGTAGGGCTGCATGTTGGGGTAGATAGGCATATCACGTGGTAAATTAGCAAAGCACTTAACATTTAGAGTATATAGGAAATAATATACATCTACATTAAGAATATGGTTAATTTTCTTTTTTTCATTCATTCATTTGTTTTTATTTTCACTATTTGCCTATATTTTAATTTTGAATGGAAATGGCAGAGGTCATACATGTAGCAAAGGGTTTACAGCATATTGCCATAAGCTAATGCCAAGCAAACCGGAGTGAAAGCTAACCACAAGCAAACTAGAGTGAAAGCTAATCCCAAGCACACCGGATGAATAAAGCTAACTGCGAGCAAACAGGGGTGAACCTAACTACAAGCAAACCGGAGTGAAACTAACTGGAAGCAAAGAAGGGACATTCTGTAACCCCATCCCACCCCCTCCCCCCCCAAAAAAAAGGATGATAGCACCTTTTTTACTTTTACATGTCTTTTTGAGTCCCCTTCCTCTTAAGGGGTTTCACTTCACTTACAGAAATAAAAAAACAAAAATTCTGGGAACATAGAATATTGTTTGTGTGTCTCAAACTCAGTTTTGTTCTTTGATTATGCAGAAAAAATAGAATCATGTTTGCTTGTGTATAAAACTATGCAAGAAAAAAAGCATCAATACTTTGACTGCTCTTTTAAAAATTTGTATGCTTTATTGTACACATTTTTGTGGAGTCATGTTGCCCATTCGTCATGAAGTTCACAAAGTAAGCAAATGAGTCACAATTTCGTTGCTTCATGGTACCTAATGGATACTGCAAATTTAATCTGGCTTTAGAATATTTCACTAATTTTAACATTATAGCTGTTCTTATAAATTGTACGCAGCATCTTACATGATTGAAAAAGATTTTTATAAACTGAATGATGTAAGTGAAAAGTGGAAAGGATAAAAAAAATTCTGGCTGAGGACCCACTGGATGTTTCGGTTGAAAAAGAATTCCCTTATGTTGTTAATTAATACAAATCAATAAACAGTACAAGAAGGTTTTTCATGCATGTGAGTCAAGTTTATTTTTTAAATTTGTAAAAGCCAAACAAATGTTGCAGTGGTTTTGCATGTGATCATTGGGGATAATACCCAGTCCAATACTTAGAAAATATTAGACCAACAATGGAGCAATCTGATTGGTTGATTTTAGATATTGGCATCCTTAGTCATGTAATTAAAATTAAGTACTTTACACATAAACTTCCAGAGATTTAGACATTCAATTTTAGAAATGTCTAATGCATTCCAATCACCTTATTCACTATCTAAAAATACCCATCTGCACTGTGGTTCACTTTTACAGCTGACAAGAAAGATGACAATAGTAAAGCCGACGAAACAGTGAATGTTCCTGGAAATGAAACTGAAGAACCACCAACAACATATAACATCAAAGAAAAATATCATTACTTTAAACCTAGAGTGGAGGTTGAAACTGAAGAGGAGGGAAATAAATCTCATATTAAGGAGATTTACATTCGAGGTGCAGTGAATAATTTTTGCTTTACCTTAATTTCCAAGAGACATTGAGCTGGGTTTTGGTTATTCATATTCTGTAATAAGATAAGATAAGATAAGATAACTTTATTTATACACGGTTTTTCCATCAGTCAATTAAGTTACCACCAATGGCATGTGTCGCTCTGGACATATATCGTATATCCATATGTGTTACATGGAAGGTTTTTGACTTCCTAGCATCTCATAATAATTTTTTTGGCAGTATATTTTTATTTTTCATTTTAATATTTTGTATATTCTTTGTTGAAAACTAGGATGGAAAATAGATGACAGAATTTTAAATATCTTGACTGTGACATTGCCGCCACTGGAGAAGTTAACTACAATTGAGTGAGTTTCATAAATAGATATAACGTGCTTTTTGTATTCACTTATCACTTTCCCCTGATGAAGGCTTTAGTTTAAGCCGAAACGTTGGGACATTGTAGATATTTTACGAACATTTTACTACAAAAAATTTTTAACCAGAGTAACGTTTTTATTTCTTAATGAATCAACCACCTGGTTACACGTCCATTTTTAAGATATAATTCTTTTTACAAGACAATGACTGATGCTACAAACAGTGTAGTATTGTTACAGAAAATATCCCTTTCCTGCAGATAGAAGGCTTTTTGGTTTAACAAGGAATGGCTGAGTCTTGCCTGTCTTTCACTAATTTCGTCAGGCTTTAAGCCAGGAGTAAAACCTCAAGGAGCCATGTTGCAGATGCCTCATTGCTAAAGTTGTATAGTGTACAATCTTTGCCTTTTTGTGACTACATATTAGCTAATCACTGCATTTTGGCTTGTAATCATGAGTCTTTTATCAAAAATCTACTTGCAAACAATAAGGCCTAAGAAGTGGCTATTGCACAATAAAAATATTTTATTTTTCCACTGACTAGTTTCTGGAACACTGGGCTTCAAGACAACAGTTTGAACACTCTAGCTACCCATGTTGTTACACATCTTCCTAATCTCAGGTACATTTGAAGTAGAATGTTTTAAATATTTAGATATTTTTATTGGAGCATTGTTTTTGCAAGTTACCCTAGTTGTATGTAATTCCATGCGCACAGTTTGCTAGAGATAGGGTTGATGTACACTAGGGACATAGTCAGAATGCGAGTTAGAGTTAAAAATGCAAAAGTTAGAGTCATGAACACTCTAGTTAGCATGCAAGAACCATCAGGTTCTGACCTTTACATAATCAATAACTAATGTGTAAATATTTCAAGTTTTCCTTTTCAAATGCAGTTGGTTTGCAAACAGGCAGCGAAATCAAGATAAAATTGTCAAGAAACCCAATCGTGGAGATTGTGTTGCAATAACAATGAAAGTTGCCATTCACAGGTGGTGAAAATCGTTTGTCATCTACAGAAAAAGAAAACCCTTTTAGTTTTTTTATGAACTCCTGCCCTGTTGGCTCCAACCAGATTCCACTTCCATTGCTTACTACATGTACATGTATAATGTAAACCATGTGAAACATACACTACACGTTGTCTATTACCCACATTGTAGCATTATAGGCATGCAATGCGTGTAGGAGATGGAATGCTTGTAGACGACTTTAAAGGTTTAGTTCTATGTATGCATTGCGGGCCTATGGCACAAGGCCATAAATATGACATGGTTTTGCTGGCCAGCATACAGTCATGTTACAGTTCCTATAAACTTTGAGGACTTGATGCCCCATTCAGAACACATAAAGCATCTTTATACAATTAATAACCGTTTTATTTAAAAATGAGTCATATTATTTGTTAATTGCTGGATTTATATATTCATCTAGAACTTTGTGTCTTGACAACAATCCTGTGACTCTTCAGAGATATGGAGTCTTTCTTGGTGAAGAAAGCACGTAAGTATTTTACATGCAACAAATTTGCCATGTACAGTCTGATGTAAGCTAGATGAGCTATATATGTTGTATTTTTATTATATAATAATGATTTTGTAAAATTATTAGATAATATTATCGGAAACCCATAGGGGTTGAAACGTGTAACGCACGCGCGCAGCGTTTGAATATTCATTTTGCTTAGTACCATATTTGGAAACATGAAGAATTTGTGTGTGAATGCTTAATATACACCAAATCACGTGCGCAGCATAATTTTTGGTTTTGCTGTAAGTTGCTTGAATTTCAACCTAAACGCTGTAAATTTCTTACAGAAATAAGAGAAACTACTTCACAAAGATGAAACAGGAGAATTTAACCAATTTTACTTTATTCAACCTGAAGCTCGTTCAAAAACAAGACTCTTATTTTTTTGTTCATATTCTGAATATTTAGAATACAAAACCTGTCCTTGAGAAACTGCTATATTAATGACATGGGGGCAAAGATGATTGGTAGAGCACTGACGCCCAACAAATCGCTAACGACATTGAATCTGTGTTACAACAAGATCACATGTGAAGGCGCTGCGTGTATAGCAAAGGTATGAAAATAAAATTAATGGCCAAATGGTGAGGGGTGGAGGTGGGGTGAAACTGAGAAAAATGAACAGCATACATGCAGGTGCAAATAAAATGAAATTTTAACAGTCAAAAACAATTCTAACTTAATTAGCCAATCGACACAATTCATTCAATTTCTTTAGTTGCTTGTCAAAAGAAGTTTGAATAAGTTACATTTGATATTAGAATGGTAAGGTTATAATGTTATACTTACTGTTTTCAGGGATTAAGAATGAACAGAACCCTGTTGTCTGTTAATCTTGGAAGTAATCTTATTGGTGACAATGGAGCTTCCAAGCTAGCAGAGGTGAGTAAAACTCTTTCATAACGAATACTTTATAATAATAGATTGTTGTCATTAGCATAATTCTCTTAGCCAAGACTTGAAAAATTTGCCTACTGGGAGCATGTCATAAATTATGTTTTCATGCAACTTGCTCTCGTTCTCACCCTTATGAGTGTGAAAGGCGTGATATTTAATGAAATGCATTACAGCCTGTATGTCCAAGCTCATGTCGGTTTGCAGTGTTTATTCTTCGTTTTCATGTGACATCATCAAAATTCTAAAACTCAGAATTGCAAACCCCCGAGTTTTAATCCTTCACTGGCTATTAGATCTAGACGTCCTTAATATACATGTATGTATCTTGTGAACGTTTTTAGCTCGATAGCAATCTCAGTTTTTAAGATAGAGCATTTTGAATTTCGGAGTTTCACGCCACACGTGATCAAAGATGGCCGCCAGAAGGCTGTCACGTTTTCTTAAAAAAGGCCTCATCCTGCAATTTTTAACAATTTGAACAGTGTAGGTTTTGTGAGAAGTGTTTACATGAATGTTAACTTCGTGATGGTGATCTGAACTGTTTTTGTAGAAAAATTTAACGCCAGCTGTTTTCATTGATTTTCGGCCGCCATATTGGAGCCCAAGCAGTTGGGCTCCAACATGGCGTTTCCATACTGTGCTCTCTAAATTTGCGTGAAACATTTTGACGGATAACTCGAGTACAGAATAACGTACAGACCTGACACTTGGACAAGTAGATTATAAAAATTATAGTAGTTTTCAACAACCTGTATTATTCTTGATTTTTTGACTCAATAGTGTTGGATTTATTTTTTCACGGCGTGACAGTGAAAACCACCTATACTTTGAATTGTTCTTTTAGGTGCTTTCAAGCTTTGCCCTTTCCCATGAAGAAGTGGTGGCAAGAAGACTTCTCATTTCTAAAAAGACCCCAGAAGATGTAAGTTCTTCACTTTTCTTTTCAACTTTACTGCTCTCTAGCATTGTCAAATAAAATAATCTTATTGTTACTTTTTACTTTTTACAGACAGGAAGTCCATCCAGAAATTTGAATGCCCCAACTGGAGGATCAAAGGACAGGCCAGCCAGCGTTCGCAGTGGGTGAGTTAACTGTACATACATTGTGGGGAGCGGGATATAAGAATATTTTTATAAAGTAAATGTAGGTGTATAACATAGCTTTTAGACTTCCTTTTTAAGTCGTGAATGCAAAGAACGACTTATAGCGGTTTGCTGGAGAAATTCAATTAAATTTGTGTAAACTCCCTTGGTAACCTGGCAATTTTATATTAAGTTTAAATTAAGTTCAAAATGGCGGATGAACGTGTACAAGGGCTGGTTTCCCGAGTTGTAATGCAAACTTGTGGATGTACATCAGGAGAATACGAATATTTTTTCCTTTCTGGAAGGAATTTTTCTAGTGAGGCCAGTGCTCAAATCCACATTTACACACAATGCAATGGAAAGGATGGCCAATGCAAGGAAGCAAGAAACTTGCACGCCGAACAATAGCTTATTTTGAAAGTCCGCGGATATGAAATTATCTTCCATTGAAATGCAATCAAATAGTGGGTAAGTAATAAATCACCCTAAATAAGGCAGTATTTTCCGCTACAAATTAGTCTCACTCAGCAAGATTAAACTGATGCGTTTGGAAACAATTAGAGATATCTATAGTTGGCTTGCTTTGTCTTTCGGTCGATCATTCATTTGCACGTTCGTCAAGTTTTTGTATCTCGTAATATTTTATATTCGTTGTCACACTCTCGTTAACGAAGTTTCCAAGTACATCTATCTCATGACTTAAATCAAAATTTCCTCTGGCATTCGTAGCTCATTAGGTAGCAAGCCTTATCATGTTATGTGAATGATAAATTTGCTCTGCTTTTGAAGGCAAAACTACATTTGTAAACACAGTATTATGCATCAAACCCTTACAATTATTTTTTCTTCATACACATGGTCTGTCAAAAAAGGGACATATTAGTTCAACTGTGGTAATTGTAGTTCTCCAGGGGTGTATCATTGCACTCAGGTAATTTTTTGCTTTGTCAACATCCACTGAGTGCTATGGGGTAGACATTCAAAGAAATACTGAGAGAGTACTATTGTTAGCAGCTATTAATTTTAACGATTTTTTCTGAGCAAGATTTAGCGACTATATAGGGATTTTCCAAAAACTTCAAAAAATAGTAAATATATCGTGTAAACCAGCTTTTACTGGCTGGTGATGAATATATGGCTAAGATGAAAATAAATGTTCAGTAAAAGAAAAAGACTACCATATCTTGACATTGAATGAATATAAATTGCATTGCCTAAAAGAACAAAGTTACCAGTATCCATTTTTGTGTTCCATTAGGGTGGGAAGGGGGTACCGGGGAGGTGCCGGGGTACTTGAAATTTGACCAAGACAAATTTTAGCAAGTACTAAATTAAGCGATTTTCGCCCAACTCACTAAAAGCGCTAAAATGTAATAGCCACTAATATAACAATAGTAACCTTAAGGTCGATTTCTGTACATGTCCTATGCCTCCCCCCCCCCCCCCTTATCTCAGCCAAAAAGGAACCTGGTTGCATGCCATGCTGATAAATAACAAATTGCTTACACTTAGATGGTTTGTTGTACGTGTTGTCCTACAGATTTATTTTAACAAGGCACATAGAATTTTGAATTAATTTATAGATTCGCCAAAACAATATCCTGCAATACAACACATCACTGAACTCTGCATGGGGCTAGGCTGTCAAGAGGTGTGGGCTGGAATGAACATCCTCCTGCCGTAACGTTGTATGAAACACATGATCAGAAAAAGAATTTTATTTCAAATTTACTCTCATATATTTTTCACAAACAGTGAATACTGCTCTCTATAAATTGACTTTTAGCAGACTGTACAGCTTGAAAACTAAAATATTTGGAGTTATTGTTACAGTTAAAACCCGCGTGTAAGAACCTGCTTTTTTAGAGTTTGGCAAAACAGGTTCTTATATTTTGGGGTACTTACTGGCATTTTTTAGCTTCCCTGTGCAATTCTTGATCTCTAAAGACATCCTTTTTGATAAAATACAGTTATTGTATTATAAATAAAATAGTTTAACCCCACATATAAGAACCTTTTGGGGTATTGAGGAAGCAAATTTCTGCCAGGAGGTTCTTAATTTCTAGGTTCATACACGCGGGTTTTTACTGTATTGACTGCTGAAAACAAAGAGTAAAAGATAAACAAGCTTTAAGGTTCAGATCCTTTAATCCAACATGGCCACCAAATCTTTGCAGGATGGCTGGCAATGTATAGAGATTATTTAAAAATGAATTAATAAGGCTGATTAAAATGCATTGATGATTTTCGTGGCATGTAAAGGGGTAAAGTAAACTTTTTGGTTGCAAGTAAAGATACCAGAAAAGGAAATAAGCAGCAGTTTTCATTTGTTACATGTATCACGCCTCTAAATTGATAATAAATTATGTTGGCTTTACTGTTTCCTGCCAATTTCAATTCTTAGAAGTCACATGTATGAGGCATCTGTTAGTTTCTTTTAATTATTTGCCTTCTGTCACAGTGTCTGCCATTCTTTAACAGAGAAAAATGTATGTCGAATAATACCACCGTCCTGTATAAAATGGCTGAGCTACCTGGTTATTAATTAAAGAACCCTTTAGCAAATGTGAAACAGTTTGGTGGAAAAAAATCCCTAGCTTCTTTCCATTACCAGCTTCGCAGCATCTTAAGGTACCTCATATCTTGTTACCACTATACGTGTCTCTCTCAGCATTAATTATTTTAAGCTCTGAAATAATCTTCACTTCTTAGCTGCTTAGCTAGAAGGCCTCGATGGACTACTGGATGGTTAGTTTTCAGTTAGAATATGGGGTTATTTATCACTTACCAGCTAGAATTTTAAACATGACTCAACTGTGACATATGTTAACAGATTTCATAGACAATTACAAAAAATGTTGTTTGTCAGCAGACATTTAAAATTTATTTTGGCTAATTCTGGGCTATCAGTTTATAATATACCACATTCACGACTTTGCTCATAGAGCCTTTGATTTTCTTATGGCCTGTTTATATGGAGGTAAGTTGTCCCAGGTAGGAGGGTTACCCTCTCCCCCGAGCCATCTTTTGCCAAGCGTTTATATGAGAAAGTTGTCCTTGTTGGCCAGGCCAAAACTTGGCCCTCTCGGTTCAAAAGACTGACAAGAGTTTTTTTTAAAACATTTATTATGGCTGCCTTTTCTAAAATCAGGAACGCTCAAGCATCGACCAAGACCATTTTTTGACAAATTTACTGCTGACTTCGATTTCAATTTATCTGCAATTTTGTTTTGGTCGATTACAGCATTTGCACATGCTCTGTATGTGTCAACTTGTCCCTGGTAGGGGAGGCAAAAATAACCAAACTTTTTATATGGAGAAAAGAACTTTGGCTTGCTCCCCAGGGTTCAGGGTCACCCTACCTTCAAAACGAGTGACCCTCCACCCAGGGTCACCCTGCCCCCGAGCCAACTTATCAATTTCTCATGTAAACGGTTCGCAGCTACTTATAAATAAACGTATGAAAAGCTCTCTTGCCCGGGGTGGCTCGGTATGGAGGGTAACCCTCTTACCAGGGACAACTCTCCTCCATATATACAGGCCGTTAGTCTGCTAGAGCTAAAGAAGAGCGTGAGTGGAACAATGGCCATGGGAAATCTGAAGGTGAGACTCACTACCAGATTTTCCAAGGCCATATTTCCACTTGCCCTCGTTGTTTGGATTCACGCTTAACTGAAAAAGAAAAAAGGATTGCCCTTTGCACGCTTTGCCAGTATCATTAAGTACATTATTTTTTTTCTCAAGGATCTCAGCAGTCCAGAATCCTTGAATCTGATTGGCTAATTGCACTCACTGATATCTTTGTACAGAACACATGTTTCTAAAGAAGACAAGAAAAGCAGAGAGAAAAGAGATGCACAGAAAAAGAAGGTAACAGCAGAGAACTCAATCCTCCATATTTTTTCATAGTACATCACTGAATAGTACAAGGCTTTGTATGTATTTCAGTATTTTAGTTTTTTTTTAAGATTATCACAATATAAAATATGCAAGAACACTCTGACAAATATCCACATTCATCAACTAAATTCACCTTTTTTATTCTAGCTGTCACGTCAGTCAACACGGTCATCAGTAACATTTGCAGCTGTAACCAAAATCTTTGTTAGTAAACTCAAGTGTAACATTTTAACCTGTTCTTGAACGAATCACCATTTTGCACAAATACTAAAATATTAACTTTCTCAGTAGGCCGATCTCTAAAGTGTCTCAAACTAATTGTAATATGTGGTAATTAGAGTATATTTTTGTAGCTTTAAGAAAATCGTTAAACATCTCTCATTGTATAAACGAAATAAATAATTTAAATAAATAATTGCAACTTGTGCAATAAAAACAGTACGTCGCACTTTCTTTGAAGTAATCAATATTTGTGGTCCGGGAAAATAATTATCAGTCGAGCAAAGTAGTTGTAGGGATTACAAAATGAAACTAAAACTAAACATTGTAGTTCCGGAGATTGGCTTTCTTTTTTTTTTTTTGCTAACTGAACTGAAACTGGACTGCAAAGCGACGAATACAAGTTTCTGAGACCAGGGCAATGAAATTATTATTTCTATGCGAGGCAAATTTCACTTGAAATGTAAACTCAACAATTAGGCGGTAGCCAAGCCTGCCTGAAATGGTTGTATATGTACAGGATTAACAATATTTCGTTCAATTGGTTGTTTTCTAGGAAACCAAAAAACAAGAAACGGAAAAAGCAAAGAAAAGTAAGTACAACAACAGACTTCTAAACGTTTCCGATGAGGTTCTGCGTGAAGCAACTGTGTTCATCTCTACTTTCCAAGGAAATTGTTCATTAAAAACTAGCAAGGCGGGGTCGCATAAACAAGTAATGAAAGACTCAAAATTTAGCAGAAACATCGAAAAATATAGATTTTGTTTTTTTGAGATAGTAAAAAGTTTGGAAGATTGTCATCTTGTTTAGAAGCAATTGACATTTGTAATAAACTATCTTTGTTTTGCGCGAATGGAACACGCAAAAGGCGTGAATTCGCGTGCGAAAATTCTCTCGCACATTTGCGCACTTCCACCACAAAACTCTTAAAACCGCGCCGCACAAGAAAGCAGATTGTGTAGAAGCGTTTTCTGGCCTCACTTGTTTAAAAGGAAAAAAACGACGAGTCTATGCGTGTGATTTTGATGCCAACAGGCAGTAATTTGAGGAAATGTTTTCGTTTCCATGCAGTTGCCTCCACGGAAACTCTCAACAAGACCGCTGGTAAAGGAAAGAAAGTCAACACAACCAAGGGAGATAAGAAAGTACAACAGCCTGAACAAGAGGTAAATAATCGACTGTTATTACTCTTTTGTATCTCAAGTGTGCGTATTCTTCACATTACAGCTTTAAAAGCAAGTAGCCCGAGACGAATTTCCTCAACAAAGTGAACATGATGTTCCCTTGATACATTTCAATTTCCCCTGACTGGTCTCGTTGAATTCAATTTTCACTAAAGTCCCTAAAATTTGGGAGAATTCAGTCATAATAAATTGACTAAAGGGACTGTGCCACGGCTGAGTTTAGTTTAATTTATAAAGTTTTGAAAAATACTCGCTATGGAACTTAATGCTACCGATCTAAGTGACAAAACCATTGCTTCACGTCAAACAAATAAGTCTTCCGGGCTTAATAATTTAAAGTTACAAACAAACGAGATTAAATTTGGAAACTGTTGAGCCTAACAGGTTTTCAAAAACCCATTTTGCAATCTGTTTTAACCTGTTTTAACCTTAAACCTTTGTCCATCCGTGCCTTCTTTTGTATGACCTTGTATTTGTTGTGTTATTGAAATGTTTCGTAACTGTTTTAAGTGGTTATTTTTTATATTTTACTCAATTTTGTGACCATTCCCTTATGTCCAACTTTGGCTAAAATCCGTGACACAGTTCCTTTAATTGTCTCTGTTAGGAATTCATAAGACAGTTTCATTTGTTTTTGTAGCAACCAGAAGTTGTGGAGTTTCCTAATCCACTCCTTGAAAATCCTATCAAGGAGGAGAATGGTGAAATTATAATCCCTGGAAACAGAGCTCTCATTAACCTTAACTTGTCACGTAAGTTTTTCTCCTGGATGATCTTTTTTCTGATACACACAAGATCAAATGCATCTTTAGTCTCAAAGCCATGTCCCAATTGCCTGAAAAAGCATCAAAATTCCATTCTAGTTATTTGTTTAACTGCAAGCTTGAAGAAGTATTTACCCCTGTTATTTTTGTTTCACTCTGCAGGGAATAAAATTGGTGAAATAGGCGTGGAGGCTTTTCTTATTTCCATACAAAGACAAGCAGAAGCTTCTTCGTCATCTGGTAAACCAACAGGACTCATGAGATTGTCAATTAGTGTGAGTATTAACCTCGGTAGAACTGTATTTATCGCACTTCCCTGTAAACGTTCGGCTCCACAGTGGGCGAATCAGAACTTGAAGTAAATAACATGCCGTCACTGCCAAGAGCGGGAAAACATGCAACTGGTGCGAAGCGCGGGAAAACGTGCATTCGGTGCGAAGCGCGGAAAAACGTGCAACTGGTGCAAAGCGCGGGAAAACGTGCAACCGCTGCGAACCGCGGGAAAACTTGCAACTGGTGCGAAGCGCGAGAAAACGTGACTAGGTTTGGCTTTGCCTCTGATTGGTTAGAAAAAGTATAACTTGTTTTCTCTGATTGGTTAGAACACTGCACGTGTTGCAATAACCAATTAGGGAAAAAAGAGAGAAACAAAAACAGTTTATTTCGGCAGTGAAACGCTCACTTGCATTGTCTTGCAAAACAGTCAAGGAAAATTGCCTTATCTTTAAAACTGGTAACCATTAGTCATGTTTTACTTTACAGAGAAACCATTTTCCTCCAGAGAACGGTTCATATCAACGCTTAATGGAGATAATGCAAACACGTGATCCATTTTACAAACCTCCACAACCAAGCCCTGTTGACGAGACTGGTGCATCGACGAAGGTGTGTTAGACGTTATGTACCAATAGGTGATGTTGTCGCCATACTATTGCATTTAAAAATAAATTGAAAGCAAGCTGTTAAATCATCTTTGTCGTTTTATTCTCTTTGTCGTCCCATCTGGGTTCTTTCCCCCCTCTAATATTGTCTTATTAACCACACGCGAGGGCAGTACTGGGAGAAATCGGCCCAGGGTTTTGACAGTAGTATAAGTACAAATCGCCCAGTATAGTCCTGAGCAAGCTTGGGTAATGAAAGATTTATTACACGAATTGCGTTTGAAGTAAATGAAATTACGTACTCTAAAACAAAGAAAGAGAAAAAGGTAGATGTTTCAACAAAGTCGTTGGTGCTTTATTCTACAAAGAAACATTGGCAGGCCTAATTTTGGTTATTTTAAAAAGGTGATAAAAATGGCAGCATATGTATAGAATGGTTAGATAACATTAAGTAACACTGGTTGATTATCTTCTAAATTTTCATTACCTGCAGGGCTCAAAATAATTTTTGGATACTGACCGGTCATGTTGACCGGCCAAATCAATTTTTGCTCGGTCATGTCTCGTTTTGACCGGTCAAAATATTGAGTATTTACTTTGAAGCAATAGCCTATTCTGCCAAAAATTTCGCCTCATAAGCTAAAACACTTGTTAAATTTTATTATGTTCGCTTTTTGAAACTCCATTTCTTCTGTGTTCTCTACATAAAACAAAATGATCAGTAGCCGTAATGTTTCGTTACTCTGCATAGTTTTACATTATTTAATGATCACTCATCTTCCCGATTCAATCCTAGCGATAATCTTTAGTTATCTCCCAAATGCTGAGCGAATCTGCACCCTAGCCATAGTATGTGAAAAGTGGTATGAAATCATCCATTGTACCACCGTTTGGAAAAAGGTCGACTTTGACTTCCAAAGGAAAGTTACGCCAGATGTCCTGCGAAAATATGGTTATCCGGGGACACGAGAAATACTCCTAAGTGAATGCTGTTATCTGAAATGGGGAAACCTTTGCTCCATCTTAAGCCAATGCAAGAGAATTGATGTTTTTATTGCACCATGGATCGGTCATAAAAAAGAAGTCGTTCCAGACTTCACTCAAACTTTGAAGATTGGGTGCTTGCCGAGTGCGCTATTTGGATTTGAGTCGCTGCAAAGTTTCGGACTCGTTGTTTATCGAGCTTCCTATAAGATGCCCTCTTTTGAAAGTTCTCTTTCTTCAAGACTGCCAAGAGATTAGCGAGAAAGCCTACGCATTTCAAAAATCATGGATCTCTCCAAGTTTTCAACGTCGCCTACAACACAGAAGCCCGTCCACTAACGAGCGATGCGATGTTCATTGTTGTCTGTTTAGCGTATTATTTTACAGACGTGAATGTTTCCTGTTTACAAATCTGCAGAGCATGTCTCATCTGTATTCTACAAATTTGTGACTGCAAGCTGCTATGATATTTTATAATTTTACTGTAAAATTTCAAGAAATACTGCGAATAAATTTTTTGTGTGTGTTATTTATTTGAAAGCCGTGTACGTGACCGGTCAAAATGACCGTCGAACCAAAATTTTGTCCGGACAAATCGTCATTTTGGCCGGACATTGTCTACAGGCAGACCACTCTAATGTGTTCGTGGTTAATTATTGTTGATGAGACGAACAAAAGAAATTTTGAAATCTATAAGGGTTACTGACATATATTAAAACCATGGTCTTGCCTGAACTGAACCATAGACTGGCATAAACAAAACGCAAATTTGTCAACAGACTTGCGCGTGAAAGATTTCAAATCTATACTTGAATCATGTGGTGCCAACGTAACGCAATGAACAAGGGAGGTAAAAAATCCTAAACATCGAGCTAAAAAGACAGAGCACTCGATCAAAATAATACAAGAAGCATAGACTTTACAATACAGAAGGTCTCTCTGAAACCAACTTTCAGCTTTTTCATAGTAAAACTGAAACAGTCTCTGGCGAAGCCGGACCAAGATTATCCGTGATAACACAATACATCTTGCATTAAAATGCCGGGCCCGGCGTCAATAAAATGCAAGTAGTTTACATTTTCCTGGAACATTTCAGATCTTGTCCTTCCAGGCCGGGCGAACATTTTGAGAGCCTAAAACACATCTTGCAAATAGAATTTAGCCAAAACAAACTGAGCTAGCACAACATGTGGCAGAGTACAGATTTAGAGGTGCCATTCAACTCTACAAATGGAAACCACGCAGCGCAATGACCTCTAGACACTTCCTTGGCCACAATCTTACGGCTATATTC
The DNA here is from genome assembly GCF_052425735.1 of Oculina patagonica. Lineage (NCBI taxonomy): Eukaryota > Metazoa > Cnidaria > Anthozoa > Scleractinia > Oculinidae > Oculina > Oculina patagonica. Next base: position 41,640,496 of record NC_135759.1, read on the forward strand.
AATACATAATGCCTACAAATAAAAACAGTACCCTCAAAAAGAAGTCAGAAGCAAATAAGATCGAAAGACCGAACTTAATATAGTGCGTCAAAGGTACAAATGTCACAAACGTAGGAGTCGTGTAGGCCCGTCACCTTTAATACCATAAACTGCTCATCGGGAATAGTGACCGGATGAATAGTGACCGGATCGACTCCAACCTCGGCGATTTTTCTAAATATCTTCGTTTAACGTGGTCGTCGAGTTTTTTGCAATACTCAGATAATACTGGAATCGTACTACAAAGCTCATCTATTGAAGGAACACGTTCGTTTTCCGGAAAATCCATTGAAATTTCGAGTCATTCAACAGCGATGGCATATAAACATATGTAAATTTCACCCGCGGTGGAACACCAATATGGCGGATACCCAAATATGGAAACACCTCTGACGTCACGTGCAAGCCAAGAATAGATTTCAAAATTTCTTTTGTTCGTCTCATGTCAACAACAATAATTAACCACGAACACATAGGGTGGTCTGCCTGTGCATTGTCCTTTGACCGGCCGTTATTTTGAGCCCTGACCTGTCTGCTTGTCATTATACTGCTAATGTGATGAGAATTTCTTTTTTTAATCAGCCTTGGCAACTAACAGTTTCCCTGTTATGTTTTTTTTTTTTCACTAGGACGAGGCTTGACTGCGACAGTGGACAAAGAGCTCTTGATGTTCGAGAGAGATGTTGCTCTTTATCAAAAGAACACACAATTTATTAATAGGTTATTTGTTAGGTTTAGCGGTACGCTACACTTATTTCACCATCAGGCCAAAGCAATTGAAGTCAGACCAAAAATTTTGAAGCTGATGGTAATTCAATTTTAGATTTTGTTTTAAATGATGTACAAAGAACATCTGTTTGTCATTACTATTTTATAATGACACTGTAATTTATTGTAAATAAAACACTTGTTAAATTGTTTGGTGTTTTACTTATGTTTTTTCTTTTGCAAGCTTGCTGCATTTTAAGGCAAATGTAATGGTATTCACCCTTGCCTTTTTTTTTGCAAAAATGGCCTTTTTTGCTAAAATTAATCGAGCGCTCAACACGCGAGGAAATGTATAAGTACCTATTGACCGCCAACCCTTGGAGTAAATCAGTCGAACCAACTAGGCAACAGTTGTCTGATTCGGCAGATACGAAAAAAACAGTGATTAGTTCGACAGAAAATATGAGCAATGCAAAGGATGATACATGTCATTTTCATGGTTGCCTCAAGTCAATCCATGTTAATCGGTAGCAACAGAAAATTAGTAAATATTTCCTCAATGTCTCTATCTATTTTTGATTGTAAATTAGATAGTGTTAGTACGTTTAAATATTTAGGGATTAAGCTGGCCTCAGACTTCACATGGTCTGATCATGTAGAGTATGTAATTTCTAAAGTAAATCAGCGACTTGGTCTTTTACGTAGGATCAAACATTTGTTACCTTTCACCGCTCGCCTACTTTTCTACAACAGCCTTGTTTTACCAATTTTTGATTATGCTGATCTTGTGTGGGGCGACAAGAACAATGTGGAGCTTATGAATGACCTACAGGTTTTACAAACAAAGCCGCGAAAATCATCCTGGACAGACCACTTTATTCGTCAGCTTCTGATGCCCTCGTAGCTTTAAAGTGGCTTAACCTAGAACAACGTAGATTTTATCATCGCTGTATATATGTTTATAAGTGTATAAATGGACTTATGGATCACTCTATGGAGTTACTAGCTAACAGGGACATTCATAGCTATAACACAAGGAATAAAGACATGCTTAGGCTACCTCATGTAACCAAAAATTGGGGAAAGCAGAGAGTGTGTTATCACTCTCTGAAAGATTGGAATAACCTAGACAGAGACACTAGAAATGCACTTGATTTTGTAAATTTTAAGCGTAGCGTTCTAAGTAGGTTTTTTAGTTAATTCTTTCTTTTGTATTCAAGTTAGTTTTTAATAATAGTTTTTAATTCTTAGGTATTTTTCGTTTTATTGTATATAGTCTTATTAAGTATTTTTAATCTTAGTTAGGACCTTTCTGAAAACCACTGTATAGTGAATGAAGGCTTCATAATAAAAGATTATTATTATTACCCTGTGAGCAGAGCCCTTTGTTTTCCGCTGATAAACTCTTTTCCCTACCTCAGGGTCTGATTACATGGCGAATTTCAGTCCTGGCTGCAATTTCAACCTGGTTTGCCGGGTTGAGATTTCAGCTCGGCTTCCAAAACAAATCTTTTTGAAAAGACGTTTGCGATCACATGAAGAAAGTTTCATCCCGGGCTAACCGGGCTAATTTGCAATCGGGCTGAAAAGCCTCATGTAATCGCGTTAAAACTTCAGCCCGGGCTGAAAGTGAGCTTACGGATGCGAAGTGATGGTTTTCAACGAAAGAAATGGCTGCCCCGATTAGTTTTCAGTTTTAAAAGGGTTCAACCCGGGCATGCAGAATTTTTGTATGTATATTATTAAAGCAAAAACACAAATTAAACGCCCACCTTTTGTTTTTTGGCCTGTGTTCATGTTAGCCATCAAAGAGCTTGTGAGAAGATCCGTTATCAAGTCCACCAAAATCAAAGTAAACATGTTTTCTATGAGGGGTTATCCCCGCCATAATTGTTTTTTCATTTTAAAGTAGTGTTCTTCTTTTTATTGTAGCAGCTGTCATTTCGTTTTAGTCGTTTCTCTTTTGCGAAAGGCACATTTTGTGAAATTACGCGTCAAGTTCCATCAAATACGGTTATGCAGAATTTAGAATGCCCCCATTTGGAAAATTCTGGGTGCTCAATTTGAGCAGAATTCAGGAAGTCAAATTTGACAGAATTTGGTCCCTCGAATTTTGCGAAATTCAACTCACTGAGCTCTCAAACATACTTGTCAGCGGTTTTGCTTAAAAAGCAAAAGGAGCGGTCACTCAGCATAAAACATGGCCGCCGCGACGGTAGAGTGAAGTGCGTGAATGCCTTCGTACTCATCTTATTGATGTAGTGACATTTTTAGAGGGTAGCAACCACGATTCCGATACGTTTGATTATACAGTTTTCAGGTTAGATTGGGTGTTAAATGTGCTTGCGAGATACTTGGACACTGGAGCTCACGCACGTATAATCCACCTCGTTCGTGAAGCGAGAGAAGCGGTTACCAGCGCTAACGATAGTACAGATGCATTTCAGGCAGGTTGTATTTTACTGGGCAGTGTGGACGGCCAAAGTTAGACGTTTCTCAAGAACAGCTACAAATTCTCGTAGAACGTAGATGTTCGGAAACAGGATTATTAATACCAAAGATATCAAATTGAAATAGTGATTGTGAAATGTTTGTCTGGAAATCTTTGTTAATCTTATGTCTAGTAGTCAGGCGGTTATGTGAAAAAATTGTGCACTTTCGGTTAAAAGCATGAAATTTTGCATCAAGAAGCATTTTCATGTGGTTAACGGATATGGATATGGAGCCACCGAAAAAACCCGGTTTTTTTCGAGTTATGACGGTTTTTAAAAATGGCCGCCATTTTGAACCGGAAGTAGAATTTATTTTAAATGTAAGTGTTATTTAATCTTGTTTTCTTGATCTTACAACAATTAATTTTGTTGGTAACAATGATTGTAGTCCTTGGAAGGAGAAACTGATTTTTTAAATTTACAAAAGATCGATATTTTTAGAAAGTTTACGCGAATTTTCAAAATGGCCGCCATTTCGGACCGGAAGCGACATGTGCTTTACGGCAAGTGTTTGTTAAAGCATCGATATCCATGATTAAGTTGTTTCTTTCACTTAAAGTGGCTAGAAATAACATAAACGATAGTTTTACCTTTAATTATAACAATAAAAACATAAATTACGCACAGCACTGCATTGCCTTTAATTTTCTTGTAAGAGTCTCAACTGATACACTGGACTTAATGAACCAGCTCTCTTTCTACTTGTTCACAATCGACCATTAGCTGCTTTGAGTACAGAACTGAGTAACAACTATGATTTACACAATCGAACATTGTTTTCATAAAACTTGTTCGACCTAACTAGTACTGCTATCATCACTTTTTCAATGTTTTTAGTCAAAGCTCTATGTCAACTATGCCTCACACAATCAATTATTGTGTTCATAAAACTTGTTTCCTGTGACCTAACTGTTATCATCACTCATTCGATGCTGTTAGTACAGAACGCAGCATGGCTTACACAACCTGTCATTTTATTTATCCAAAATCATTCGACTTTCGTCATTGCGGAATCGAATGTTCGTTGTTGACCATTACTATGTAATCATCGGTTATTGCATTCGTCACAGCAACTGCAAAGGGCAGTGCATTTCAAAAACGGTCTTGCAAAGCAACATGCAAGCTTGCATCCCATCTGAAAAGTACTCTGGAAAAAAGGCTGCCATTCTCCTTCCTTGAAAATCCATCCCCAATCGCCTGGCGAAGCAGGATTTGGGTTTGGGGTAAGTGCTTGTCCCCAACAGTGACCAGCTTGATAAGCAGCTCTCTTTGTGTGCTGTAACAGGGCCGCCCGAGTGGATGGGATTGCATCATACGCTCTGCCTTAATGTGCAAACAGTTTCTTCCTGGCTACATTACCATTTGTTTTGTTGCTTGTTCTGTCGTACAAGAGTATGACGAACTGTTCTAGATGTGCCCTCATGCTTCACTGACTACAGGAGCAGGTGTAGTCACTAGCTGCACGAAGGCATCTGTGACGGCTGGGTAGCTCTTCCATGCTGTAAGAGCAGTCTTTTTGCCTCTCCCAGCAAAGCAGGACACCGTATCGCATCCTGTAAATGCGTGAAATACAGGTAGAGACTTGGACATATCCAATCCCAGGCTGTTTGAGATCTCGTGTGCAGCTATGTAACGCAAATCGGAGCCAGTTCCCATTGCAATCCAGACTTCAACTTGTTGCTCCTGGAGACTTCCGGCAAGTGCTATCGCTAAAACAAGGACATCGGTGTCAACTTTCCGTAGCACAATCTTGCGGTGACCCTCCTGGACTGCGTCTGCGGCATGCAAAATTATCCCGGTATCTGCTTCTTCATGCGTACGTGGAGCCACATTCGCGATGTTGTTATGAGCAAGAGTACACAGGATATCCTTGCTTTTAGTTGTGATGAATTGTTTCGCCTCCTGCAATGATGCTACACCCTGAGCTAGAAACTGGAAGAGTTCTCGCTTGTTTTCATCATTTCTCAGGAACTGTTGCCAGTTGCGTGGTATTTGATTGGTTGCCTGTACGCGTCTCCTAGCACCCTGCCCTCGTTTGCTTCTTGTCGTGGCCTTTAAACTGTTGGCAATGTATTCATCCCACATTACATCAAGGCGCTTAGCATGAGAGATGTGAGATTGAATGTAGGGTAGAAAACGCTGTCCTGAATATTCTTTGAATGTTTTCTCTGTTACAAGCTTTATTTACCTACTACTGAGCCATCGATGATGATGGCATCAACAGCCTCGGGCATCTTTGCTTGTGGAGTTGTGAAAGACTGGAGACATTCAGCTAGTTCCAACTTTCTTACCACCCTGTGATAGCGACGGTGGACAACTTTGGTTTTCGTGCTGGAAAACTCATCCAGGTTCCCCTTCCTCGTTTGACAAGAAAGGTATAACCTTGAAAAAAGCAAACAATCATTTCTTGCAGATGACAACTGCTGCTTGATCTTAGATGCCACATTTGATGCAAGACCGTTAAACACCACTAAAATTGTTCCTCTTTATTGGGTCGTACAATGACTTGCTTTGCTGCATCAAGCGTTCATCTATGAATGACTCATACTGTGCTATTCCAACCTTTTCAACCTAGCACAGTCTTACCAATGCATCCGAGGCCACTATCTCTTTAGTATCCAAAACTAAGAGATCTTCGGTTTCTTCCATGAAGGAGTTGCCCATTTCTTCAGTTGCTCTGGTAAGTGCTGTAACATCTCTATAAAACAAAGATTGCAAACTTCTTGTATCTTCGTGGTGTTTTGCTCTGTGCTCGTCTTGCGTGGATCCTGTTACCATGCTGTTCTCAAACTCGTTGATGATTCTAGCTATCTCCGGCCCTGATTCCATCCACCGACAAAGAGCACTCGGATTCTCCATCAACCCCACAGCACCACAATCTCCTTTCGCCAAAGCATTGTCTTGTTCGTGAGCATAGTCGATTGGGATACTTCAGAAATTCTTTGACGTCTTGTTCACGGTAAACTTTCCCTGCTTGAATTGTAAGGCGACATCTGGTGACACATCATTCAGACGATGCATGTCTCGCATGTGAATTGGTAACCATCTAGCATAGTTCGTATGGTCCAGTCCAAAAAACCATGGAAGAAGCTTCAATAGTGCGTCGATGTAGATCAGCACAAAATTTGCCAGCAGTTCCAGTTGAAGCCTGAGGTACCAAAAGTGGAACTGCGGGACTGTGGCTACCTTCTTCATACACCAGTCACTGAATGGCACAACATCAGCTTCAGGTTCTAAACGCTCTTTGTATCTCATGTATGCCTTGCTTAGAAGCACGTCTTGTCCGGGTGACACTTGTGGCCTTGAGGAAAGAGTCTGCACTGCCTGTCGAGGAGGCCATTCCAACGTGAAGCCCACCAAACATGATAACAAATCACCTTTCTCCTTACTTTTCTGGAAATATCAATTGAATTTGCTTGGCCAATGCATACAATGGCTGATCCATAGCTACTACTGGAATCTGACCGGGATTAAGGTGATCCACAGATGCTTTGATGATGTTCAAGAAATGGCATATCATCGCAGCTGACTTTGCTTGATCGGGAAAGAGGGGCAGTAGGGAAGATATTGCAGGCTTAGTGTTTGTTTCTTTGCTACCACATCGGTTTGAGTGATGGATTGACCACGAAATGCTCTTGTTCTGTGGCAAACCTTGACCATCATTTGAAACAGTTTCCTTCACATCTTCTAACCATTCAAATTCTTCTGCCACTACTCTTGTTACAATCTGGCCATCTCCTCGCATATCACTTTGCACCTTGGGGACTGAAGGATTTTTACTAGGAAGTACAACTGGGGAAACTTCATTGTAGGACTCTGGTAATTCAGCGACAGACTTTGTACCTGTATATGGTGGAAGTGGCCTGCTCAAGGAATACTCTGCTTATGCACACTCCAGGAATTGGGTATTATGGGTAATTGAACCAGTCTCTCCCGGGCCAATTTTATTCGATCAAAAATAAAATACTTACTGATTTGAAACCGTATGCTGTTAATAAGTTATACGACAAGTTTTTTTTTTCACAACTATTTAACAATTATTGGATGAGGTTGAGCATGATAGCGATAATTATCAAGGCCAAAGTTTCTGTTATCTGCCGAAGCCGAAGGCTGAGGAGGATAACAGAAACTGAGGCCTTGATAATTATCGCTATCATGCGAAAACCGAATCCAATAATTGTTTTATTATGCACATTCCTGAGCTACACTTGTAAAGACAAGAGCGCGCACAAAATCTGCACAAAATCTGCAAAATCTGAATAAATAAAACTATTGTCTGTAGGTATGACGTCACTTCTACATATGTAAAATCTAATGTCTGTAGGTATGACGTAGGAGAAACAGCAAGCAAGAATTAGCTGCGTGCTTAAAGCCAATCAAAATCAAGCTGGTGACACCAATGTATAATAATATCTGTTATATGCATGTTTACCGTATACCATCCCAGTACATAACAAAAAAATCAAATCAAGCTTGTATTAAGTTTCATTTAAGTCTACAAAAATAATGTATAAATGTCTTAAATTATCAGGCTTTACATAAGTTTGAAATTTTCTTGGTGGTTAACAGTGTACAGTTAAACAAAATCTAACAGGAACAATGGACAACAACTCCGAACTACAACAAATTAATGCTCGTTCACAGACTGTCCTTTCTAAAGGTCCTATTCACTTCCGGTTTTGCTTTCATTAAAGATAATTAGCTGTAATACTCATATTTTAACTCATTTTCATCTTCAAACCTTTAGACAACAAGTTTATTTACCTTCGATTAACACATTATGTCACTCCAAGGGCGTGTAGACCTTTTTCTAATAACTTCCGGTAATTAAATATTTCACTTCCGGTCAAGATGGCGGCCATTTTTAAAATTCCCCTTTAACTGCTCTCTGAGTGAATTTTCAAAGTGGCTCCATATCAGATGTTAATGGGCATTAAGAAACCTTACTGTACACCAAATTTCATGCTTTTAACCCAAAGTGCACAATTCACCCAAAATTCTGCACATAACCGCCTGACTATAGAAGATTCGTATCTAGCCAATCAGCGTTCTTTAGCTAAGGTGTGCGTCGAAGATAAGAAACAATTGTTTTGTGATTTATTTAGCTTTTAGTCGAAGTAATCTTTCAGTCAGTCGAGTCAAAGAGTTGTGAAATCTAGCGAGAATCAAAGAGAAGAATAAAATCTAGTGAAGACGGGTCAGTGTCGGCTATCCTTTCTAATTCCCCACATTGATTTAACATTCCACAAATAGCTTCGCTTCTGGGTGTTAGTCAACGAACAGTTGAGAGACGTTTACGTGAATTTAACTTGAATATCAGTACTTCTTATAAGCAAAACCGCTGACAAGTATGTTTGAGAGCTCAGTGAGTTGAATTTCGCAAAATTCGAGGGACCAAATTCTGTCAAATTTGACTTCCTGAATTCTGCTCAAATTGAGCACCCAGAATTTTCCAAATGGGGGCATTCTAAATTCTGCATAACCGTATTTGATGGAACTTGACGCGTAATTTCACAAAATGTGCCTTTCGCAGAAGAGAAACGACTAAAGCGAAATGACAGCTGCTACAATAAAAAGAAGAACACTACTTTAAAATGAAAAAACAATTATGGCGGGGATAACCCCTCATAGTTTTCCCTTGGCTACACACGCGACTCGACCTGCCTCGTCCCCAGGCGCCGATTGGCCGGACGTTGAGGCGGTAAGGCGGGAAAACAGGGAGCGCGGGGATTGATGGTTAGGGAGCGAGCCGCGGAGCGCGTCCGCTTCCCCGTCCGCATCAGGCCCAGAACGCCAAGCGAACCGTGCACGTCAGTCCCACAACACCAAGCGAACCGTGCACGACCAAAGACGAGGACGCCTGGGGACGAGGCAGCGAAACGACACAATATCAGAAAAAACTTCAGTGGTTAAATCGTTATGACAACGCGCTAAGTAACTGATTGTGCCGTCACGTTATGATGTCATACACCAAAAGAAAAGCGTGGAACTGGCCGCTACGGTTCTCATTTAAGAAAATTAATTACGTTTAAGCGCCAGTAATTTCTCGAAAGTTTCGAAACTACCATCATGGATGGATAGTAATGAAAACACTGTCATCTGCATACTATCCTACAACTGAAATAACACGCGCAATGCGAAACATTGCGCGCGCAGACTCGCGCGCGATCGTACCTAGCCTGCCTGCGAAGAAGCTCTCTGGAAGGGTGGGGGTGAAAAAGAATAGACTGCAGACAACAGCAGACCTCGCAACCAATCTCCTCTGCCAAAATCAAATAAATAACGGCCGCATAGAAACTGGTTGCGCACACCGAAAAAAAAAAAGACATAACAAAGCAGAAATCGGGAGCCGTAATCGGGAGCTGAGACCGTAAAGGTGGTCCATGTAGACCTTCGATATGTAACATTTTTGCTACTTTTAGATTACGGCTCCTGGAAAAGTGCGTTTTCTGAAAGAAAAAAAAAACATCATATGCGTTCAAAAATTCAAGGTCTCGACGACTCAAAGTAAAAAAGTAAAGTCAAGGAAAAGTCAAGTTTCAACATCAGCTGAGATCAAAATCTTCATTTCAACAAAGATGTTGTAACACAGTCATCTATTATCGTTACGTGTTTTCATGTAGTTTGCCAGTATTTAGCTATACGGACCAACCAAATCTCGCGTTATTCCACGCGAGAACCAATAAATCTCTGGTCTTCCTTGTGGTCGAAGAAAGTCCGTAAAGCGCACGCGTAGCATTATCTAAAGCGAAAACTCCTGCGCTGGGAGCCGGGACAGTTAAAAGTCACCGCTAGGTTGATAAAAACGGAGGTTTTCAAAAATGCTGACGTTATTCTCATGACGGAACTCCGATCGAGTTTCATTGGAAGAGAGAGAAAATATGGCTGACAATGCTGTTGCTTTCTTTGCTTTCGAGCCTAATCGCTCTCCTAGAATTTAACCTTGTTCATTTCAATCTTCTGTTGATCACCCAGAGAGAGAGAACATCCTGCACGAGAATTATAATGCTTTGAAGTGTAAAATATTGCCAGCATCGCTCTGTTATACCTTAATCAAACACACCCAAAACATATGGGGGGCGCGTCTGTTTGTCGAATGCGCACATAAAACTTGTGTGTGTTTTTTTCTTTTTTTTTTCATGGCGTTAGTGCTTTTAGTGCGTTGAAGTGTGGACGGGGAAAACGCAGAGGAGCATTTTCAATCGTTGTAGTTTGGATAGCCGAAAAAGGCATCGACGAAAACGCAGTGGTGTGGATGGGGCCTGAGTTGAGCCCCTCCTTTGGAAGGTGTGGTCAGCAAAGTAAGCCAGGGACTTGCAGGATCGGTTGGCACTTGGCAATAGCTGCGCCCAATTGTAAGAGGCCATCTACACTCACTTAAAGGCCCGGTAATACGGGCAACATTTTTGTTCAACTTGTCTCGCAATATTGTTGCATTGCAAGTTGAACGAGTTGTTGCCCGTATTACTACCGCGCGCTCAACCTGACTCGCAACAAATTTTGATGTTGCAAGTTGAAAAAAATTGTTGCAAAAAGTAGAACTCGGTTCTTCTTTGTGCAACATGTTGCTGCAACATGCAACACCGAAATTTGTTGCGAGACAAGTTGAGCGCGCGGTAGTAATACGGGCAACAACTCGTTCAACTTGCAATGCAACAATGTTGCGAGACAAGATGAACAAAAATGTTGCCCGTATTACCGGGCCTTAATGATCTAAAAAAGATTGTGTTCTCCTGTAAGTCTTTATTCAAAATCAGTTAATACCTTTGTTTTCTCAGCATAATATCAATTGGTTGATAATATATTATTGATCACTGTGTTCCTGTTACAATCGGTTAGACCGCCAAGTTCTCGTCGCTTTGTCCTGAGCTGAAGTTACAACTTTGCCGGTTTTGTCTCCACCAGCCATATGTCAGAGGAGCAGTCTCCCCCCGGATAGCGAACTTCATGAGCGAGTGCTGGACCATCAGGCTCTTCTCCAAAGTCCACACAGAAATCAGGATTCAACTTGAGACCGCCATTCACTGAGTCAACGTCCACTTGCAACAACATGGCGCCCTTCCTGGATAAAGAATTCATTACAATTGTCAGATTCTTTCACGAGGTTCCTTTTCGATAATTTTAACCTTAAAAATTACTTCGAAGTAAGACTTAAGCGGGTAGGTAGCAAATGGCGCGGATGTAGTAGGTAGGTTACTAGGCAACAGAATAATCGTCATAACAACAAGCTGACGTTATGACGTCATTTTTGCTCCCGCTACTTTCTTATTGGGCAATGCCAATCGGCGATACTTCGAGAAGATGCCATATTAGCTTTTGTTTTCCGTAAAATGAACCTCCTTTGACAAAGCATTGCTAATATAACACTCTAAGAAAACAATTTGTAACAGCTCACCGAGTAGGTCAGTGAAATGAAACTACTGCTTTAATAGTGGGACGAAATCTTCATCGACAAGATAAATTTAATTGGTTAAAGAAGAGATATCAGTGATTTCAATTTAAATTTATAAAAACGGGTGTTCTACCGTTAAGTGGAACGAAATCTTCATTGACAAGTTTTAACCGGTTTAAGAGGAGATTTCAGTGGTTCTTACTTGGAGAGATTAGGGTAGAACTGATTGTCCCACACACTGTACAACGATGTTGTAACGTAAAGCCGTTTGCCATCCAAACTGAGCTGAATCATCTGCGGTCCTCCCTCCACTCTCTTTCCCTTCACGTAACATGGCGCAGGCTGTACACTCAACTCAGAATCTTGTATCACCTTCACTGGGCCGTCATTGACAATACTGCCACCTATAAACAGCTACAAGGGATGTTTTAAAAAAAGATTCTTTTTAAACTTTTTAAAACTTGTTCTGTCCAACTTCTTTTATGAGTTAGCGTTGGAGTTATGGCTTCGAATTCTGATTGGCCGTTTGCATTCATGATTTGCGTTTGCTGAGGCTGGCCAAGTGATTACTTTGCTTTGGATCAGATTCGTTAACAAAACGTTTCTCCCTGAGTTTTTGCACGACAAGATATAAGCGGCGGTTGTTTGACAGATAGTGAAGCGGTGTGTTTCATTTATGCGAGTACAATCTGTGAGCTAGGAGCATTTCGTTTTTGACTTGGACCGCTCATGCAGTCATTTGTGTAAAAGAGATTATGTATATTTATCATGATCTACCTACCTAAAACAAAAGGCAAAGAAATCGTTAGTACATAGTGTGCAAATATTTACCTGACCAACAAGTTTCGGGTGCATGGGATCTGTGATGTCATACTGTCTAATGTCTCCATGAATCCAATTGCTGAAATACAGGAACTTGTCGTCCAATGAAATCAGAATATCGGTAATCAGACCTAAATAACACATGGCAAGAATTCATAAGATTGATTTTTCATGGAATCTAAACATGTAAAGGGGGACAGAACTACGGGACCCCGAGAGAAAAGGGGCGGGTGGCGTGTGAAGGGAGGGTGGGAAACGGGATTTCTAAGGTGGCGGGAACCGGGAAGAATTAATTTTTTTTCAACATTTCATTATATTTTGCAAAAGAAATGGGACAAAGAGGAGTGAACCACTACGGAAAGTGACGGGAAGCAAGGGAAAAAAGGTACGGAAAGTGGGAGGCACACAATATTTCTTCCTGATGACTGCGCGATAGCTTTAATAACCGGAAACGAGATGTACTGCTGACCTGGCATTTCCGGTAGAGCCCAGCCCTCAACCTTCTTGTTTGGAACCTTGATAACAGTTTCAGTACCCCAAGTGTCCATCTGCAAAATATCACAATGTTGAGCTAGCTGCTGCGAGAAAATATATTTATGAAAAGAAAGTATAGCCGAGCGAGCCAGGGTATGTCACGCGCGCAAAGGGCCTTATAATTCCGTTATTCTTCCCGTCTCGTTAATCTAACTAATCATCTAACTAAAGGAACACAAAAGACCACAAAAACGTCGCTGGCGTATTGTACTGCCAACAAATGAGATGCAAATGGTTCAAAATCAGGAAAGACTGATGACTGACGCGCGCAATAACTTTTAGTATAGTGATGAGTGTGCAGCATACTGCCTCAATCCCTACCAGACCCCCTTTGTTTTGGACAACTCGCCCCACCTCCTTGTTCGATCACTACATGCTCATTGCCAACCCCAATTGTGTCCCAACCAGTAAAAAATTTGCTAAACTTTACCTGGTTTTTGAAGAACCTGACGATGGTACTGCTAAGTGCACATCCCGTGAATCCTTGCGGCTCTTCAGGGTTGTGCAGAAATCTTATTTCCAGGGGAATGGTGCCCACTCCCAAGTCTATTGTCTGTTGAATGGTCCGTGAGGTCCAGTCCCACACGTGCAAGTGAGATCCGTATTTGCCTAAAAAGGAAGGTATCTTCACGCTACGTATAACTTTTGCAACAAAACGTTGGTGAATATGGATAGTTTTAAATCTTTGTCAACGCCAAAACAATATTTGAACAAGAGCTATTACCCCAAAATTCTGAACAAAGGTTTTTATTGTTGAGCTCATTTTATTGTTGGGGCTAGGGGCGTTATTATCAAAAAGTAACTTTTTATATCAGAAATTTAATGGTTTATATTTGGTACTGGTATTTTACGTCTCAAAAGCTTTGGATGTCTTCAGGTGCATCTAATTTTCTGACGTGGTAATTTTTTCTCAGTAACAGAATGATATGAAACACAAAACAAAGCTCTGCAAACTGAACATCAAAAGTCACTAAACATACTGTTAGGGGTTAGGTCTGAAATTTCGGGAGGAGGAGTTTGTTAACGTTAAGCCATTACAGAGCAACAAACCAAAAGTAAAACCAAATCAATCTTCTATCTGCTTTATCAAAAAGAGATGACCTTTGTGAAAAAAATCTTCAGCAATAGATGCGTTAAAAATTATAGTGTGCTCTGACTGGGCGGCAGAAAAAGGAAACTGCCACTTTTAATATGCCACACCCAAACTGGCAAGAGTACACTTGCGTGGGCCCGTATTCGTCAGAAACTGGTTACTGAAGTCGGCTCACACAGACTTTAGTTTTCTAAAACTGTAACGCACACGTGCGTTACTTATCTCGCGCGTTACCTATTTTGTGTTTCCTATTTTTTTGTTATTTGTGGGATACAAAAATTCCTTACCCGCCTGAACATCTTCAACTTTGAATCCTTTAGTAAGAGCGTTAGGTACTCCCCACTCTGTACTGATCATCACATTGTGAAAGGGCTGGTACCAAAAGTCATATCCCATTGGAGCAGGGGGCCCAGACTCCCAACGTCCTTTGACATCGAACGTCTTTCCATCCAGGATAACGAAACCTCCTGAAAAATAAAGGTAAAGTCAAGATCAGTTCGAGAAATTGTTGAAGTAACGCTTTAAGGGGGTGGGGTGGGTGTATTGGCATTACAGCGTATTTTCAAGCTCGAAATATTAATTTTCTTTACCGATTCGGATTGCCAGGCATTTGCCTTAAGATAAGTTTTAAGCTGAAACTGGTCTAACATCAAGTACGACTTTCATGTATTTTCGCCCGGCTGTCAGCTAACTCAAAACAAGGGACAGCTTTTCTTGTCCCATAAATGTATAGGATTTAAAAACAACGCTTCCCGAGAAAACAAATCCGCTATGTAAGCAGTATTCCATAGTACTGATCATCTCCCTCCCCGTTAGTATTTCATAGTACTGACCTTCTCCCTCCCCGTTAGGTTTTCCTAGAGAACTAATCATGACCTCTCCGTTAGCCAGGCAATGTGTTGTGTGGGGAAAGCCAAGTCCAGTCTTCTTAGCGACCTCTTCTGGCTGAACTATCTGTTGCAAAAGAAACGCGCGCAAAAAGTAAAAAACATACATGAAAACGTTTCTTAGTAGATCAGTGGAAGTGAAGGATCCTGTGAAAATATTTAAACATCATGAGAAATCAATGTCGAGTTAATAAAACGGCAAATATACATAGTTCCAGGCGTCTTTTTCTATCTGATCGGCAAGGAGACGCCAAATAATATGGTAAACGCAGTTCCATAACGTCAAAGATGTCACACACTGGTCAGAAAGTACTGGATTAGAATGATATAGAGCGCGTCGAAAGTAATTCACATTTTCGTCTAAAAAAGAACGACTTTTTTCAATTTTACAAACATGTTTCGACGGTACATCCGTCATCGTCAGTGTAATGGTTGTGATTGCAAGGCGCTTACAAGCAAAGCGTCAAATTAATGTGTTCGACCTGTCGATCCAGGTCGGGCTTTTCCAATTGATGTACATGATTCTTAAAGCTTGACTTTGTACCTTGTAGCTGCAGAGTCTAGATGAAACAATCTATCAAGCAGGAGGCACAGACTCTGGATTCTGCAAATGCTTGAATACATGGGAAGATCTGTCCGATGAAAATTCACATTTGCTTTGGTATTGCATTAGCTTGCATTACTACGCTTAGTGATTGGTTTAAAAAAATCCCGCCACTCTCATCTAAACAAAAGTAAAACCAAAACCAATCGTGACTCGCTCGCGCACGTTTTTCCGCGCTTCGTAACGGCTACATATATTTACGTCGAGTTTTGATCAGATTGGTTCACTTAATTGTTTGTGTCCTATTTGTGATCAATAATCAAATCAGTCATCTCGATTGGCACAGTGCTAAAAACTTGCTCACATGAATTGAAAGGATCGGAAGCATATAGCAAGAAGGAGGAACTCGAGTAAGCAAACTGAAGAAAATGTTTTGTTTCTGCTGTTTCGGAACTTTTAGAACAAAGGTTGAATCGACTAAGCTTGACATCAGAAACTCCAAAAATCTATCACTGTTTAGCAATCGCCCCTTTTTAAGCTCTTGTTTTGCTATTTTTCCACACGTTTGGGCTCCAAAAAAATTTACAGGAGTGACAGCAACCTTCTTGAGCTCCTACCCCGACCACACCCCCCCCCCCTCCCCGCATAACTGCGTATATTATGCATCTACTTAGTCCAGACCCTGAACTTCCTCGTCCGCGCGCCATTTATTGGGGTTGAACCCCTATAAAGGGCGCGCGGAAGGGAGAGTTCAGGGACTGGACTAGCATCTACTTAGTTTTGAGTTACCTTGTGTATCCGTGGAGCTCTAGGATCACTTTCTACATCAAAGATATAAATCCGACCAGAAATTAAAGATGGCATAATGAGGCGATTTCTCCTCTTGTTCGGGTCACCAAAACAACTGAAAAATAAGACTTGGTTATAAACTGGGTTATGGTGTCTTGATGCAATGCCAAAAGAAGTAAGTATTTGATTGAATATACGTTTTTCTTTCTGCCCACTATTATAAAATTCGTCTCTTGCTCTGCTTGCTCGTCAGACGCCTGTAAAGCCAATTCGAACCGGAAAGAGTCCTTACTGATGAGCTCTGATGCAGATCCTCGGGGTGTGGCTGATCAGTTTTAAATGTTTGGGTGCAGGCCGAAGACTCTTGCATTCTTTTGCATATTGAAAAATAGAGAAGCTGTGAACAGTCTAGCGCGCAAGTAATACCTTATCCGAGAAAATACAAGAGACGCGACTAGACCTTCGTCATCAGTACAAAACGTTTGTGTTGCATCTGAGATGTCTATATTAAATTTACCATTGTAACTCAACTCACCTACTGCAGGCGTTCCAACCGCTGTGATGTAATTCATCTCCCTTGTAAGGCACTGGCAGGCGATGAATGACCTAAAAAAACCACAGTGACAATTCAAATTCATCAAACTGTTTCTATTAGTACAGTTGAACCCTGGTAATTCGAACTCTGAAGGGAAACGAAGAACAGTTTAAGTTAGGGGAGGGGGGGCGGGGGGAGGGGGTTTCGAGTAAACCAAGTAAAAATGACTGAAAAGTGGATCCAAGGGAAATAGAAGTTAGTTTGAGTTAGCGGGGTTGTTCGAGTTATCTGAGTTCCAGTTACCGGGGTTCTACTGTAGTAATTAACAATTTCTCCCTGGATTTTCAGTGCAAAACGTCATTCAATCAAATTGATAGTGAAACAATGCAACGTTACCCTTCACATGCCATTGAATAATGACCACATTAAAATGGGATTGATCAATCGATCCGGGCAAACACCTTACCAATGAAATTTTGCTTACATTCAAAATAACCCTGTGTTAGTAGCTGGTAGAGTCGAGCTCAAGTTGTGTTTACAATAGGACCATTAAGCTATGGTTGTGCAAATAGTATAAGAAGCTAATCCGAGTCAAATCGACACATTTTTAAGCAATGGCAAGTGCACAGGCACATTCCCGTACAAAATTTTAACCGAGATCTCGGCAATCTCGGCGAGATCTCGACATTCTCGCTGAGATTGTCGAATTCTCGCCGAGATCTCGGTAACCCAAGGAGCCACTCAGCCGAGATCTCGGCAATCTCGGTGAGATCTCGGACAAAATTTTGTACGGGTATGTAGTTAATTTTGCTCTTGAATAGAGTTCAAATTGGTCAAATATGGAAACTGCATGCTTTTTTAACCAAAATTATTGCAGAGTTCAGCAAAAAATTCAAGTCAAATGAACTTCGTTGTACATCTACAGAGTCCCTGATTTTAAAGTTCTATTTTGCTTTATACCTAATAAAAAAGTTAATATAAATAATGATAATAATGGAAACTTTATTTATGTGTCAAATTTCAGAGCTGAGGGGAAAGTCCCGTCTACTAACTGAGGAAACCTAAAAATTACCTACAAATGACCTATTACTGACAACATAAGCTGACTAGTCAAGTATACCGGAGATACCTTTGAGTAGGTTGTAGAACGAGGATTCACATCAACAGTAGCAAGGTAATCTGGTTTATCTACCCCGGTATTTGTACGGATACAGGGAAGGTAGACAAGAGTTTCCCTGGGGCCTTTCATAGCATTCAGGGGTGTGGCATATCCTGGCCCACATGCACAGTGACCTGCCAAACAAGTGTAAAATGATTAATGTTTATATCTTATGACTTCCATCCCAACTGATGTCTCCCTATAGAAAATGTAACAATATCATACAGATTGGCCTGTGGAGAGAAAGACAGGTAAAACAAGACTGTGCAAAACTATTAGGGGGGGGGGGGGGTATGTTTTCCCTATGGTGGACTAAACAGGGAGGTTCCACCCGAAAGGGGTACCTTTTTCAGGCTGGTGAGGTATATAAAAGGGTATGGATTTAACAGGTTGAAGTTTAGGAAAGGGTCAAGTAAAATGATATATTGAGCTGACTTTTGGCTAAAATTTGAATCTGGTCAGTAGATCCCATTTTTGCAATCGCCTCTTTTGTAGCCAATAATTCTGCTATATATTCTTACTTTAAAGAGATGCAGGCCAGAATATTTTGGTTAAAATTGACTGGCCAACCACTATTGGCCCGAATACAGTCTTCAACTCAAGACTTCTGTAACACATGAATTTATGGGGAGCATCTCAAGACCAGACCGGACATGAAATTTTTAATCAGGTTGCTCATTCAGGCACATGACGGGGTGCAACACAGTCAAATTCGGCCTCTCAAATGCTCAGGCAAATTTGAATTGAAAGTTGCAAGTTGCGACGAGCAAACTGTCAATCAATATTGGAACATTGCGCCGCAACAT
This sequence comes from Oculina patagonica, assembly GCF_052425735.1. Lineage (NCBI taxonomy): Eukaryota > Metazoa > Cnidaria > Anthozoa > Scleractinia > Oculinidae > Oculina > Oculina patagonica. Next base: position 41,659,296 of record NC_135759.1, read on the forward strand.
TACAAAGTTCCCATCAAAAGAACATCCGGTTTGACTGTAATAGTTATCTTCAATGTTGCATGTCCCTGCATGTCTAACCGCACGTCGTGTCACGCAACGTCAAAGGACCAACGACGCACGTGCCCTCAAGTTGTACAGTTACAAAAAATTGTCCCGACATTCTAAAAGAAACAAGCTAAGTCAACTAATTTATGTCAACTTTGGACTACAGACGCTCACCCTGAAGCTTCAATTAAAACGCGATTCACACCTGAGATGTGAAAATTGACATGTCTGACATCAACTGAAAGCTTAGGTCGATTCCTTAAAATCTGTTTTCCTCTTGCATTTGAGAGATTTATTTCATGATTTAGCCATTTCAACCTTTTTAAACATAGCAATTTAAAATGTCCCGTCTTAGCGCACGGTACGCTGGCCGAGTGAATCCACAGCCAACAAAACCTACACTTAGTAATCTGCTATCAGGCCAAGTTTCCCTCGGGCCATTTTACAAGCGTGAAATAAATACGTCTGGTCGCAAGGGCATTAACAAAGCCAAAACAGATTGATAAATCATGAATTCTTTTCCTAAAGTGAAACAGACACAATAAAGATAAACTGACTGTTTGAAACTCACCTCCACTCGCCATTTCAGCAGACGAAAATTTAAAAGCTGACTCACGCTTGGAAATTTGAGCTGTGTCCAGTGTCTGTGGTGTATTGTGCAATTAAATTGCGGCTATTGGCTCACCAGGGCAAACAGTCACGCAATGCCTAAATTCCGGCTAGAGAACCGTGACACTAGTTTAAAAAACCGGTATAAACTTGTATTTTTAAAACGGACACCCCAGTATTTTCCATTGTTTACGTAAGAGATAAATACCGAAAACGGAGGTATCAATCCATATATATGCATTAATACTCAAGTTCGAGGTATCCATGAGGGATCATTATGTAAAGCCCGTTTCCTGTAGGACAAAAGCTATCTAATAAGTGGTACCTCGTGTCCGACCGTAAACAATGTAGTCTTTCTTTCGATTTATTGCTGCCATTGTGCACTTTTCAGGGATTCTGCGTTTTTTTTGTGACTTGTCAAGCTTATTTAACACGAGGTTCTTTTGATGGTTTGTTTTGCTCCGGGTTAGTGTGTTTTGTACAGCGTCCATAACCTAAGTAAAAAAATCTCAAGAGAAACGGCAAGAACAACACTTTAAGAAGAGATACGTAAAGTAACAAAGATAACAAATACATGTCTTTATTCTCTTGCTTGCGCAGGCAGTTTTAAAAGATGTAGGGTATTTTTCGTCTTGCTATTGGTCGATGTTGGAGTAGACTGCAAACTGTTGCTGTCTACTGTTGACAGAGTGACAGAGACAGAGAAAAATACTGCCATGCCACACGAAAAAGCCCAAAGTGCCTTTTGATCGATATCTTTGTCATTCTTTAGCCAGCAAAGTCCCCAGCAAGCAATAAAAAGACGAGGAAACTGCCCGCGGAGGGACTCCTATATGCCAGGGGCGGGGTAGCCTGTCGCAGGCTCACGGTAGTAAGGGGAAAGCGAAAAACACGGGCGAGCGAGGAAAAAAGAAGGAGGAAGGTGTTTTTCGCTCTCCTCCGACTACCGAGAGCCTGGAACAGGCTAGGGGCGAGGACGCTCGTCGTTTTGAAGAGAACCCCCTAAAAAAGAGACCAACCTAGGGTGTGGCTCAAACTTTTCTTGACCCCTAAAAGATACCAAAAAACTAAGAATATAACTTATATTTGTATATTTCTTTGTGTTTAGCCCTAAACGAGACCATTATGGCTAAAAACATTAGCGTTTTGCCCGGAACACCCTAAGCGAGGATAGCCTGCATGCTATGGAGGCGTATTTTTGCGAGCGAACGCATTTTGACGGGCTAGCGCCATCTTGGATTCGTACTCTGATCGCTAGCTCTCGCCAGCACGGCAGGCTAAAGCGAGACCAAAAATCCGAAATTTACACCCCTAAGCGAAACGACGAACATCCCCGCCCCTTTCATATGCGAGTCCTTCCATGGGAAGAGCGAAAACAAAACGTGACATGAGACACTGAGCCAAAAGGGCTTTCAATTTTGGTGCCGCGATGAGCTTAAAATCCCGCATCCCATTTTCAAATTTTGGCGAATCCCGCTTTCCGGGGAGTAGTAAAATCTCGAATCACGTTCAAAAGGGTTTTATAAGGTATTTTGCGTTTTCTCAAATCCCGCTCTTGTTTCCGTCAGCGATTTTTTTGAGCGGAGTGGGACGGCTGTACACAGGCTGGACCCTGACTGTTATACTAAAACCCGAAACGGAAAGAGGTGAAACCACCGAAACGAAACGAAGACCAACGAAAGCACTTCGGTTCGTTAGCCTGAATAGTCTGAACAGCACTCCGGTTTAGTCCTGAATTTCGCTTGTTTCGGTGGTTTCTTTTCGTTTCGTTTCGCCGTTTCGGATTTTAGTACACGCCTTCACCAAACCTGCTCGGGGCCGTATCGGGAAAATATCGGCCATCGGTCTTTTCTATACAGACTTCGCGCTTGGTTATTTATCAGAAACCCACACACTGATTTCTGGTGGATACAATAGCATTTCCGGAGGAAGTCCGCTAAATACAGGTTTGACTGCAGTTAGTTTTCCATCCAGTTCTGGCTGAACCTTAAATCTCCGCGATTAGCAATAAGCCAAGTGCATTGGGTGTTTGTATTCAACCTTATTAAATGGCTTGGCCAGAAGGGCTTTGAGCTTGGCCTGCACAGAAGGAAATAGACGTTTGGGCAGGCTAAACAAACAAATCTTAGCTGTAGATAAATGCTTTGTGCACGTTTAATTGTTAAGCCGAAGTGGCAATAAGATAGAGGGGAGAAGGGCATAGGCAGCACGAAATTTAAAACGTAACCGGGAGTTCTTATGTCCCACTCCAGGGCATTTGTGGATGGCCAAAAGAGCACCTAAATTAAAACATTTTCCAGAATGGTCAAAGCGCCCGCAACGAGAAGCTCCTTTCTGTCAAATCCCCCGACTATGCTCCGCCAAACCCCTCTTCCTAAACATCGATGAAGGTGAACGAAAGTAAAAATTTTCAACGGTCCATGGAAGGGAAGGCCAAGTTTTCCATCGATTTTCAGGGTACAAATTTGTCAAGCTTTCCTACTCATAATCCAACACATTTTCTGTCGCGAAGTGATGACGTCATAAGTGGTACAAAGACCATGTTACCTCGAGCCAATTTTCCGTGATAACCCAGATAAAACTATAACCCACACTAAACAGCTTATGTAAGTTTAGCTTTTATTCGACTGATCAGTATTTAATTCTATGTACATCAATAACTATTCGCTACGATTTCCGGAGAATGCCTTTTTATAGTATCACCCAAACACAGCAGTGACGCGCATATTTATAAGCCGAGACTCCACCCATTGTGCTGAAAATACGTAAATTGTAATCGGGTAGAACTTGCGATGACATTTACGAGTTGAATACCACAGTACAAGTTGACTGAATTCAAAAAGTAATCTGGATTGATGTCGAGGTCGTCAATTGATTATGATCAAGGCAATGTTTTGGCTGTGTCTGGGTGATGGCGTTAACAATGAGAAGATCTAAGTTGCGGCTATTGCTATTCTAAATAGTAACTGTTATTCATAAAAATATCATCTAAAATGTTTAGTTGTCTAGTGAAATGTATAATGGGTTAATTATTAGTAAGTTTGCTACAGAGGCAAGACCAAGAAAAAAACATCTCGTGGCGCGATAAAAATGGAGTTGAAATTCGTTCAGTACAAGATACTGAACAAATCCCCAAGGGTGGTCAATGAACTTAGAATGCACCTAGGAAATGTACACTTGACGCAGAACCGGTTTTACAGCAGGAAAATCTACGTGACCTACAAGCGTCATCAAAAGAAAGCAGTTTACATCGAACTAAGATGAAAGTCTGGTAATACGAGATTTTTTATTTACAACTTTATAGCAGAATTCTGTATGACTTAGCATGAACTTTAGGTTGACAAAACAGCGTGTATATCAAATCAGCCTTTGGGGTATAAAAAGCAAGGTTGACTCTTAAAATTCGAACACCCTGAGGAATACTTCGACATTAACCTGACACCCAAAGTAGTTACAGCTAAACAGGTTTTGATGTACATGTAAGCTGTTTATTGACAAGAGAGGTTCAGCTTTCTTTTCGTGACAATCCTCCGTTGCGTTACGTTGGCAGGCAGTGATGTCACGCCAAGAAGGCTTTCAACCTCGTGTAGGCCTCGTTCGAGCCGCGTCATGAGAGCACTAAGTGTGTGGCCGATATGGACGAGATCGTCTTTTCTTTGATTTTTCTTTTTTCTCTCTTTCTCTTGTTCTAAACTTATTTTGCTGCATTTAGTAACTTTATCTGTAAATTACATAAAACTCTGATAGCTTTTTTCCATTAAAAACTTTGTTCCTTGTTTACTCTTGTCACGCATTTAAGGAGGGTGGCTCTCCATGGTCCGTTGGTTCATATCCGTCTAGTGGTCCACATGGCATGCCTCGGCCCCCTCCGTTAAACGCCCCTGTTAAAACCAATAAGTTCCATCAGCGTATGCGGAAGAATCTATTTACCTGACTCAGTCACTACAACTAGTCTCATCGTTTCCTTTTTGCAGCCGTTATTTGGGTTGTCACAAAACGCTAAGTGAGGAGAGGCGTTGTGTGACGACCTAAATAAATGCGTGACTATGGCAATCAGGAGTCTGCCCAGAACGCAGCCCACGATCTCCAAGATACTTTAGAAAAATAAGTAAAAAATGTTGGCTACTAAATTGAACACCCACCCACCTCTTGAAGACCTTCTTCCTCGTCTACCTCTGCCGCCGCGGCCAGCCGCTGCGCCCGTAGTATCAAAAGGTTTGTCCACTCCAGGCACAGCTCTTTTCTCAGGAGCCTCCTCTTCGACCTTTTCCTCTTCCCGGCGTTTGAGACATGCTGCTTTTGGGTTAAGGTTTCGTTCTACGACGAGCCAAGAAAATGGTGTTAGTTAGGTAAACACTGAGGTGAAATAAAGGTGATGATGTGATGTGAGGTAGAAAGACAGAGAGATAATACTCGTAAGGGAAAAGTAGTTCAAAATCACAGGGTCAGCCTTCATTTCACGGAACTGGCAAACTGTCCAGTTTAAACAACCCCCAAGGAACTGGTAACGCAAAGCCAGGCTTACCTCGCACTTGTGATTCTAAACTTGTGATAACTGATACTGCTTGGTGAAGGATGACAAGCTGTGGAACAAAGAAACGACTTTAAGACAAACAGTTGAAAACTAAAGATGACAAGTAAATATAAGTCCACCGTGAGAGGTTATTACCAACAGCACTCATAAATGTTATATGTAAAACAAGGTCAAAACGCAGGCACGAATAGGACGTGGACAACAATACCTTGGTGGTATAATTTATAACGAAAACAGTCTTATAAAATCAGCACAAGGCTAAAAAAAGATTTTGGAAAGGAATGATGAATAAGAGAATAGTCTGACTCTGAAGCAATGGATTACTCCAAATCTGGTAATCTGAAATTGATTGAACAGAAATAATGCCAGCCACACTTATTAAATAACTGAACGGTAGCTACCTCTACAAATGGAAAAAGAGAACTCAACTTAGACCTGATGTTGTTTTCTGTTTTGTTACCTTCGTTGTTACCTTGGTTTGGGGTTTGTCACTCTCTAAATGCAATTGACACATTCGACCCAATTCTTTGAAGGCGCCGTTGATGTCTCGAACTCTCATCCTGTAATAAAGAGTTACGATTATTTGAGTTGTAGGTAGCTTAGTGCCTCACCTTAGTCTGTTTAGAATTAGAGTTGGATTTGTCACCCAGTAAATGCATCATACACATTCTTCCCAATTCTTTGAAGGCTCCATTTATGTCTCGAACTCTCAACCTGCAAGGTGCAGAGCACAAATTTGTACTGTTGAATATCAAATCAGGGCTTTTTTTCTTTCTTTTGCAGGGCCTCTGGAAAAATCAAATTACCTTGAGCCTTTTTAATGGTCGATTAAAGGTTAAACGTTCCTTCTGAATGCTTTAACTATTTTTGTATTAGAGATAACCTTCCTTACCTTATCCTCATCGGGCCCATGAGGACTCTTGAGGCCGGTGTATTAGAGACAATGGGCATTTAATTTCAAACTACACCACGGTAATCTCACCCCATTTAACCAACAAAGACGCCCCCACCCTCCCCCTTCTGCCACACCCAGACAAACAGAATGAACTCTGACATTGGATTACTCACACAAGACAAACGTTGTAACAGTTGGAAGGGCAAAAGAAGACCCAGCACCAGAAGGAATAAGCATGCAGCAAGCCAAACCACACAAAGACTACAGTCCTTAGTTTACTAAGATCAAGATCTCTGACTACATATTTTAAGCTTCTCACCTTTCCCTAGCATTATTTGCGTATCTTCTTTCTTGTTCTCTCACAACTCTGACTCTGCCAGTGCCATCGTCAATGCCATCATCCGTTAATTTATCATCATCGTCTTCTTCACCGTCCACAATTAAGTCCCTACTGTCCATTTCGTCTAGATCCCCGTTGCTCTTCATATCTTGTTTTGAGGATGAGTCTTTGCTGTTTTTAGGACCATCACCCCCAGTGTCCATTTTAGAGCCATCTGCAAATTGAATACGAAAATGATTTTCAACAAAAGCCATGTTATAACACTATTCAAGCCGCAGTGGACCAATGACCTGTGTGCATTACGTGCATAAACCAGAGGTAAAATCTTCGGGGCAGATTGTGAACATTGTCTTTGTGTTGTGTTCTTGCATAAGACACTTTACTCTCACAGTGCCTCTCTCCACTCAAGTGTACAAATGGGTAACAGCAATTTGTTGGAGACAATCTGAGCTGGATGCAATGAGCTAGACACAAACTCGTTCCCAGGGTCTCTCTCCCACCACCAGAGCGAGAGAAGAGACAGACCCTAGGATCGAGATTAAACTAGAAACCATCGCCTTTAGAGGAAGTAGCCACACATCACCCCATTTGCTCTACAAAAAGTAAAGTTACTAGATTTCAACTTTGCAGGGTCTGCTGGTCAACAACAGCAGTTGAAGTGAAACAACATCGGGTAGTACTACACTTTCTTACAGTCTAACAACTGCCATTATTTGTCCAAAGAATGACCACCACACTTCCAGCCTACTTATCTAAAATGGTACTAGCCAGATAATTGATGTATAGTGAAGAATGAATGAATAACTTTATTAATGCGTCGAGAATGTTTAGCTCATAACAACCTTAGCTCATAACAACCTTAAGTTGAGCAAGAAGATCAAGGTTGAAATGATAAGTGTACATACATCTTGACTCGCTGGTCTCGGAGTTACTTGGAGACATCTGTGAGCCTGCCCCTCTACTTGACAAGTTACTGGGAGATGCCATTCCTGGGTCGTCTTCCATTCCACTATGTCCACCACTCTGAGATCACAAAACAAAAACTCAATCAATACAGCTCCATAAAATCACATCTCAAGCGAATATTATGAGGGATGGGACTCTGCCTCGAGGAGTTCCAATCACGAGATGCCATCAACAAAAACTCAATCAATACAGATCCTTAAAAAACAACTCACATCTAAAGTGAATATTATGAGGGATGAGACTCTGACTCAGGGAATTCGAATGATGAGAGGCCATTGACAAAAGTGAAAAAACAATCAATACAATCCTTAAAAAACAACTTTCATCTCAAGCGAATATTATGAGGTTTGGCACTCTGACTCAAGGAACTCCAATCATGAGAGGCCATCAAAAACTTGAATTTGTGAAGGCTTCATTAATCTAATTCAAAATTAGACTACAAGCCCAAGTTTTCTATAAGCGAATAGCCAACAAGGCACAGTCAAAGGGGACTATCGCTTATAGAAACTCGGGCTCGTGGCAGGGCTCGAGACTAACGGTAGCCAACTAGCCAAAGGCTAGTAAAAATGCAGTTTTGGCTAGTAGGTTTTGGCCTTTCACTAGCCAAAATGGCTAGTGAAAAAATCAGGCATAAGTGACAAGAAACCGCATTTATTAAAATCGTCTCTTAGAGAATATAACTAAGTAAACTGTTGACATTATAGAATGTAAAGCTTTAAACAACCTAGTTGACAAAAACGCATGTACATGTACAATTTTTATAGTGAAGAACAAAGCCCAATTCTGTAAGAAAAAAAAAACATGAAGTTTTAAGGAATATTTTACGGCTCAAGGTTTAAACATTATCGCACATTGTTTTCACCCTTCACCCTCCCCCCCCCCCCCCCTTAAAAGAAGAACTATGCTTAAAAATTGTGGCTAGTAGAAAATAAGTTTTGGCTAGTGAAATCAAAGCTGTCACTAGCCACTTGGCTAGTTAGCAAAAAAGTTAGTCTCGAGCCCTGCGTGGTCTAATTGTTTCAGTAGAAACTCTAAAGGATTGTAGTTCAAATGGTGCGATTATATGTAATTTTGAGCCAAAAATAAAAATAATTGCCCCTTTAAAGAGAAACATGCATGTGATCATGTTCTATCAGCAAATAGAAAACAGTGGGAGAACCAATCAGATTTTCGGATTTTCAATAGAACACAGCTGAGTTTCTACTAAAGTGCATTACAAAACACTTGGCTCACCATTTGATCCATGGGTTGCACAGCTGAAGGTACACTACTTCCCACAGTTGTTGAATAACCTACAGGCTGAACACCACCACTACTACCTGCAGCCGCAGCAGCTGCTGCTGCTGCACTCAGCAGGCTTCCAGCTACAACAGGCGACATCCCAGGAGGGAGACTACCTTCAGCATGGGTACGTAGAACATGAATAGCATCATCAAGCCTTTCCTCCATTCTGCTTTGCTGTAATGTCAACAGGACAGATGGTTAGGTTAAAGGTTTAGTCACGATTTAAATGACTATCAAGAAAAACTGTATATAATACTAACAGTTTACATGTAGTTTCCATAACTTAGTAATAGCCTTAGTTTCAAAACATAGGGAACATAATGCACCTATCAATGTTTAGCCATAGGAGGGAGAGGCTGGGCATAGGCCGGGCATTTGAACTTAACCGAGAATTTCTGTTCAAATGCCCAACCCCAGAGCATTTGTGGATGTTGAAAAGAGTCACTAAACTTCAATAAAATGTTGTTAGAAAGTCCATTAAAATGGTCACAAGTCACCACTACAGGCAAACAATTGCCGCCAAATCCCTTGTCTGTGCCCCCCCCCCCCCCCCCAGCGGCTTAACATTGATAGGTGCATAACATATTTGTATTACTTACAAGAGAGTGTAAGTGGCTCTCATATGGTGGTGATGTTGGTTGATTAGTTCTTCCCCAGCTTGCAGAATGTCCTGATGCTCCTGAGCCAGCTGTTAAAATGATATAATATACCAATATTCACTTATAATTATCATAATCATCATGATTCAATGAGTTCATGACCCTTCATCCTCATCGTAACCATCATATCATCGTTGTGTTGTCAACACATAGCATTCTACATGAACTCAGAGAAAATTGTGTGCACATAAAAACAAAAGATTTTTTTTTGAAAACTAAAATGCACCACTCGGCATTGTTGACTTCCAAAGTGTGTAGTTCCTTCACTGGGCACAAATTTAAACTCAAATGTAAACATGTCCTGCTACATTTGGTGAGGATTTGCTTCCTTGTTCCTACTACATGTGGGTAAGTGGTTATTAAATGGTTATACCACTGACTTTCTGATTAAATCTCAATCTACATTTCTGACTTCCATCAAGGAAGTGCCACAAGAAACATAGCTTGCATCATTGTGTACAATGTCGGCATGTTCATCATTCTCCTGGCATCAGCAGCTAGTCAATGATTAGTTATGTCCTACCTGACAAGGGTCTTTCATTAACACTGGCCAAGGGTGGAGGAGAGGCAACTGGTGTTGAGGGGTTTGACGAGTATGACCCACCATTGTCTGTGGGGTAAATCTGCAAAAATATTTGTTTGGTTAACTGTACTGACTCTACTGGCTCTAGGTAATCAAGATCTTAAATTACAGTCAAATCCACATATTGGTTGATTACAGTAAGTGGTAACATAACAATGATTCAGGGTATCTTAATATTTGACTTTTTAAGCCTGCTTGAGTCTCCTTGGCCCTGTAGCTCAGAGGTTAGAGAATCTGACCAGTATATATGTGGCAAAACTGTACATCAGGGACTCCTTGTTCCACGCTCGTAATAAAAGAAGTTACATATCTCTCAGTGTGTCTGGTTGTTCAGAATACAACACTTACTGATGCCAAGGCTTTGCCAAGCGTGTCTCCAGTCTGTGAGCCAGATGTTGGGACCCTAGAGCTGTGAGGAGCTACACGGAAAAAAAGAAATAGAAATACAATAAACAACAAGCAATAAATTAATCAACAAGGGAATTTCGAAGAGGCAGTAAGAAATCATCAGAAATCAGCCTCAGGTTTAATTTGCAAATAGAACAACTTCCAATACTTATAGTATCTGTAGTTTATTATTATGATAATTATACAAATATAGCTGAACAGCTTCAAGGCAAAGTTCATACCCATTGGATCACTTCCATTGAGGGGAGGTGAGACAGAAGAATGTAGATAAGGAGATGATTGTCCATGGTGCATTCCAGACTGCCTAAAGGATGTCATAGGTGGTAATGTTGAAAGTCTATCCATTGGTTCACCATGGGCCAGGTGATGGTATCCCTGTGGAAAGGTGTGTTAAAACTGATAAGCTGACACAGTGTTACCAAGGAGAGAAATGACAAATCACAATTTGATTAAAAGTAATTCAACTAAGAAGGCACAAATTGACTGTCAGAAGGAGGGGTGGGGGTGGCATCTGTATCTTTAACAAATTTGACAAAACCAGGCTTAATGAATCGTTTCTAATTTATCAAAAATTAATCAGTATCAATAGTTGATATGTCCATTGACACTGGCAATCGATAATAATCAAACTAACAGAATTTTTATCAACTATATTGGCTTATCAATTCAGCATGCCTGGGATAACACCAACTACTGTTGAGCATGCCCATTCAGCCAAGATCTTACGCTAGGAATCCATCAGAAACATTTTTATCAAATGCGTTGCAACCTTGAATTTTTTGTGCCCCTATTTTCAGGGCCTTCACTATGCTAGAAAACAGTAGCGAAATAATTTTGTGGGATTTTTTGGACTTAGGTACTTGAGTACATAATCACATTGCAAACTAATACATGTTGTAAAAGCTTTTACAGTAAAAATTCTTATTAAATAAGTACATCTAAAAAACAGTATACAAGCTGTTATTAATTGAAGGGAAAGATATGAAGTCATTAATATTATTATTTATGAAGAAATCAGCAAGCTTATGATGAGTTCCATAAGTTATTACTATTATGCACACAAGAAATCACTAAGGAAAAACATACACAACACCAAAAACAATCATTAATCTTCCACTCTAAACATTCCAAGCTGCAACTTTCAAATGTACAGTCATGATGAGTGAAATCTTTTGTTGGAGACTAGATCTCCTAGGAAGGTTAACAAATTGGAGAAAATTCTGTTGTTGTGTTTTTACAAATGGGGGCTTTTACTCCAACATGGTGTGGTAAAGTCCTTATTGTAACCATTACATCAACAATGGTTAAAAACACTAGAAGTGATTTGCCACAACAACAAAATACCAACTTCAGTAGAAAAAAAAACCCTCTCAGGAATCAACTTCTTTGTTTTGATTTGAATACAGTTACAGCTTTTCTTTCTTCAGACATGTTACAAGGTTCCCTCAAGAGTTTTGACAGTCAGCATCAGCCAGTATAAAGACAGGATGTCCAGCTTTACAGTAGCACTCTAAAACCCTTAATACCACCAGTATGTTATGCGTATACCCCGTACAGTGATTAGAGCCTTAGCTGAGCTTATTCTAAAGTAGTTTAGAAGAAGTGATCAGCACATGGCTGAATGTACAATGTATGTGCATTTAACACCATAAACTGTGCCCACCCTCGACTGGTGAATAGCTGGACCCTTTGCTAACGCTGAAACAGGAATACCACGAACGTCGCTCTAAAAACAAACAAATAAACAAAACCCCTCATCATAAACATAAAAGCAAAAAACACAACCTCCCAGCTAGAAAATACCAAAGCAAAGATGTGACTTGTGCAAACAGCTTTGCATGTTGACTTACCATGCCATCTCTTGGATGCATGCCATAACTGTTGCCATATGACCCTGCTGAACTGGAGTAAGATCCTGGGCCAAGTTGGCCACCATGCCCCCATGGATCAGGTGAGCCGTGATCTATGAATAAACCAAACAATACATGAGAATGTAAGAAACCAAAGAGGACAGTCATCAACCATGGATGACTCAAAGGAAAACTTGTTCCCTTGCATTTGCTTCATTTGGTCAAACCTGCAATTTTACCCCAAATTTCTCAAATTCCTTATTTCTCACACCAATTTTTGTTTCCAGAAATTGGGAATCTACCATACATCGATAATGAATACAAGGGTAAAATGCTGGTTTCTTATTAAGATTAAAATGTTTCTAATTTAAGACACTGGATATCCATCAAAGTCAAGTTCATTGTATTCAAACAAACTTAAACATAAGTTATAAACCTATATTAATTAACAATAGAAAATACCACAAAGCCATAGAGAAATGAATAACCAGAAATAAACAACATTGAAAAAAATTACAAACATGTATATGAAAATCACATTTTGGTCAGTTGAAGGCAAACAAGTAATCCCGAAAAGCAAACACTAATTACAAAACAGGTAGAACTGGTGGGGAACACTTTCAACAGGCCATAAAATAAATGTGTGACATCAATTGGTTAACTTTTGTAAGTTTACTTTAAATTTCTCGGCAGGGTTAAAAAAAATATTAAGAGAAAGTTGATAGTAAGGTCACTTCTATTGCCATCAGGAAATGAGCAGATTGACCAAAAATTTAGTGTTGTGACCTGCAAGGAAAAACTACAATGTACTCTAATCCTTTTTGATATTGCTATTTTGTGAATTGTTGTTTCTTTTCTTTAACAATACTAAATTTTAAAATTGAAAGGAAATATTCAGTCATAAAAGACTTTCAACTTTACATTTTGTAATGTAAAAGTTGTGAGTCTTTAATGACTGAGTATTGTTAAAGAAAAGAAACAACAATTCACAAAATAGCGAAGCTACATATTCATTGCAGCCAAATTGTTGCAGGAAGAATGTACAAATTTAAGATAAAAGCAAAATTTAGAGTATCAATTCAGAATTTATCCAGCAGTTTGCACTGAGAATGGCAGTAAAATATAGGGTGGTGTAAAGTGTATGAGTATACAAAAACACTGCTAGGAATTCTTGGAATCAGCAACAATCTTAGGTTTATTATCAAAAACAGGAAGTTGGGTCAAATGTGCAATTTAAGATTTCCACAATCTCAAAAAACGCAATCAACTTTTCGCTAAGTTGAATCACTGTACTAACTACAGTCGTAACCACAAGTTAACCAGATCTATAAGCTCTTTCCATTAACAGCAGTTAATTTGAATAGCAGATTAAACATAAAATGATGCATCTATGAAGTGGTGGTTTATCCGTCTCATCTGGTGCAATGATAATTTAGAAGCCAGATGCTACAGTGTAAAAACAGATCAACAAGGACATGAAGGTTTTCTTCATGAAACTGTATTTTGCTTCCGTGAATTATAAAAAAAAATTCTTCACTAAAACCCAATCTACATTCTTGAACCAAACAGCATCCATTCCACAACAGAAATTTAGCCAGCATTTCTACATGCAGAAAGTTGAGAGGGATTGAAATGTCAGAAATCCTGGAATGAAATAAGAAAATTGAAGGAAAAAGCGAATACACAAAAAGCTGCTTTCACTGGCACAAGGAAAATCACTGATTCAAAATACACATTTGGCTGATGACAGAATAATGTTACTTCAGCTGGAAACCACAAATCAAGTGTTTATGGACACAAATGCATATAACAGCCTGTACCACACCACACTACCTGAAATTGCCTGCAATGAAAAAGTCATCATGTGTGGATTTAAGCCACTGCAGGTCTTTAACAGACTTGTAATTATTAATAGCCAGTTGAGCTTCTTCATCTTAAACACATGTGTTTTAGGGACATGTCCATTGCAACAGCAACAACATTTGTTACATCCCTGCACAGTTATTAATTTTTTCCTAGTTTGTGGATACAACAATCTTGCAAATGATGTTTTATCTTTCTTTAGCTGTGTACAAAAGTTGGAAAGCCTAGTTTCCTCAATCATCAACATGTTAAGATCATACAAGAGGGGATAGCACTATGAAATCAACTGTTGCTCTTTTTAAGTGCTTCATGGCTGCCTTATCAAGCACAAAGAAACATTGAAGGAATGTCAGGTAAGATTTAGGAACAGAAAATCAAAATGCTAAAATCATATCCTTGGTGGCTTTAATGTCAAAACACACAGTACATTTTAACTAGTCTGGTAGCAAAACAGACCACAACAAGTTGACACACAAGAGAGAGAGGGAAACATACTTCATAGATAGTAGATTGTAACAAGAGACTGAGTTTTACAAAATGGTGGTCAAAGAGCACAAGGCAAGCTGCAAGATGTGCTGCGTAACATGTTAAGTGCTAATCCTTCTTACCCATGTAGTAAGTATCCGCATAGATTCCTCCTTTTGGAGAGTAATGGGATTGAGTTAGGGCATCCCCAGGATGAGGCATCATGTCATCAGCACCAGGCGAATAGACCTATAAAAGAACCAACAATGTTTAATTTTAGCATTCCAAAGAATGAAAAGGATGCATATTACATGCCAAAGCACACAAAAAGATAAACTAAGATCAAGAGGCAAATGAAGACAGCAGTCACTTATAAAAGCACTGGCTTGTCATTTCACCACCAAGCATCCTCTTATATATTTACTCTAATATTTTAAACAATAATTGCAGAGGAAAAGCACATGTAAATTGTCTTTTCGCAGGGGGTCACAGTGGAGTAACAGTTGTTTCAAGTTACTCAGCATATGGGATCAAGAAACCGCTTTTAAAAGCTCTTGGAAGTTCTGAAATCTCCACAAGGCTTATCTACATCCTGTTATGACTTATTTAGGCTCACAATCTTAGCTGAGAGAAATGACACAGGTAATATTTAAGACCTTCTGTTTCATCTCTGAGGACACATCTTGAAGTCAAAGTGATGTGACATCCGTGTAAATAAACCCAATATTCAAACAACACTGCTCAATAGAAATGCCTCAAATATACTCAGAGATATAAATAATACCTTTCCCCTGGCATGATAGGGAAGTAGGGGCCTTTGATGAGGATATGGGTGCCTCCACATGGAAAAACCTTTTACAAAAATCACTGCACTAAACAACAGGCCAAGTATTGTCTGGCTTATTTTATCTGCTCCCTAACAGCGCCTCATGCAGGCAACATTAGGACTATAATCTAATTACTGAAAGATGATCCTTGCATCTAAACAATGATCTTGGTTATGTGTTTTACCAATCACAAGCACTCAAGTTCTGATTAGGCTATCATGTGACAAAAGGTGACAGTGATCCTTGACAGAGCCATCACTGTTCTCATGTAATTGTATCCCAGTAGAAGAAACCACAATTTCCACAGTCAGGGAAAGAATTTGGCAGCCTTTCCTTCCTATTTTAACAGATGTTTCGTATTTCAAGCTTCACAGCTGTCAATTGGCTTGAAAAAGCAGGGATTTCTACCAAACCAAAACACTTCATAATAGTGCAATTCACAGAAATTCTGGTTTTGCAAGGGATTAATCATTCTCAGCTGCATGTTTTTAATCCATCAGCACTGCAAAGAATGACAATACTACACAGTGTTTCTTCTTTAGTCTGCTGGTCTGGAAAAACATTTTTGCAAATCTTAACATGTCATTAAAATGTCTTTATAAAATCATTGCAACACCACTTTTCAAAGATCTAGCATTATAAAACCACAGCTTAATCAAGCTTTTTACTGTTGAGTGAATGGGCTTCTGTGACATTCAATTTCTTGCCTCTCCTCCCTTGGTACTGCTTTTTGCTAACTTCTCATATAACATTAGATCATATTCCCAGTTATTCATTGATAACATTATTTGGTTGAAGACCAGTGGCAGATCAAGGTCAAATTGTGCATTTTCATGTACAGTATGATAAACTGGTCAAAAGGATTGCTACTGCAACATTATCATGGCTCTATCATAAAGGTAAGTCCATTTATATAATGTTAGACCAAGAAACACTGAAGAAAGCCTTGATTTTCCCCAGTTTTTATAGGCACCATGATGTTGCCTCCTATTCCTTCTTTTCTATACAGTCAACTCTCTCTTAACGGACACCTCTATAAGAGGGACACCTCCATAAGACGAACACCTGGTTATGGTTCCTGCCGTTTTTCAGTCATTTTACTGTAAGAAAACTCTCTGTAAGACGGACACCTCTCTAAGACGGACAACGGACACTTTGAAACCGCCAACGGACAGGCACTAAAAGTTATTTTTTCGTGAATAATACTTCAAAACTTGTTATCGACATATAGCATAGCAGGTCAGCGCCTTTAGAATACCAAATTTACCAAAAACCATCGCTAAAACGCATTACTTCTCTGCTTAAACTTGTAGATTTAGTTTTCTACTTACAGTATCACCGTTTCTTATTAACAAACAAGTCGAATCTCTGATATTATTTTTGTTCCACTTTATAGGTTTTGCTAACGTAAGCGACTAAAACAGACGTGTATTCGTTGTGCATAGCCGTTTAGCTTTATCGTCTCAAAATTTCTGGTGTCACGTTACCTCGACTCTCTATAAGGCGGACACCTCTATAAGACGGACAGTTGGGGCCGGTCCCGACGGTGTCCGTCTTAGAGAGAGTTGACTGTATAACATTAGTTCCAATAAATACTGGGATAAGCAGACTTACAGAGATAGAGCTGTTTTTGCTTGACTTGTACTTCCTTCCTCTCCCTGGAAAAAGAGAAAATGAATTAATGAACTTTATTAAAGTGTAGCAAATATGTGGTTTATTTGCTAAATAACTTCTATGAAAACTACCAGGGAAAAAGTTATCTAATCAGTTGAGGAAAATAAAAGAAGATATTATTGAAGTTTTCCACAAATAATTATTTGTTACAGTCTTAACATAAAGTAGCATAGAAACATTTTTTTATAGTTCAAACCACCAGTCTCATTTGAGGATCCAAAATAGGTTTGGCGAATGCGGAATGGGGCTCAAAATCAAGGCGGGATGCGGGATGTGAAAAATGTTTGTGGTGGGATACGGGATGAAATTGTTTTGGCGGGACCGGGATGTGTTATTTTTTGTAGGCGGAATGTGTGATGTTCTGAAATTTATGGCGAGATGAAGTATCAAACACGATCTTTGTTGTTTGAGAAACTTTGTTTCGGTGACTGTTGTATTTCTACCATAATAAAAAGTTTTAATTTCTCGACCAATTATAAACAACGTGACTAACTTAGGTATACAAAGCAGGAGTTCCCCATGCTTTTTAATATGGTATTTAAAACAGTTTTAATTTCTTTACGGATTAAAAAAACAACGTGACTTTTAACTAAGTACACAAAGCAGGAGTTTCTGGTGAATTTTGAAAGAGCCGTTAAAACTACAGTTTAATTTGTTGACAGATAATGTCAACAAATGCGACGTGTAGTGTGACCAGCCTCTTTTCATAAAAAACAAACGTGACTCTGAACTAAGTACACAGAGCAGGAGTTTCTCCTGCATTTCCTGTCGACAGATTAAAAAAACGATGTGACTATCTTAAGAACACATGTCACGTACATGTGGTCAAACTAAGTACACAGGAGCAGGAGTTTCTCGGGCATCAACAAATTTGATATTTTCATTTTTGAAATAAACCATTCTCCCAAACAAATCGTTTATATTTTGAGGGTCGTGTAATAACATACAACAGGTATCTCAGTGTGCTGGCATTCATCTTCTGCGGTTTTTCAAAGGTGGGTTTGCATCTCGTTCGGCTGCAATAACATCTGAGCTTATTTGCCTTATACGCTTGTACTTTGCTAATCAGAATGTAATATGTTAGTTGGTTGCCATTGTGTTTATCCACTAAAAGCTTCTGTCCCTTAAATCTGCTGGAAAAATTCCCTTCATCAGGGAAGCTTTAGAGAGATCGCTGTATTTTTGAAACATTTTAATGACCAATTCTTGTTATTATGGTGCAGGGGAGTTGTGACTACATAAGTTCGCCGTCAAACATTTAAGAAACCCAGAGATTCGCCGAAGTTGTCAAAATTCTCTCCTTTGCTGTCGCCATAGTCGCTATTTCAACACAAGTCTTGTCGTTCGTCACAATTTTATTTCTCCTATGTCAATGTTAAAATGCTGCGTCGCTTCTCGGAATTTATCCTGGCAGGACCTCGGAAAAGAGTCTAAAACCAGCTTGCAAGATCTTCTTAAGTTGTTTAACAATTTTAACTCTTTTAAAGCTCAAACAAACTGTTTTCACTGCGCAGCAAACCAGTATTTTCTCCAGGTAGAGAAAAATCAACTGTTTCCCGACTAGTGTAACAAGAACAGCAGAATCCCACCCTAGAAGAAAAACTGAGCAACTGAATACGACTCGGGCAGTGAAACTTGTGCGCTCGAGGGTGAAGGTTTTGTAGAAGAGGACAGTGAGTGGTTTGGCCATCAGTAAGCTTCTTATGCTGTCGACTTTCTAATCGGGATAACATCTCTATTTAGCTGCCCTTTACGGTTTAACAGTCAATTTGTTTTACAAATCCTATGCCTGAAGCACCAAGGTGAAAAAGTATCAAAATCGCATTAGTGGCATAAGTGGCGTTCACAGCCGTAGCTCAGTAATATGGTTTCCATGTTATGAAGCAACTTGGAGCCCTTCACACAGTTTGTCTTCCCTTAGCTTAGGAAAGTAATAGCTACTAAGCTAAACAATTAAGTTAAACGTAAACTTCCCTTTTGCGTATACCTTTTTTATAGTTCAAACCACCAGTCTTATTTGGGGTAGGCAAGGGAAAAAATGTATTAGGCTATGTTTTATTGTATAAATCCAAATTAAACATTGTTATCTTCATAGTTTTGATAAAGGGCACTAATATGAAAATGAAACTTCTAGCATTAGCGTTCTCTGTGAACAGTTGTGTGACAAGCACAAACTAGAGTCCTTTGAAGAAAGAGATTAAAGGGCATTCCTTGACAGGAAAAGGAAAGTATACTAAATAAATGATTAATTTAATCTGCAGCATAATTCTTTTGTTTGCCAAACGTATGTCTAAAAAGTTTAAAAATCACAGTTCTTCTGACCCAAACCCAGTACCAGTACTTGCCAAAACTAATCACCCCTAACATTTCCTGTTAATTTGTACTGGTCCTTTTGTGCATCATGGAACCATTCAATATTGGTGGCCTAAACTAGAGCACACTGAAGACATTGTTCAATTAATATAACATGATAGTATTTTTTTTTTTTTTTTTTTTTTTTTTTTAATCTAGCATAAGTTGCGGCATAAATACATTGTGTTGTTCCATAAAATATCCATACCCCTCCCACGAAAGGTTTTTGGATTGAATCCCCCCACTCCTCTAGAAATCCCAGTTAAGCCCCATATGTTTCTTTTTTGGGCTTTTGAGTCCCTCCCACCCCCTCGGAATTTTCAGTGACCTTCCATGGGGCTGTTATAGATATTTTATGGAATTACATATTGCATACAAAATTTACAAGAGTGTGACATGACCAAATTGGCGAGACATTATTTGTGTTAGCATTACAAAGAAGACTTGAAGGGCCATAATCAGTACAGTTTTGATTTTGACTTAAGAGGGTCCCCAATAGGTTTTTCAGGATCCAGGATTTGGCTTATTTGAAGACAAGATCCGGGTTTTAGAGGGAAAAGGGAGCAAGATTCAAGATTGAAATTATGAATGGGTCACATGAATTAATGATTTTAGGAAGTGGGATTCGGGAAATGTTGATCCAAGACCAGGAAAGTTCGGCGACGAAAAAATAATGTAGTTGTAAAGAAAATCAAGTTGTGATCTTCACAAATATTGCAAAAAGCCAGAGAAAGCATTTACATTGTATAATGACTTACACAAGTTACTTGCATTTTCCATGTGGCAGTAACACAGAAAGAAAGAAACAAGATAACAGCTTTTTGTCGGAGAGTAAAGACTTTATAATTAAGACCATTGCTGGGAGGGAATATACACCCACTGAAAGGCCTTTTATCATTGAGGCAAGGGATTAAGTAACAATAAATGGTCGGGATCGATCAATATATGCAGAATAACAGCTTTCGTTTTCTGGAGGCCCCTGACATCAATAGCCCGACAAATGCTGTTACAATTTTTTAAGCAATATAAGCATGTTTCGGAAAATTGTTCGGAAAGCAGTCAAGCGTCCTACTAAATGGAAATTAATATTTTGCTGAAGTCGTGCATGTGGATATGAAACTTGAAAACAATACCCGTGAATAAAAGGACACTCGCTTGTAAACACGAAATCTGCGAGAAAAAATCAGTACATTGGAGGCCCAATTTTATTGCCTTAAATGTCTTCAATGAGCTTGAAACTTTCAAGCCATATCAATCGATGACAAACCTTGTGTTTGTCAAATTTTAAAAAAAATTCATCGAGCGGTTTTTAATTTATTATCACTTTTGTTAGCCTGCGAATACAGCCGCCTCTCATTCGCGTCCCGCAACGAAAAGCGAAACACGAAGAAAGACGTCTGCGATTCACGGCCAGAAATTCCATACTGATGACGTAAATCTGTCCAGAATCCGGACAGGAGCGCTGATTGGTCAGCTAGTTAATTTACATAATGTATGCGAAATATAACACTTCATGACACGAACGGTAAAAAACCGGATGTTATTGCGGACTAAAAGTTGACCGGGGGAAGGATCATGAAACTACACCAAAGCTATACCTTAGAATTTCTATAATATCTATAATTCATATGTAATTGGGAAACAAAAAGAAACTGCTTTATAATAAGATGAACGACCTCAAAGATGTACAGAAAGGACGCGCCACAGCGGCCGTTAAAAATAGATCAATTTTGTCACCTAACTTTTATTGTTGACATAAAGGCAGCCGGCAAAACAAACAAGCAACAAAAATGTGAAATACAGATAACCTGAACGACCTGAACCATCCACAACCAAAGAATAAATGCTATAGAAAAACAGAATTTTAATTTGACAAACAGCGGGGAAAGAAGAAACGCACTCAGAAGAATTGTTATGATCGTTGCGGTATCGGTATTTACGCCCCAACACCTCCGAGAGTTGCGCTCAAGTTCCAAAACAATGTCATCTAGTGATTTCGCAGCTTATTTTTCCAAATTTTACTAATGTGCAACTCGTATAGGGATTTCTAATTTTCGCAATGAAGTTGTCCGGTGTAAATGACCCCTAAATGTGTCCTTGACTGCCTTGAAAGTATTTGTGATCAAGCAAGTAATGTGCGGCTGAAAACAAAAAATATAATTATGCAAGACCAACTGCGTGTGGTGTGGGAAATCTAATTAGCGGTTAACGTCATCAGTATGGAATTTCTGGCCGTGAATCGCAGACGTCTTTCTTCGTGTTTCGCTTTTTGTTGCGGGACGCGAATGAGAGGCGGCTGTATTCGCAGGCTACACTTTTGTAGGCATAGACCAAATTATAAACAAAAATGGCAACAAGAGCACCTGAATGCACGCTCATCAAATTCTTTTTTCTCGCAATCGACCAAATCAATCCCCACCACTGTTTTACAGACGATTTTAAATGGAATCAAACTACTATAAGATGAAATTGCAATTCACATGTGCGTCATTTTCTTTAGATATTACCCCATTTTCTTGTTAGTATGTTTTTGACTGTATTTATAGCTCCGAAAACTTCATCCCCAAATATACAAAGCAAATTTCTGGTCAACATATATACAAAGCAAATTCTTGGCGAACAAGCAAGACAGATATGGCGAGCGAACTGGCTTTGTGTACATATTTCGTGTGAGAACACACCAAAAGGATTGTAGTCAGGCTGGTCGCTGATTGGGCAGAATAATACAAAGGGAATACAAAAGATTTTTCTGCCCAATCAGGAGGCGGTATTCAGAGAGCTTTTTGAACTGGTCTGGTAAGACTCTTTCCCCAGGGGCACTTTCAGTCAATACAACTTTTATATGCTGATTTTTTTCCTCGCAGTTTCGGACTATTTTCTACTCGCATTTTCACGTTTCCCTCGCCCCACTAACTTCCCAGAGATTCCAACCCTCCTGTTTTGGCCGGAAACCTCTCATTTTCAGCGATCGTTTCCGGCCTCCCGTTTTTGCTCATTACTCTCAAGTAAGATAACGTTTTCTCTGCTACACTAGCCTTTTTTGCAGGATCCTTCATCGTTTCTCTATGGTTTCTCGGGCTCCTTTTACCCTAAGGCATCCCGCGGTATTTTGGACGTGGCCTCGACTTCATGCGACGTTTGCCTTCCTTTGTGGTTTTGCTTGGTTTTGTATTGTTTTAGTTGGTAAATTCCCATTGACTATGATCTCAAAATACAGGAAATGGCATCCTAGCTAGAGGCCTGTTTTTTTTTTTTCGGGGGTGCATGCCCACGGACCTCCTAGAGGCTCGCACCTTCTGCGCTCGTGGCCGCGACTAAAATCTCCCATTTTGTCATCTCAAAGGGTTGGAATCTCTGAAACAGTCTCCAATCTCCCTTTGCTTTCTTGTGTTGTATTGAAGTTTAAAAAGGAAAATGGCTCAAAATGTTTAAATCCATCTGTGAAGTCATGTCACAGTTTCCTCTCATACTTCATGTAATGTCAACAGAAAGTCTTGTTAGTTCTTGTACTTCATGTAGTGTACATGGAAAGCCATTTATAATTGGAATAAATGCAAATGTGAAATAACCCAGTTCATTTTTAAAGGGATATTTATTGTTCGTGAATATGCCCTAGTTGTTTGTTTAACAGCATAAAAGTGATTTTCCCCTTTCAGAAAATATTGCAGAATTTGCTGCAAAATAGTCCCTTTTAGCTGTATAATTTGCCATGAAAATATGCCACATAATTTCCCAATTCTTTCTGTACCCTATCAGAAGCCCTGAAAAGGGGTGATGAAAGTCATTGTTATAATTTAAGAATGAGATGCAGAGTTGAAGGGTAAAACAACAAATATCCAAATACTTGAACATACATGTACATTTTGGAACTTCAAAAGTCAAGAAGGTTCCAATTCAGTCACTGGAATCAAACGAAGTAATAAATGTGACCACAATGGCAGGAGATAAAAATCTTACAAATTTTATCACTTGTTTGCATTTAGTGCCACTAAAAGAATTTTAATTATTTTAAACAAAGGAAAAGATGAAATTAATTAGGCTTTCAGCCAAATTATACAAATGAATAATTGGTAATATTTCAATACCAACATATTATTATTTATTAAACATCTTTGTGTAGGCTCAGTGTTATTTTCGTTAGTGTTTATTCCCTGCACAAAACAAAGCACATGCAACCCTAGGTAGAAAAGACAAATAGAGAGTCTCTTTCTTGTTTGCTTGTATATCCATGTTCCTATTAACTAAGTTATAAACTATGTATTGTTACACGGGAATTTATATTTTGAAATCACTAAACAAAGAAATCATGAAACCATGCAGCACAGAATGCCCTGCAGGTGGTCTGTTTTAACGTAGTTGGCAAATACTTCACATAGTTTGGAAAATTTTAATTGCCTACTGCAAATTTTAAATCCATCTTGAAAGTTTGCTTTATAGGGACTTAATTCCTGACTAAAAAGAATTTAGAACGGTACTGAGTTACTATACATGTACTTAACGTTGAAAACTTTGACTTGTTTATAACCACTCAGTTATAAACTCGTAAAAAGTTTACCAACAGCTTCAACCTTAGAGCCAATGCTTTTAACTGCAGGGTGCACTCGCAGGGTGCCTGTTTAGCAGCTACACATGAATGAAAATGGCACCAAATAATGTAAACAAATTAAAACCCCTTTTTAGCTCAAACAGTTGTGTAATGCTAGTTTAATGAACTTAACTAAACTCTTGACATAGCAATCTCTAAACATGTTCACAAAGGATTCTACAAAGGCAACATGGAAATACTTTCGGTGGACTGTCAAATTCAACGGCAAATAAAAATAACCATGGTTAACTAATAAATTAAATAAATAATCATGATGGGACAGAAAGGCATTCAACTGAGAAGCTATTCAAATTGGCACAAAATATGCAGGCTGAATGTTAAAGAACTAAAGGTTATTTTAAGTTATATTGAGGGACTCTAAACAAATCAGAATTGTTTTTACTTATTGGCATCCATCTTACAAGTAATTTGTCAGTTTTGATTTTGACTCATGTAAAGGTTATTAAAAACTTATATGAAGCTTGAAGTCCATGCATATTAACATCAATCAATTATGAAGCCCTTGTTGCAATACCACTATTAAATCATTAAGATAGAAATTCCAATCAATTTTTCTCTTTGCATTAAAGTGCTTAATAAACAAATAGTTTAAACCAAGGGTTTAATCATTTCTATAAAGTGGTAGATCATTGATTATAATCACTGCTAAAATGGTATGCCTGATTAACTTAAGTTCATTACAACTCTGATTTTATTTTGTGCACTGAAAAATATGATACAAAAAACCATGTGATTTGGAAGAAAAATACCAACCAACTTGAAATAACCATTGTAAAGAAGCATTCCTGATTACCTTTGATTCAAAACAAGGCTTTCTAAAATTAAATTCTTACATTTTTAAAAAATACCATTACCAGTAATACTAACAATTTGCTAATACAAGGTCTCGAGGTAAATTAACTCCTTCAATAACTTTCAATCAATCAATCAATTTTACTCCAATTTGAAAGCAAAAAATTTGAAAAAAAAAATTTCTTTGTGCACCGACGGAACATTCTAGGTGGTTTCTACTGCAATAAGTAAAATTCTTTGAATAGTTTGATATTAAGCTAGACATGTACATTCTCTACATGCTTAGTGAAGCAGATGGGCTGAAACAAAAATAACTTTCCATATACAGGAAATTGAAACTTGATGAAATTCAAAAAGAAATGCATCTTTAATTCATGTTAATTTCATGCAGCATTAATTTCAGTGCCTTTACTCTCCACAGCACTAATTTCTCTTGTAATGGATCTTGTCCCAACATGAAGCATCTCGAATTGATATTATTGATCTTTAAATCAGTCTTTAACAAGATCTCAAACTTGTCCCTTTTCCTTTTTCTAACAATTTTTCTTTAACTTGAACGGTTTTAACCTTGAGTTTCCATGTTAACTTAAAGGACATTTATTTAAGATACACTTGGATTAATTTCCCATTACAAGGTACCTAGTATTTATACATGTATATGAACAATTGTACAGTTGAACCCCGGTAACTCGAACTCTGAAGGGAAACGAAAAACAGTTCGAGTTAGCGGGGTTTTCGAGTTAATTAGCTGAGTAAAAATGACTGAAAGTGGGTCTAAGGGAAATGGAAGTTAGTTTGAGTTAGCAGCGTTGTTCAAGTTCAATTACTGGAGTTCTACTGTACAACTACACTAGACTTCTCTATCTTTTTGCTTCCTTTGCAAGAAGCAAACTAAAAAAGACATTTGAAAATTTCTGGAGCAAACTGTTTAAATTCATGTTATGTACTAGCTAAATCGAGGAACACAAGAAAAACCCAGAATGCTGGACTAGTTAGGGTTAGGATTGGGGTTAGCATGTGGTTGGTGGTTCATTATTAATTAGCAGTTAGTGGTTATAGTCATCAGTAATTTCTCATTGTAGAAGATTTATAATTAAGGGTGTTCTGGGCTACGCGGTTCAGGCTATTTTGGATTATTTCAGTGTTTCTGCTTTTGGTACCATGAATTT
Source organism: Oculina patagonica (assembly GCF_052425735.1). Lineage (NCBI taxonomy): Eukaryota > Metazoa > Cnidaria > Anthozoa > Scleractinia > Oculinidae > Oculina > Oculina patagonica. The sequence continues at coordinate 41,685,217 of NC_135759.1, forward strand.
TTCTTTTCCTGTTAATCAATTCTGTTCAGTATATCCACTTACAATCTGGGCTTGACAAAGAAACATCATGAGAAGACTGCAGAGGTGGGGGAAGACCAGCCTGTAATTTAACAAAAACAGTGATTAAAAATTAACTCTTAACATGTACATGTCACATCAGTGCTCCTATAATAATTGTGAACAAAAGATAAATATTCAGTTTTTCAATACTTGTCCTGCATCAGAAGTTAATCAAAATAACTATTAACTTTATAATCAACGGCATGTAGACACGGCGAATTCAGTTGTCGACCGATGTCAGTGTAAACTGAGGATCTTTTGACCCTTTTTTTTGTAGAAAAGATGCAGCAATCAAAAAATTCTTAAAATGCAATTTATATTACACCATCCGGATATTAAATTGTTAGCTTTATAAGTACATACTGTAGATGGGTAGAAACCACAGAAACGTTCAATAAAAACCTTTCTCTTTGAGTCCATCATCAGTATTAAAAAGTTACGTGTTTTAGCTTTAGCTTATCGACATGCAGGTTGCACGGCTATCCCAAACAACCTTTCTTTTATATATTGCTCGGTTTTGATGTCATAGGATAACAGGTAGCAGGTGAACACTGTCTAACAAAATTTTCATAACATTTAGAGGAAGTAACGTCTGGTAAACAGGTCCTTCTTTGTCTCAATACAATTCTAGAGACTGGAGGAGTCATAGGGGCTCCCCCAGGCTGGTGCTTATCTCTACAGGTGTCTCCAATGCGTCCTGATTACAGCACGGACACCTTAAACCCCACTAGGTTATAAAATTACCCACGGGAATACACTTATAATTTGTTAATTTAATCAATCTACACATTGAAGGAGTGAAAGGAAGAAAGACACAAGTGATGCATGGTAGAAAAAAACACATGCAAACAAGATACAAATACTAATAATTATGAAAAAAATCACCGAATTTGTACATGACATTATATGGCCAGTTTGTTCTGTGAAACATGCCCTCATTGCATCATAGTACGGTAGCTGTAATCAACAACCACCATGATCAGGGCTAAAAAATGTGCTGTCTGGTCGTCCAGGACAAGTATATTTTTCTGCCTTGATTTTGAAACATAAATCAAGGTAAAATTGAATATTACAAATGTACATGTCAGGGTTTAAATTTGCTTTTGGTTTGATATTGGTTTGGATTGATTCTCATTTTTTTGTCTGATATTGAAACACGAAACAAAGGAAAATAAAAATCTGACTGGTTTGAAAGATTTTGAACCAAAAACAAATTTAAACGGCAACAAATACATAAATTATACCATTTAAAAATCTTCATTTAAACATAAAAAGAGCATTCCTTTTTCAACTGAACACTGTCTTTGTACACAGGGATGAAACTAAGATTTTAAACTGGTAGAAAATTCTTTGCAGCTATAGGCGGTTACGTAATCAAGGAAAGGGCTTTCAAACCTACCCATTTTCTTCATTTTCTGAGCTTCATAAGTGACAATAATCATGCAACAGACGGGTGTTTTACCCAGCTTCTGGCTTAATCTGCATTCTTGATATACATTAAACAATTTGTGTAAGTCAAAATAAACTCACCTGGCTTCCTGACAGTCCTGACTCTCTGTAACCTGCAAAACAAAGTCAGTTCCTGTTATTTCTCATTATTTTCTTTTTTCAATTTAACCGCAAAGTGTTTGTTCTTAGCTACAGCTGTAAGATGACGAAGGACTGAACTAGCTTATAGTTATATACCATTTTTTTTTTGTAAATTGGCTGTACCCTTGGTCTTTTTTTAGTTTAGGTACACAACAGTAGCCAACTCAAATTCATCTGCTTCTGTGGCCACTGTACAAAAAAAAGAAAGTTATATCTCTTTCTTCGCAAATTCTTTTCATAGTTATATAACTTGTGACTAGCACAACAATGTTGGCTTGACTTTTATTTTCAAACTTTATCCTACAGATAGCAGAAACATGCATCCAGAGATTCACAGGTGTGAATCGGCAGATAGTTGAATTAATTTGCAGCAAAAATGTTGGTTGCCTGCAGTTTAAGACCCTTTCAGCTTGTGGACCTCTTGGGAACCATAGACAAGCATGGGGTATGTTTAAACCACATGGAGAAAAATACTAACTTTTAAAATACTTACAGTATTTTAAAAGGTTTTTGTAGCAGTTCAGAAATTACATACAGTATATATTTTCATGTTAACAAAATAAAACATAAGTTCTGTTGGAAGACAAGCTACTGCCCGAAAAAAAAAACTCTTTACATGAGAATAACGTGATGTAAAGAAAGTGAATTACAAAATGTATCGAGCATGTCATTTTATTAAAGAATATGATTACAATATCATAAAACATGATGCAATAATTTAAATATCACTTGCTCTTGAAATGATTTTGAATTTTTAAGAAGCTATCCGACCCTGCATGCACCTGTACATGTAGCAACATATTATACTTAAATATGACATGTGTTTAATTCAACATGTTTCGTGTATTTACTGAGACATTTTATACAATTTTCCAACTAAATCAAAGTTAAGAAGGGAACCTATTCATCATAAAACACTTAATGACTGAGTTGGTGCTAAGCAAGAAAATCAATGGCACTCATTCACCCTGTAACAACCACACTGCACTCTGTTCACAAGTCACAAACTTAGATCCACGTTTTCCCCTTGTTGCCCTGTAAGTCAATCAATAAGCACCTTATCTCATCTCAGAGTTGTCTCTTGCTTCTTTTATGTACATGCCCAAAACTGCAAGTCAATTTTTCCAGATACTAGATTATCTTAATTCAAATTTTTTTAATGATAATTTTCTTTCTTTTTAAGGCGGAAAAAATGAATTGGATTGACAATAATTTGTTTTCACTGTATTTCATACCAGTTTATGTAAATTTTGAAAATTCAAATGAAATTATGAAGTTATGAAAGCTGGTAAACCTGTATTTAACTAATGTCACTTTTGAGAGAACCAACTCAATTCAAAGTATACACCAAGACACTTCTTGTTTAACTTTTCCAAGATCTTGATGCAGGTTATATCAAAATGCCAAAAGTGTAAATAGCCCATTTATTTTTCAAGGTGGATAGGAAGAAAAGGAAGAAAAAAGGAAGTTAGAAAAAGCTGCAAAACAACCAGTTAACACAATTACCACTTTTAAAAGAATACCATTTTTGAGGATCTAAATATATGCACAGTTAATAAAGTAATATTTTCACCTGGCAAAACATCATCTGCTATGAAAATGGCAATAAAATGTGTGAAAACCTTTTTGATGTAACGAGTAAATTTGCGTGGCCGGTGAACCAAGCGAACATGAATAAAGTGAAACTGTCTATAAAGTTAACAAGACACACTGAATTTATTCATTACATGAAGTCAACCATGTAATGTAGATGTGTTTGAAGCATGCGCTTGTGAACACCTGACGAACAGGAAGATCCATAAATTGCCCTTAATTTTACGGCAGGTATGTATCAATGACTTAGTTTAGATGTTGGTCACAAAATTTAAGGTTTTACAGCCGTAAAACTCCCAGGGAGGGTGGGGCTAATGCCAGTAAGCATGTTCACTCGCATTATCATATCTTCTATTTGACTTGAACAAAGGCTGAATGGAAACATTTTTCATGACATATAATAAAAATATGCTTTAATCGCTCATTTTAATAAGTCCTACACTAAAGTTTGACTTGACGAGAAAACGACTAAAAACGGCGCAAACGTCTATCTAAACAAATTATTCCACCAGCTCAATACTTGAAGTGAACGAAAATAAAATACGGTTATTTTATTTACCAAGCATGGCGCGTTAAAATATTAAAATTATCGCAAATTCGAGGGGGAGAATCTAAATCTCTAAAAAACTGTTTTGCGTTAATTTCGCCACCGTCTAACCGTCTTAGATTCGTTAAAATCGATCAAGCGAAAAAGAATTTTCGTCTCGGAAAAAGATCTCGTCATGCATCGAAAACTATTATAAACAAGGAAAAACAAACCGATCATTTTCTAAAAAAGAATCCATGCAAATTTGAGATTGCTTTCATGCTGTCTCGCCTTTCATGTCGATCAAAGGTTTTTTACGCATAATTTCAGGAGATTGTAAAAGTAACACGCGCCGATGTTTAGATCAGAAGAGGCCCGATCAAGCGAACAATATCAAGAAAGCAACGAGGTATGGCTGTGATGCCTGCGACAAAACAACAACAAAGCAAAGACAAGCAGAGCCTTATCTCCGAACCATTAAAGTGCCAAAGAATAATTTTACATTTAAATTCTCGCCAAAATGTCTTCTCAGTGTTAACAGATCTCTTACCTAAAGTTCCTAGAGAATTTGAACCGAGATACGAATTGGCAAAGCCGGATCCTTTGCGGGAAATAAAGTCGCTCTCGACATCGTCGATTGTGCTGTATACACCGTGACTATCTGTGTGATATCCCTGAAAAGAACAAAAAAGCGAATATAAAAATAAGTGAAATTAAAAGGCGATCGGTCATATGTAGTTATATTTATTCAGTCGTTCAGGTTTTGCTCAATGAAGTGTTAAAAATGCTGAGTTGCAAAGAAACATCATTCATCGGGCACGGCTTCGCTAACATACACGGCTATAAGAGCCACTTGTTAGTAAAATATTTTGCATCTTTATAAAGTAACAAATTATCGCTCAAAAATATAGAGTTTCCGTTTGGGCACGTGCGGCATTAGTGGTTCTAATTTTGAACAAATGTTCCTGTTGACATGTAAAGCGAGTTTTACGCGACTTTTGTTTTGAACATTTGTTTTAATTTCCAAGCGCATAAAACATGGCAAATTTAGCTGTATTCACAGCTTACCCGAGCTTCGTAGGCCGACACTGAACTGGCCTGCCACGTGGGTGTCTCATCCAAAGAACCTACAAAAGAAAAAATAAAACAGAGCCATCAAACTCAACATTTTTACGTCTTGGAAGCAGAGAAGCATATGCGATTGAATCAAGAACCGGTTCGAGGTACTCTAGTACGAGTAGCAGGTTCTATCAGCTCTATACAGCAAGTTTAATTCATGGCGAACGACAGACAAACAAAACGCAAAGGGCACCTGTTCGAGATGCGTGCATGGAACTCGATAACCCAGCTTCCGTCAGAGAGCCACTAGATTTACTGCCGACCATGGATCCCGGCGGCGAGAACATCTGAGCAAAAAAAAATTGCCAACACACAAAGCAAACACGATCGTTAATAAAGTGCAGACAACAGCGCTCGCTAATCGCAACATCAAGTGAAGTTGCGAATGCAAGTGTGTCAGAAATTTTCCAACTTATACTAACCGCGCTAAAGTCTAGTAGATCGCTCAGTTCCTTATCTCCCGTGTGCGGATTCATTCGTCAAAGTGTTCCAGTGTAAAGCGCTCCGTCCGTAGAAGAAATCGCAAAGACCTTCTATGAATGCACGCAGGCTCGAGATGAGTCGATTTTGAATAATAAGCTCAACCACACAAAAAATCCTCAAAACTTCAGCTCAATCGCTAACAAAGGCAACGCGCCGAACTTTCCGTCGATCGTTTTACCAAGCTGACAGACCGCACTCAGCCAAAATATTTCTGGGTTTTTAACGGTTTTCCATGCGCGTTCAGCGCGGGGGGAATTTCCGCGAACACAACTCAACAACTTGCTTTACAAATTTCCTCTAATTCGCGTGGCTTCGTTTTCTCCATATTCCCAAGTTTAACCGGCCCAACTCTCCGGGGAGGGGACTAAAAATAATAATTGACAGCTTATTGTTGCTTTCATCATGGCAATTATTAGTCTTGACAGATCCAATTATGTTTCGACCAATCATACGCTTTGTTAGAAAATCAACCCTGCCCACGTGACCACTACACGTGATTATTAAACCCAAACAAAGTCACAGAGCATTGTGATTGGCTGATTTAAGACGTTATTGAAGCAAACTTTTTCTCTGTTTAGGATGCAAAATATCAATGGAAGAAAAAATATTCCTTCCAAGCTGAAAAAAATTATCGCATTTCACTCTCAGAGCTAAAATTTTCATCAACAGCGTTCCCTTTTTGCCGGTATAATAAATTTTGGTTGCAGCGAGGTTATTCCCATGTTTCGCGGTTTTGTTGTTGTAAATTGTGGCTCAAATACAGGAAATATAAAATATCTTATTTCCGGTTCTCGTTAGCGGTAAAAAATGTATATAGAAACGTCTTCGTTGAAAGCTCCAAACAATGATTCTCCAGCAAAATTATTCTCTCGTCTTCGTTCAATTACTTAAGACAATTGCGTCTTACTCTTTTGCCCATAATTTTCATTTAAGTGTCACATGTAATCCCATTGTTTAGATCCGCTTACACTTACCCAAGAAGGATTAAGGTTCGATCTTTTAATCTTTCCTTTCAAGAAAAAAATACTTTTTTGCTAACCTCATTTTTCAGTCATTCACATAATAGCCGTTTGGATGTTATTGAAAATTTGCATATCCACGGTAAACTTCGCTCAAAATTTGCATAATGTTGACAAGCCACGTATTAGTGAAACGTGAAAGAAATACATTCAAAACCAAGCATTATTTCAAAATCACCGAAATATATTTTCGCGCTGGAAATTTCTCTTTCTGGACGCTATATTTCTTGTGTCTATTGTAGGGATAAAATTTGCCTCCGCGAAACTTTTACTCAATTACGTGACATCATAACAATTGTTTTGTCATGGCATCATTTCTTTGTGAACACAAGTAGCTTTTGATCCGAACCACTTACTAAATGTTCCTCAAGCCCACAAAATATCAACATATCGTATGTTTGTTTAAATCTACGGCAAATCACAAGAAGAGCAATTTCAAATCACGAGCTTTATGCCGCCATCGCTGCGTGCGCTAAGATGGGAAATGAAAAACATTGAGCACAAAAAAGTTCTCTCACACATGATAAATGCTATACGATGCAAAAAATATGACAAATCTCAACTAGGATGGCTATTATAATAAATAAACTGCGCGAAGATTTTTAATATTGTCATGTTTGTGCATGTCGTGTGCCCTTCGACTTTTCGTTTTTTCACTCTATTATGTTCCGCTGTAACCCTACAGACAGTCCTTTCGGCAGGTTACGAAGAAAAGTTTCGTTATTGTAAACCGGGATCACGTTTATTAAATTTTAAATATAAATGCACCTCGAGGATGTCGTATAGACTAATCGAACTCAAACATTTCCTTTTCTAGAAGTTTTTACCACTAAATAAACTGATAATTCACCAACTTAGCGTTGGCGTTTACTAGACATAAAATTGGTACTTGTTTTATCGCTAAAACGTGCGCACTTTTAAATTGCAGCGCATTGGATTTAAGTGATACAACGAATTTACGAGATCGATTAAGATTAAAATTTCATGATATGTACTCTTGATTTAGACTATTACGTGTAATGCATAGTAAAAAAAAAATAATGCACTGTCTATATTTTTATCTTTTCACAGTTGTGAGAGTAAATGTACGTTGGAAAAACGCCGGGTCAATTTAAAAAGACGTCACACCGCCTACCGCCTTCTAAACGTTTTTGTAGCAAACGTCACTGCGTGGTTTTCCATTTAAGCGCGAACGTGCCAAGGTTCTAACCGAGTCCTAATCAAAAGTAACTTAATTGGCTTTTTGCGAAAAGGAAACGCGCGCTGTGCCTCTGCACGGAAAGTGCGTGGAAACTGGAAAGTGGGGATTTTGCGAACACGAATTACGACGTAAAGGTCTTTAAGGGCTTTTCAACCCATCAAGAGCTTTCCGGAACCATGTCAAGGGATAAGCTATAGTGTTTAGGTAATTTTAGGAATATGCATTCCCTGTTTAAAGTCAAGTTTACATTATGATCGCTGGTAATCATTCACGATCTTTAAATCACGAAAATTTTGGAAACCTCGACCCAAATTGAAATTAGTCGATTATATTCGATTTCTAGGCAGTAATGAATGAAATAAAGCATGGGTAGGAGAGAGGTTCAGTTAACGAGTTTAAGGCAAATCAAACGGCAAAATCAAGCAGTTGCGAGCCACGATGATCACTTCAAAATCGGCCTTAACTGCAGTAAAGACGACTTTATTAAGTCAATTTGTGAAATGTTCAGTTCTAGCCTCGAAAGTTAAAATCATTCTTGTACCCCGTATTTCCAAGGATTTTAAACAACGCTATAGCTGTTTGTAAGCAACATCCGCCTGAGACACGCTTGACAGCCAATCAGATCGAGCATTATTCAGTTAAACGTATAGTTAATATTTCATATTTAATAGTATTTGCCAAAATCTGTCCACTCAGGCTTACGACGTATCTACGAACACTTCCTTGCTGTAATAACATTGTAGTTAAAACTTTGTTCAACAAAAAAGTTGGATTCTGAAAGGTACACCGTATTTATTCGATTAAACGCCTCCCTCGAATAAACACCGCCCTCGAATATACGCCGCATTTTAGAGCAGAAATATTAATAAACGCCGCATCACACGATGCGGCGTTTATTTGTATAATAGACTCAAAAAGCAAATGCGGTAACTATCAAGTTTGAGCGAGCCTAAAATAATTATTTTTTTTGATTGTAACAATGTTTTAAGATATTAAAAATGACTTTTGAGACAAGCAAAGTTCAAATGTTCAGTTACCATGCTATCGTTTGCAACAAATAAACTGAATTGTAAATAAACGCCGCCCTCGTATAAATGCCGCACTGGAATCACCAAAAAATTTAATAAACGCCGCGGCGTTTCGAATAAATACAATACTGCCAGTCTATAATGTAAATGCTCATTCAATACGAACATGAGATATAAAATAGTTAGTGAGGAAAAATGCCTGAACATCTAGCAGTCGGGCACAGCTGCTTTTGTCTCCAGTTGTCAGGATGACGTTGCTACAACCAGTTGCAAAATAGTTGAGACACTCCCCCCAAATTCAGACAACATTGCTGGGGGGAGGGGACAAAACTGTAAAGGGGAAGAGGGAGAACAGGAGATATCATTGTTCAGATGTCTAAAATGACTTCTCCATCTAGAGTGCCTTAACTCTTTTTGAAAATGGTTGTAGCACACCGGTGATAATTTAAGGTTAATACTGGGAACATGATGGGACATGCTGGCAGACTGTGTGGTCCAGCCAAACTGTTTCATTCTCTGTATCAATTTACTTTTATCATTAAACGCTTAACGCTGAATTGTAAATTAAGCTGTAAGGGTTTTATTCCTGTATGGTTAACGAAAAACAATAAAATAAACTGCATTTTGCGGTGCAAAAAGTGGTTGAGAAGTCTGTTTGTAAGGCTAAAATTAATGGCTAACAAGCCGGCGCCCGACACCCTTTTTCACCCTTTTTGAATGTGACGCTAGTCAATCGTAAGTAAACCCTCAGAATTTTTGTTTATTTTCTCAATCCGATATGCTGGTGTTCTACTGTACTCTCTGAGTTAAGTATTTTGCTTAACAATGCATCGCAAAATCCGCGGCCAGTGCTGAAACCCAAACATCTCTAGTCTACCTCACTAACCAATACTGAATAGGCCACCGCGCCTCCAAGTAAAAGGAGGAACTGACTATGAAACTTGATGACTTCGCAAGGCTTTTCTTAGGAATTCAAGTGCAAGTTAAATACTGTTAAGTTAATGACCTTTCGTTACCTTCGGATCTAGCAGCCGTCTTTTATCATTACTTTCCGAGGGGTCGCTGCTTTAGCGTAAAAGCAAAAATGTTTTGAATAAAGCTGCGCGGAATTGAAGGAATCAGTTTTTTTTTCCATAGAGAAAAAGAATTTATATAACGGTATGAGAAGAAAGTAACATTAAAAATGACTTTTTACAAGGCTAAAAATTTGTTCAAAGACTTGTTTGAAGTTGACTAAAAACAAAATTTTAGCCTTGTAAATAGTTATTTTAACCTAAAGAGAACATCATGGACAAAGTTACATCGCCTTTTGAATATCTCCATCAACAACAAGCATCACTGATCTGTTAAGTTGGTTAGAGTTTGCTGTGTGAAGTTTGAGATCGCTACATTCAGAGGATCGCCACTTTCGGGGTATTATATATAGGGGGGCCAAACGAAGATGAGAGTTGACTCTCATGAAAGTTTTCGCCAACTCCCATCGACTATCATCGACTCGGGCCAACAAAAGAAAATTTATATCTCAGGAAAAAATTTGAGCACGTTCAAAGTCGATGAGAGCGCATGAGAGTTGGTGAGAGTGCATGAGATTGTGAAGCCAACCGAGAGAAATTTCAGCCGTCCCTTTGAGTTCTGATTGGCTATTAAAGAGAAAGACAATTTTCAGGAAACACAGTGCAGAATAAAGGAATGCAGTGCAAACAGGAGCCCAGCTACAACGAAGATTTCCGAATTTAGCCATGGATTGCGAAGATGGCCAGCAAAGTTCACACGAGACCCCCCCCCCCCTCCCCCCCTATTATCATCGTGGGATTTGAAAGACCTTGAAACTGTTTTGACGGCTTATATCCGAGGCTTACAAAAACTGCTTTTTGACGGTAAAAATTGCCCTTTTTTGACGGTTAAATTGCGTGCCGTTTGACGGCTGACGGTTAATCTTATTGAGACACTCCCCTAATGCCTTTCTGAATGCCAAAGATCATTAGAAGGCTATTCGGAGATTTCCAAAGATCACCCGAAGATTTCCGAGGATCCCCCGAAGGCTTCCGAAGGTAACCCAAATTTTCGTTTCAAGCGAGTTCCCAGCTTTCAAACTTTCTTATTTCCCTATGTTTGTTTTGTTCTTTTCTTTATCTCCGCTAACTGTAAAATTGATTGTCTTCCAGGCCCCCGAGTATCTGGCCCTTTCCCCCTCAGATCGTTTTCCCTTTTCTCTGTCTTTCATATATTCTACAGAAATTTCTCCCTTTTTAGTCACCCATCAAGTAGAAATAGATAAACGAGAGCAAAAAAAAGACCGCCGGGTAGCAAGTGAAAACAAATCTTGACCACAGTTTGCTCTCCGGCGTCCCTTCTCATTCGACATATTCCTTGTTCTCGGCTTTTTAAACTTTTGCAAAACAACTTAGAAAATAAGAGGTAGAAAACAAATTTCGTATACCCTAATCGGTCCCAACACTTTAACGCCCATTATATTAGCAAGAGGGTTTGAGAAGTGGTATGGAATTCCGGCTGTACATTTTACAATCATCAAAAACATCTTAAATGTAAAAACTCGAAACTCTTTCCTCGTCTTTTCAACCTGATGAGGATCGTGGGACGACGGCTAAACAGATAATCTTACATACGTTAAAAGATACTAAAATGCCACAAAAATATAAACGAGTAAACTTACCTCAATCATTAAAAATCTTCATCGGTCTGTGGCTGACACAAACACTGCAAAAACACACTGCTATTGCACAGACTGCATTCTCTGGTCTTGGCTATCATCTCTTTTTCGTGCCATGTTTGGAGATTCGTCATCTCGCCTCCTTCAGAAAACACGTTTAGCTGAACCTTCATTCAACTTCAGGTTGATAAACAACCAAATCCTATTTTACAGTCCCTTTAGTTTTAGTATCAGTATCAGCGAGTGTGAAATAAGCTAAAACTAGTCCTCACTGCTTTGAAATGCCCTCTTTCGCTCAACTCTTAGGAGTTCATTCACTGGAAACTCTGAACACTACTGAACGCCAAGGTAATCTTCTAAAATAGCTGTGAACTATTAAAATTCGGCTTTCCATTTCTGTTTTTCAAACGGCTTCACGTTAGTTTCTGCCAAAATTTTGTTCTTGAAAGAAGTTCAGCTTCAAGAAGACAAGTCGAGCGGCTGGCGACGACACGGCCGGCCGAAATGGCGCGAAAATAAACTCATACCCAGTCCCCTTGATAGCCGTCAAAAGATTACACTAACGCTGGGCTTTTATTTGGAAAGGGTTCAGTTGATTGCTTTGCATTGGCAGTAACCTGAGATCATGCCCTCACTCCCTACTTATAGCCTGCGTAGCATGCACCTGTTTAGATTTTGGGCCCGCACTTGGGAAATGCGAAAGGCGACAGACGGCCACGCGAGGGAAAAAGAGAGAATTTCCCTCGCGTGGCCGTCTCGCGCCTTTCGCGTTTCCCAAATGTGCGCTCCAAAACAACACGGGCGCCTACTTATCGCTTTCTAAACGCCTGCGGGTTACATTGGTTGGATAGGGGTATACGTCTACCGAATTAAAAAATATTATGTTAGATGCATGCAACGCTCTTGTGACCATTGATCTGACTCAAAAAGCCTGGTGTTACTTTTAGTGATTTATGTATGTGTTATAGTTATTAAATTCTCGATTATTGTGGTAAAAGCGAGATAAAGGTTTTGCCTAATAATATTGTGTACTTTTTCCTAACAAAGTAGTTCCACTGTAACTACAAACGGAGCACCTGGTCGACTCTGGATGTTTGTCCAAACCAAAGTATTGAAGTGTCCATTGCTAAAGCAAAAAGTCATCGGTGGTGAAAGGGAGGCAAAAAATGACTTGAAATAAAGAACTGTGTGTGAATGTGAATGTCAAATTGGACTACCTGAAAAACGTTTAGTCTGTAAAGTCATAAAGGCAATACTTATCAAATCGAGGAATGATAGTTTTGCTTTCCAACATTGACGCGATTGAACAGCCTAGCCGATTAAATTTCATTTGTGGAACCGCAAAATGCCGATCATAATCAATCTTGAAGAGGGGGGGGGGGGGGGGACGTGGGGAGGGCTCTGGGTCATTATATTGTATGAAATTAATTTGGAGAAACGTTGTGCCCGTGAGAGCATTAATTTATTCCGCAAAGTTAGTTTGGGTAGGTCTCCTTTTATCCTACATGTGAACTCCATTTGACCTCCTTTAATGAAAGTTAGAAATTTCTACTGATTGTTTTAAAGCAGAAATTCGTACGTTTTTCTGTAAATAATGCGTGTGAAACAAGGACAGAAAATATATATATGAGAGGGGAGGCAGCGTGGCCGAATGGTTCTGGGCCCTGGGATTTCAGGAGGTCCTAGGCTCAACACCTCCACCCTGCCACTAGCAGCTGGATACTGTGATTTTCTCGGTGGTCCCGAGCCCGGCGGGGTCCCGAGTTCAAATCCTCGGTCACTCTTTGTGTATAGCCAACTGGTCTTTTGCTTAACCATTTTATGGTCGTTTTAAAATATCTGTTCCTTCTGTTTCAAGACTTTCAGTGGCATGCCTGGAAAACTAGCTATCTCAATGGCAAGTGCAAGACCACTTCATAAAGTTTACTTCCTGTTATAACTATGAAATGAAACAACTATAGCTTTAAAAAATATACTTGCAACCTTTTGTTTTACTTCTAATTCGCTTATATCTATTGTTTTTAGCCTTCACGATTTTACAAACCTTTTGAGAAAGATTGCTTATACTCGTGTACTTATTAATAACGGACCTGGAGATATTAAGGTTTAATATATCAAACATGACAAGGCTTTCTAATTAGTAGCTCTTTAGTATTCGTATTCTTTTATACTTGATAAACATTTATCGCAACTTAAATTAGGTATTTATAATGAAAAACGCCTCCACGTGCAATTAATTATCAATTACACAGTATTCTACACCAGGTGGATTTTTTTAATCTAAATTGTTTTTAGCGACTCATTATGTCGCAATACACGCAATGAATAATACTAGAACAGAAAAAACCCGAGATCAACTGAAAAAAAATAATTAAAGCGGGTTCGTTCTTTAAATGATTTGACATCCTCGAACATATGGGTTCAAACTTCTTGAGAAAACTTCTTTTTGAAAAAGAAGTTTCCTCTCCTCAAATAGAGCTGTGTTTCTGGCTGAATTCCACGCCAGGGTATTTTAAATACAGGATATTTTAATTTGAAAGAGTGCTTGAACGTTTTAATAAACATTCTGCCTCCGTGCGGAAGAGATGTAACACGCTCTCGGTAAATGGTAGGTAATGGTGTAAAATGATAAAACAATATTGCACAAGGAAAAAGATATATAACAATGAGTTATTTCTCTTCCCGTGATGAAAATACACCTTTTAAACAATACTAGTTGTTTGGTTTTGATAATCGGGCACGTGCCGAAATTAAACTACATCCACGCAATTTTCTTGCTGAGCGCGTGAGTCCCCATTAATTTGCGTGCGGCGTGGATTGTCGTTTTCTTTTCGATAGCCGCAATTTGTAAACCGGTTAATATATCGTGACAGGTGGGAAGTCAAGAAAACTTTTATTATAACATTTCATGAACTGCATTTTGCTGAAAATTAATTCCTTGTTAGACAGGTGTGAAGTTAATGCAAATTCAGAAAATTACACGGAACTACTACGCACAAAGGACAAGGCAAATGACTCTATACCAGACACGACTTGCCTTTAAAAGGTTTTAAACTGCAAAATCAACGTCAAAACCGCAACCTCAAATAAAAGAAATAATCAAGTTAATGCAGTGCCACTCAATGAGATGAATTACTGGTGTTTTTTTTTTTCGTAATGAGAACAACAGTACACCTAGCTTTAGAAAATTAGACTAAAATTGCTTTGTTCATTGTACGGGTGGCTTTGTAAGTGACGTCAATTGAAGTCATTCAGTTAAACGGTTTATCGCGTGCCCACGTGTTTTGCACGTGTTTTTAATAAAAACCGCGTCAAACAGGTGGACTAGAGATTAAATGGATGCTCTTTTAGGACGCTTCCCGCAAATTCTATCACTTTCAGGTCATCGAATACAGTAAAATGAACCCGAGAGTAAGAACCTATTATTTTTCAGGTTAGCCTAAACAGGTTCTTGGGTTGTTAACAAAAATTTTAGGCTAATTAAGTTCTAAACAGGTTTCTTTGAAGAAAAAATTTCAATATTGTTATAGAGATTTTAGTGGTATTCGGCCTATTCCGGCCTATAAAATTTGCATACCAAGTAAGTGCTCATGTAAAAATGAAGCACTTAATGCACAGTAATGCTTTGTCCAAACTTATTTCCCAAAGGTAAACATTTTTAATCAATCTTAGAAACTTTTAGCCTAACAGGTTCTTAGGTTCTTACTCGCCGGTTTTTACTGTAGTTCAGATGGGAAATTATCCCTCATTAAAGCAGTTTTCGTACGACCTTGAAAATTTTTTTCTTCGCTTTGTTTCATCCTCCAGTAACTGAAAGGATCAAAACAAGCTAGTTCCTGCTAAACTACAGTCAACTCTCGTTATAGCGGACACGCTCGGGGCGTCGTTTAGTGTCCGTTATAGCGAGAGTCGTGCAAGCGAGTGTCCGCAAGGCGATAGTTGGATGTAAATGAAATATTCCTAATATAGAAAGAATTTTGTTCAATTTCCTATCAGAATGCTGAAATGCGTCTCCCATCACCTACTGACCACCCTGAAAAACAAGTCAAAGTGAAACAGAGAATAGCTACTCGCAATCCGTATGCACATGCTTTGCTCTGCGTATTGACGTGTTCGCGAAAACCTAACAAGAAGCCGCGCGCGTTTACATTTCACTTGGCCAATCAAATTGCTCTCTTCTAGTCCATTGCTTGCGGTTTTGTTTTTCACGCGTAATCATTTCAAGGTCATACGAAATTGCTCTAACCAAAGTTTCGGCAATAACTCTTGTAACAACTACGCACTTACTTAATGAATAACCATTCCACGCCGTCGAAACAACAGGCGAAACCTTTGATTATTCTTTTTATTTTATTAAATATGAAAAATTCGTGCCTAGAACGTCTTTAATTGCAGACTCGAGGCGAAGTAAATTCTGACAGGTAAAGGGATAACTATGATCCTCAATTTTCCGTCTTTTAAGAGGAAAATATACGAGTGATGGCACTTCTAAATAGTGCGAATTCTGTCCCAGAACATCAAGCTTACACGGGACAAATCAGTGAAATGGCCTAGAAAACAATACCTGTTTTGCATTTGACATAAATTCGCGAAGTTCAAAGTTCGCACTTCAATGGTTAATCGGTTAAATGAACCACACGGGATCACGGCAAATGTTGGAAAAAAGCAAAAGGCGTTTGATTTACAAACATGATTTACCAACATCCCAAGTCGTTAACTTCACCGTTAGAGTGGTGCTTTTACAAAAGTATCACAATTTCAATCAGGCTGCATCTAACTGCGGCCAGCTGGATAATATCAAGGCAGAACTGCTAAGGTAAGACGTTTAGCCCAACAAGTGGTTAGGCCAAGTATTAATGTTCATACTATTAGCGCAGGCCTTAGTTACGAAAATTATAAATACAGCGACGCGACCAAAAGAAATGGCAAACACATCTCTTTTACGTTCACAAAGCTACTATCTACTGCAGAGGTGACCACAATCACAGTTGAGGAAAGTGCGTATGTTGTCAAATCTTGGTAGAATCCCACCAACAATTCTCAAATTAAAATCTAGCGCCATCATTCCACGAGTTGTTACGTTAGCATGTTGTCATGGAAACGTTACATTGTAAAGCAACTTCTCCGACGAAACTTAGATCTTCAAACACACAATTCTGCCAGAAAAGAAGGTTTGCAGTTGCCAACTGATCAGCATTCAATAGTAACAAGATGATTATTTGTTACTGCGTGTCACTGTCTTCAGAATCGACCTTTGGGAGCATGGCTCTCCAGCGAGCCCCGCGATTTTTTTCGGGTTTGGAATTTTTCCTTTTAGCGGAATTCATCGGCGAGTTGTTCTTGCTGAGTTTGCTTGTCTGATTACCAGCCGCGCCTGACTGTTGATCAGCGGTGTCGTCACCTGGGGCTGGTGTGACGTCAGTGTCTTCTTGCACGCCTTGCAAGGAAGGCTGGGATTCTTCGGCAGAATCGCTCAAGTCCACAACTAGAGATGACGATGACGATGGCGATGACGGATTTTCAGCTTGGCCTGTTGTGGTAGAAGGCGTCTCTTGGTTATCTGAAGGCAAATTCGCATCTGTAGCTTTTAAAACAGCAGCTTTTCGTGACGGATGTTGGCGAGTGCCCTGCAAAGCAGATATTTTAATTGCAATGCGCTTTGGTGGTGAATAATCGCTTAGGTAAGAATCATCATCAGAAGAAAGATCATCCTCGGAGGAAAGAGAAAACTCCGAACTTTCAAGAATTTTACTCCGTTTAGATGCACAAGTGTTGTTCGTTTGTTTGGAACTTAGCTTCACGGGAGAACCCTTCCTCTTGTTTTTACGCGTGTTATATGGACTGCTATCCGCACCGGGCATTGACAACGATCTTGATGTCTCTTGTAATGACACCAGCTGAGAAGCTGCTAAAACAACATCCTCAGCCCCTGAGGGGTCCTCAGGCTGTCTTGATGGAGTCTCCTTCCTTATAGCGGTCCCCTGCCCCACTGTACACATCTGCTGGCCAGGAGTGGAAAGCGACGCTGACGAAGCCATTCTCACTGCAGCTAGACCCGGCCGCTTGCGTCTGAAGGGGTCCTTTTCAAGTAGTCCTGCAGGTTTTCGCTTACGAGTTGCAGAGTTTTTAATGGTATCACCGCCCACTCCTTTAGGCGGAGGGTGCCTTTCAGCAAAGACAGGTCCAATTTGAGAAGAACCCCTAACAGCAATTTTAGAAAGAAGAGCTGGCCACAATAATAGACTGTTGAATCGTGAAGAAAGCATTTTGTACTCGTACGAATTTCGATATGAAGTATTGTTTGAACGAATTCCCGGCGCAATTGATGCAGCGTTTTCTTGGCTACCCATTTGATTAAGCGATCTGTTACTGTTATTTTGTTCTTTGCTATTCGTCGCAGATATGGAAACACCAGCTTGCACACGACTAGAATCTCTACTTGACGATTCTGCTTCTCCTCCGTTGTTTGTCACACGACTAAGAGGTTCTGAAATTGGGATCTGTTGTGATCCTGTTTTATCATTTGTCGGCGTTTGAGTACCTTCTATAGCCGGCCGAGACTCATCAATCAATAAACTACCCTCCGAGACATCATCAGTAGATGTTTGTAGTTGTTTACCTAATTCCAACACATTACCTTGTTCTGTGTCACGCGAAAGTTCAGATGAAGCCACGTAATCGTTACTTACTATTGCCCCTAACTTTGTTCCACTATCACTTGATTTATGTACAATATGTTTATCAAGTCCGACATCTTTGTTTGGTCCTATAATCCGTTCAGAGCTTCCTGACGATTCTACATCGCCACCACGTGACTCATTTGTCATATCACGTGCCTCGTTTCCACTAACACACGTGACACTTGAAGCCTTGTTACTATGGCTACTGGCTGCGCTCGCTGTAGAAGACGGCTGACCTGGTAGTGAGCCAGCAGTGCTGCCTGCAGGAGCTGTGTTCAACATGGCAGCTATTTGCTGCAAGTGTGGACGGAGCAATAGAAGGGATTTCAACGTTTTAAGCGTTGTAAAGCACGGTGGAAGAGGAGGAATTGCGGGCGCACGTCTGCGCGTTGCCTGGTTTGTTGACGACACAGCGGCAGTTGTCGGCTTCACTGCACTTGGTTCATTTCCAGTTTCCACTCGGTTCGTGCCTGTAGGGGCATGCGCACTAGCTATGCCACTGGTGTTGGCTTCGCCCGAGACCTCTGCCCCAATAGTTAGCTCCGTTTCTGTGCTTTTTGCTGCCTCATTTCTATTAATTTCACTGCATTTTGCTTCAATATTAGTCTCGTTAGCTTCCTTCGCTTTTTCTTGATTCTGTTCCTCGCGGGCTTCGACCACAGCTTTCACGGAGGACTGGGGATTAGGAACGTCACCACTGACAATTGTTTGCTGGCTCTTCTGGCCTACAGTTTGCACCTGGGACTGTTGATCGCCTACACTATTTTTGTCGCCCCCAGGAGTGTTTCCAACCTCAGCAGTGACTGTAGAGGGGGGATGGGGAGTGGAGGTGGACGACGCTGGTGACGTCTTTTGAATGGCTTGAAGAACCGTGGGGATATCGATACTGAATGCCTGTGGACAAAAACGGGAAAAGTATTGTGTTACTAGGCAACAAAGTTATTACGACATTAAGGGAAATTTGCCATCCGAGGTAAATTATTACGAATTTTTACAAACAATCTGATGAACTACACTAACATAATATTGGCGTATCCTTAAAAACAGCGTAGAAAGGAAAAAGGACACAAAAAATGAGATGATAAAGAAAAAAAGTTTTTTTTTTTTTTTTTTTTTTTTTTTTTTTTTTTTTTTTTTTTTTTTCTCTTTTTTTCTCTTTTTGGGTTTTTATGGGGTTTTTTTGGGGGGGGGGTTTTTTTTTTTTTTTTTACACTTAAAACAGAGGAGACAAATTTTTCAAAAAAACATAAGATTGTCAAAAATCCAACTGGCAGGAAGCAAATGAGTGTGATCGAGGAATTAAATAAGAGAAGACCGACAACAAATACAGCTAGTGGCAGGGTGGGTGGCTTAAACCTACGACGTCCAATAGACCAGAAAATGCCTGAAGAATCAAAAACGTCCGAAGATTTACGAAGATTACCCGGGATCTTCAGAAGACAATCGAACGGTACTGGGGAGAACAAAATAATGTTTCCGATTGTGTAAAAATTGCTGAAAACGCACGCGATTGCAATCTTGAATTCTATCCGGCTCATCCTATCTTGCAAGATTTCCAATATTTATTCTGTTTACCTGAAGAAGGAGGGAAAATGGTCCTAACGAGCCGGACACCGTGACCTGCTTCTCACCACTGGCACTTCTGGTGTGAAGTTTCTCTCGTTTTTCTGCGACTTGTTTTCGTTTGGAGAGCTGTTTGTTGTGCATAAGAACGCGGTGATGTGGCTGCTGAACTCTACTCCTGTTTCCCTGTAAGGAGACGAAACACGACATAGGGGGTTACACTGATCTGTGGGAGGAAAGGCTCATGAAGAATTATTTATTTTACTAATAATTTCGAATTGCTGCTTGTCCTACACTTTTAAATGTTGATTATAACCTGTGTTTAGGAGTTTAGTGTAAGAAAAATGTCTGAAGTCTCATTCATGGCTTACACAGAACACTGAACGCAAAGGTAGGGGTACAAACCGCTTTCCGGACGCGCAGGCTCTTTTGTGGGGAGCCTTCCTCTCCATCATTGCCGTCATCATCACCCTCGTCTTGGCTGCCACCACTCGCCAGCTTTTTACTTGGAGTCGCTTCACTGGAATCTTCCTCAGCATATCCTTTTTCAATTGTTCTCCTCAGCTTTGCTCGTTTTTCCGCTCGTTTCTTCGCTCTATATGTGGCCCTGGTCGCTCTACGCCTTGCCCGAGACTCTTCAATTGGAAGCGGGACACGGCCCTTTCGTTTCCTCTTAAAAAAAAAAGAAAAACAAGACACAGTCGATAAAAAGGTGAATCTCCTACAAAAGGAAACTATTGTCACGCAACGCTTATCCAAGACAGGATTGTGTGACAACCCTAGAAACGGATACCTGATGTGAAGGAAGCAGTGGCTGAGTCATTTTATTACACCATCTATTGTTTTGTTTAGAAAGCTACGTGCAATGTTTCTGGAAAATACCTTATTATAGGAAATTAACGCTTCATGAAATTAACGCGAACTTCGAAAATTCGCGTTAATTTAAGTCGCGTTAATTTTTTTAACGTTAATTTCCGCGCCGTTAATCAAGTGAGGCGTTAATTTCCATGACTTTAATTTCCATTATTTTGGCACAAATTTCTCGATACAGCGTCAGTCCAGACGTTCTTGACTCCAAGGAAAAGGCACTATTTCATCAGGGTGAAAATCTGTCGGTATCACTGAATCTGTGAAGAACGCTCGAGGTGGTCAAATCCCTTTTCTTAATCCCCTACGTTTAAGATTATACGTCTAGTGTTAAAATAGACTTCCATTTGTCTCCAGAAGTGTTTTTCATTGTGTACGTCGCGTTAATTTCCTTTATTTCTAAATGTTAATCTCTTTTTCGCGTTAAACTTCTTTATTGGGAAGTAATTCATCCTTCCATTTGCGTTAATTCAAGTCGCGTTAATTTCAAATTCCTTAATTAACACAAGCGTTTATTTCCTGCAATAAGGTAAGCAGCTTTTCTTACCACAACAGGGACATCAGGAATGTCCAGATCCTGAAAAGATAAAACAAATGTAAGCTTAACGAGGTGGAGACTTTAACTTGTGCATAGGACAGTTAAACAACACTAAAATGGGTACTCTAGCTAAGGGTATTTTAACGGGGAGGAGTAGTTTATGAGGGAAGGAAAGTGAAGTGTGGTACATTAAAAAAAAAAAAAGAAAAAGGGAGAGAGGGTTCGCCTATGAGAGGATAAAGGGTCAGTTTGAAAATAGTGTAATAGACATTTTAAGTTTTTTTTTGTTTTGTTGTTTTTTTTTTTTCTTTTTTTTTTTTTTTTTTTTTTTTTTTTTTTTTGTTTTCCCCAGAAAATTGTAGTCAGGGCATGACATAGTTTGTTTACAAGTCCTTGTCACGCGCATGAGTTTCGCGCCACGTTTCTTTTGTTTCAAACTTTATTTTTAAATTTCGTAGAATGATTCATCCGTCTGTTATTTTTAATTCGTCTCCGTCGCCCCAGAAAAGTTATTTTTTTTACACGTTATTTTTAAAGCGCGCGCTAACGTGCTGCTATTTTAAATCGCGTGTGAAAGCTTTGATTTTTTAACTGATGAAGGCTTAAGCAATAGCCGAAACGTCTTGGAAAATGACATCAAAAACACAGTCAGCGACAAACCTTCAACAAAAGGGTCAGTTTATTGGCTGAAGAAGGATAGTTAAGGGGTAAATAGGAAAAGGTAAAAGACGGGAACTTTATGAGAATGGGGTAGGGAAATACAGGTTTAAGGGATGAGGTGGGACTGTGTTCTTCAGCGTGTGGAGATAAGAGAAGTTTTACAGGGAGAGGCGAAACGTTAAGGGGAAGCGTAAAATAAGTTTAACCTCAGGTTTAAGTGACGGTCTTTCCTGCCTTCTTCCAGTGAAGTTGGCCACTAGCTCTCTTTTCTTGCGAAGGGTATTTTGACGATAGTATAAGAACTGAAAAACAGAACGAAACAACCATAAACAAACAAAAACCTTTCATCGGCAATATTGCTAGAGGGAGCGATATCATACCGTAAAATTCCCGGCTAAGCACTGGGCTTATACAACTTCGTAAGGGGTTTTGGATGGGGGGGCTTATATCCGGCAGGGCTTATACACGGAATAAAAAAAAAGTTTCGGAACTGGAGTGTTGATCAAAATACGTTTTAAAGTTAAAAACGTATAATAAAGCAACATTTAGCCCTGTTCAGTACTGTCATCCGGTAGAGGGGGGCTTTTATCCCGGGGGGGGGGGGGGGGTTCTAAACGGATGTATTTTTTTTTGGTTTCCAGGTAGATGGGCTTATAACCGGAAGAGCTAACAAGCTCAGGGGCTTATAACCGGAATTTTACGGTACACCTCTATTTCTACGAGGTCTGTATGCTTGTGACGTCGTGAAATTGAAACAAATAAAATTAATTTTTAATCTGATCTGGCAAAAATCGACCACTTGGATGTTTATGGGTACCCTTTTCACAAACAATTTTCCAGGACTTTTCAAGAACTCAGGACTCCAAAATTCATTCTCGTCCCCATAGCCCTTTCGTTTCTCTTAGCCGGCTTGGCACGGCACAAGAAAACGGAGGGCTCTGGGGACATAAGATTTTTGAATTAATTCGAATTTTTTTTTGATTGGCTGTTTCGAACAAAGAATTCCCAAACGGAAGTAGAAAACGTAACGACTCTCTCATACAATCTTTTGAAACGTCATGACTGCATACATAAAGACCGGAAGTCCTAGAATCTAGCACTGGAAATCCTGTGTCCCCAGAGCCCTTTGTTTCCTCGTGCCAAGGCTCAGCCGGCTAAGAGAAACGAAAGGGCTATTACATTGTTTGTAAATTTCTTATAATGTCAGTTCTGAGAATTCAGTTCTTACTCGAGAGTACGCCAGATCTTTCCAGGGCCGGTGATCTTTTTCTAGGACTTTCCAGTTCAGTCCTGGAAAGTGTCACCATAACTTTTCCAGGACCTGTACGAGCACTAACGTTTGCATGAGCGTGACAACTCCCATCAGTGAGTGAATGATTTAAATGCAGGACGTTCTTATTTTAAATCCGATGCCCATAACACTTAGTCTTTTTCGCTATTTTGTTCCCCAGTGGTATTATCTTTATTCTTTAAAGAAGGTGTACGATTGCACGATTTTTAAGCCTGAAGCAACCTCGAGATTGAGTGCGAAAGACCTGGAATTTCTGTTCCGAAGAGGCTTTTGAGAAGTCAATGAAAGGTCTGATTTAAAACGAGGGCAACTTCATAAGCGTGTTTCTTTAGTGTTTTGTTGTTATCTAGAAAATTCACGTTTATTCCATCTAAGAGTATGAGAGAAATTCGTGTCCGCAGCTTTTTATTTTAACGGTGAAAACTCACCACCTATACTAATTGTAATAAAGAAGTCACTTACTGTAAAATAATGCTAAAACCGTCTCTCAATGAGACAAAACTTACATCATCCTTGCGAAGTACAATCCATCGCCGCCAACACTGATTATCAGTTCGATCGCCCAAAGCTCGTGCAATTTTAGACCAATTTCCTGTAAAAAAAAAGTTGAGTCACTCAAGTCTGCATACGGACCCAGTGGGCCATTAGGCCATAGCTTCCCACACAGTCATTTCAAGGGACAATCGCCCCTAAAAACGACTACGTGGGAGGCTAATCAGGCTGGAGCCTATCCCGGTGTACTAGGAGTATTTCCACTCCCCCTGGATGGGATGCTAGTCCGTTTCAGGGATAACCCCAGTATTTAATTCGCTGGTACCTATTTATACACAAAAAAGTTAACTGCATAAGTTAATTGTCTTGTCCAAGAATACAATGCAGTGCCCCGGTTAGGGCTTGAACTCGGACTGCTCAATCCAGAGTCCAGCGCTTTAACCATTTGAAAACCTGCTGGTTAGCTTCACCTAAACAAAAAATGGTTCCAATTAAATTGCTAGGTACTTGGTCAGCCTGAATGGGTGAGTCACAATCCACCAGCCCTCAATAACAACACTTAGCCGCCAAAAATGACGTCAGCGTCGAGTGAATAGCAAGGATATCATCACAGAGAATACGCAATCTTACTTAGAACTGAAAACTTGTCTGTGGGCAAAGGTGAAACAAAAAAAAACTTGAAGTTTAGGGGGAAAATGCTATAGGTTTCGAATGAAAGAGGAAGTGGAGAATCTTTACTGCATAAAACTCACCTTTTCCAAATGTTTCCACATTTTCCAGTAGCTTCTGATCCTGTTCTTTAGTCCATGGTCCTTTGTCTATTTTGGGATCCAAGGCATTGACCCATCTACACAACAAACAATAACAATGCTACCATCAATTCATTTCACCTTGCAGCTGTATTTTCAGTGGGTTGGGGGTAGGGAGGGGATTTAAAGGACTTGCAGCTGTATTTTCAGTGGGTTGGGGGTAGGGAGGGGATTTAAAGGACTTGCAGCTGTATTTTCAGTGGGTTGGGGGTAGGGAGGGGATTTAAAGGACTTGCAGCTGTATTTTCAGTGGGTTGGGGGTAGGGAGGGGATTTAAAGGACTTGCAGCTGTATTTTCAGTGGGTTGGGGGTAGGGAGGGGATTTAAAGGACTTGCAGCTGTATTTTCAGTGGGTTGGGGGTAGGGAGGAGATTTAAAGGACTTGCAGCTGTATTTTCAGTGGGTTGGGGGTAGGGAGGGGATTTAAAGGACTTGCAGCTGTATTTTCAGTGGGTTGGGGGTAGGGAGGGGATTTAAAGGACTTGCAGCTGTATTTTCAGTGGGTAAGGGGTTGGGAGGAGATTTAAAGGACTTGCAGCTGTATTTTCAGTGGGTTGGGGGTAGGGAGGGGATTTAAAGGACTTGCAGCTGTATTTTCAGTGGGTTGGGGGTAGGGAGGGGATTTAAAGGAGGTGGGGTGGTGGGGGACCTGTTCTGAAGTTTTGCTGATGTGCTTCCCAGTTCCTGGAATACCTTATTACAAAGCAAAGTTTGTGATTTTGGAAACCGTTTTAGACCTGACATACAATTTGTACCTTGTTTCAGATCAGAAGTCTTTCAGGTACTTTATCAAATCAAGTGACTTGCCTGCTTCATGGTTTTCATTTGAAGACAAATGTTTGATAGATGAAAAGAAAGCAGCCATGTGCAATGAATGACATACTGCACTTTTGAGCAAAAAGGCGAAAACTGTAACTCTATTTAAGACTTAAGAAGCTCAAACAGTATGCTGTTGTGTGGAACACATCAGAAACTATGCATGCAATCCTAAATACAGTCAAAGCTCTCTACTTGCAACCACTTTGAAACCCTGTTTGAATTGTCACTCAAACTTTGCAATTTTAAAAAGCAATCATAAGCGACCACTCATGTAGGTGTCCTTGACCACTCTCAGGAGTTACTAACTTGCCATTTCTGTCGCTTTTTTTTCGCTCTCATAATATCCTGTTCCAGGCTCTCGGTAGTTGGGTGAGAGCAAAAAGCCACGTAGCCTCCCATGGTGTCTTTCTTAGGGGCGATCGTGTTTCACTATGATCGCCCCGGCTAAGAACGACTGCGTAGGGGCTAAAAGCCACGAGGAGGAAAGAAAACGAGGGGGAGAGAGAGCCAGTCTCTGTTTCAGCATAGTTAGTTTACTAACTTTTGTTTCAGCGTGTGGCAGTTGGGAGAGTCTGTTCTTCTTAACAACCAGCTCAAGTTACGACCACTTTTTTGAATTCCTGGGTGTGGTCGCTAACAAGAGCTTTGACTGTCCTGGAGAAGAACAACTTAACAATATGGTTTGCAAAATATGAAATGGCAAAATACTCAGGTACTAAACCTGGAAACAGTCCTTTAAGCCACTGACCTTTCTCGACATTGAGGTCCTGATCTTCCAGGAACCATCTCAGCTATCCTGTACCAGTTACATGCTCCATACTTAGCAACGGCTTTCTTAAGAAGCTAAATAAAACCAACGTACAAAGAAATGTTCTAGCTGCACATTAATAAAAGAACTTAGCTGCACATTAATAAAAGAACTTGTAAAATTCATTAATTATTCATGAGGGTGCAAACCAATCCCAGTACCATAATTTATTCAGATTACATGTACACAACTGTAAACCCCAATACAAATCAAACAATAGAATTAACTTTTGATACAAACTCCTGCTCAGCTAATAAGTATTCATTAACTTTTGATACAGATTTGTACTGATTCGCATAACAATACTTTGTATTCAATTTATTGTTTTCATTTCACAAGTAGGGTTCATTGAGGAAATTGCTAAGGGCAAAGTTGGGATGACCCACCAACCGACCGACCAACTTATTCCATGGTGAATCGAGTTAATCTGCAATTGAATCAAGAAATATCCTGCTCAGGTAATTCGCTTGCAAAAATGAATATTGTTAATGCTCGAATTAGTGCTCAACTTAAAATAAACGCCCTGCTTCTAATGAGCACCCCTCCTAAGACCAGAATAAGCACATCCCCCTTTAAGTTCCTGGAATTACAAGGTCATTTTTAAGCTTCCTGCCTCCACTGACTTAAACCACACAAAAAATGCTATTACAGTTTTTTAAACTATTATGTTATAGTGTGGGTTCACTAAACGCCCCCCTCTCGCCTTAGCAAATTAAATAAGCCCCTGGGCGTTAATTTGAGCATTGACATTAAGCCATTCACAATGAGTTGTCAGGCTGTGGAAGACATACCTCATCCTCGTCATCATACCATTTGCCTTTCCTCACTAACTGTAGTGTCTGAGTGTAACGATACATGCACTGATCTCCTTGCCGGCCCTCTAAGAAACTTGCCACTATGAAGTTAACAAAAATTGCCAAGTTGAAAAAAATTGCTAAGCAAAAGACATTAGGTTTAGCTGCAATGAAGAGGATTTGAGTGAGACCTATAGCCTAGATTCTGACAGAGATAAGAAAGTGGCTTTAACAATCAGTTTTAATCTTTTCCAATTTAACATCCATACTCCTTGCAGGTTCCCAAGTAGTTCTTTTGCATTTTTCTTTCATTTCAAATTGTTACGAATTTAGAGCAATTTTCATAAAAAAACTAAAGCAAACACATACAGTTATTGCAAGCACTGAGCACAATTAATTTGGGTTTTACATCTGATTAGCGAGTTGTTGACATAAATTTTTTAACCAATCATACAGCATAAGAAAGGCTTAGCAAGGCCAAAGCAAGTTCGCATTACTCTCAGTACGGAATTTAAAACAACTCCATATTGACAGAGACATGAAACAAATAACACAGCGTTTTATACCTTTTGGCCAATTGCCCAGCCCAACAATACGTACAACCTCAAGAAGCTGCTGATCATCTTCCGGGGTCCACTTGCTAGTAGAAGAGCAAAAAACAATTAATTTAACAGATTCATGGACAAAGCAGTTACCAAAGACATTTTTTGATGAAAACAGCCAGTCTGTTCACAGAGCCTTTATTTTCTCAAGCTCTTTTCTCTTTCTCAACAAAAGCAGGTGAGTAAACTATGAACTTACTGGCCCATTTTGCCCTATAAGAAAAATTGTATCCTTTGTGCCAGATTATACTCAACAATTATTCCACAAGCGCACGTTGGATATCAGATGGTAGTAAGGCAAGGATTGTTTTATTAAAAGCATCCAAAGATTTGGAATATTTGAGCTCCCCAGCTGTTTTCGATGACGCGTATTGGCTACCGTATTTGTGTTTAATGGTAAGATAAGATAATGGTATATGAGCTCATATACCATTGCCTGTTAACCAATTAAAACGCAGGAATTACAATATTCCATTGGTAGTTTTTAATAACCTCTATTAACCAAACATGTTTAGTCAAGAAGGCTAGATATTGACCTCCTTATTTCACATCAAAAAAGAACATGAAAATATCTACTCATCTCAACCTAATGTTGGCCAATAACCATGTACCCTGTCACAAGCTTTACACATCTGAAGATCATCCCAGGGAATGGTTTTTGCCACCTCACCTCTTAAGTAGATTCTTGTTAAGGCTTCTCTGGTATCGTTCATAACAGTGAATAGGTGTGCGCTTGGTCTGAGGAGGCAGATACAAAGTTATTTTTTATGATTGATGCTGATAGTGAAGAGTACCATATTTATTCGATTAAGTGCCCTGGGCGCTTATTAAATTTTTGGACCTTGAGGGTGGGCGCTTATTCGAGGCTGGGCGCTTATTAAATTTTTGGACCTTGAGGGTGGGCGCTTATTCGAGGCTGGGCGCTTATTAAATTTTTGGACCTTGAAGGTGGGTGCTTATTAAATTTTTGGACCTTGAGGGTGGGCGCTTATTCAAGGCTGGGCGCTTATTAAATTTTCACCATTTTTAGCAAGTAGCTAGTGGGTTTTTTTTGCAAGAAAACAATGTAATTAATAACTAAACTTAAAGGTGTACGAAAGCTGAATTTTAAGTGTTCATTGAAAGTTTAAGTAAAAAAACTAAAAAAACTTGATCTTCGGGATAGTCTCTTAGTAGTACTTAGTCAACTTTGATCTCTACTTCAACAATAATCAAATTTCATTTTGTGCTCTCATTTTAGGCGGGTGGGTGAGGGCGCTTATTCGAGGCTGGGGGCTTAATCGAATAAATAGGGTATGCAATGAACAGTCACTATATGTTGCCTCTGATCATCCATTGTAACAAAAATCTCGATGATTTGGTAAGTGCAGAATGCAATATGGAACAATTGAAAGTATGATGTTTTATATATGTTCGTGTTTATTTGCTTTATTTTACTTTCGGAAAAACTGTTCACAGGCTACTTTCAAGTGGCGCCCGTTTTATGAGGTCTAAATAGGCGTAGAAATTTCTGTAGAGCTGTACGCTTCTACACATTCCATGATTCCTAATCCATAAGTGGGTAGCTTTGGAAATCATGCGAGTTTAAAATAAGAGTTAAAAATGAAACATAGAGCCGTTGAAGCGTAGATTTTAAAATGAGAATGTAGAGCTGTACAAGCGTAGAGTTTAGAATGAAAACGTAGAGCCGTAGAAGCGTAGAGTTTAGAATAAAAACGTAGAGCCGTAGAACCGTAGAGTTTAGAATGAACTGAAAACGTAGAGCCGTAGAAGGGTAGAGTTAAGTACATAGCGTATAGTACACTTCTACAAGCCTACTTCTGTACGTCAGTGTTTATTCTAAACTCTACGCTTCTACGACTCTTGAAAGCATAGAGCTGTAGAAGCGTAGAGTATAAAGTACACAGCGTAAAGGACACTTAAACAAACCTGCGTGTTCATTTTAAACTATACGCTTCTACGGCTATACGTTTTCTAAACGGTACGCTTATTATTCTCTACCGTACCCAAATTCGCAAGTAGCCAATCAGAAGCGCGATCTACTGTCCTGGTATCCTACGATATCAAGTCACTGACCTGATATGCCACCATATCACGGTCACTTTGAAGTTAAGTAGTGTTACTGTACGATGAATTGAAAAGAGGTTTTTACCAATAAAACAGAACTTCGTAATTTAAATTTAGCGGTCGTGAAAAGAGAAAAACTTTCCCGCCAAAACTAAACTTGAGCGCGCTCGCCAATTTGCACGATGTTTGCCAACGACTACTGAGACATTCAGACTGAAAAAAATGGAGTCGGAATTTCCACATTCTTTGCTTAATTTTGATTTGGAAAATTAAGAGAATAAAACTCTAAACAAACGAGTGGAAAAAAAGGCAGAAGAAGAACTTGGTAAAAGTGTTGAAGACCAAGTCAACACAATTTGCAGTACGTACCTTGCAAGCATGGCTTCAACAAAGCGAAAAATATAACCGGATTTTTGGCTGAATTTGGGTACGGTAAATACCTAATCGTACCTTTTTGGTACGCTTCGGCTGCATATCAGGCTCGTTTGGTCTCGCCTGATATGCTACCGAAGCGTACCAAAAAGGTACGATTAGGTATAAAAACTGTACGCCTAAGGTCCTACGTTTTACTTCTTAATTGTACGCTTCTAAGGCTCTACGTTTTTAATCTTAAGTATATGCTTCTACTAGTCTACTTTTTTATTGTAAACGAAGCGTAGAGAAGCGTAGAGTTTAGAATGAAAACGTAGAGCTGTAGAACCGTAGAGTTTAGAATGAAAACGTAGAGCCGTAGAAGCGTAGAGTTTAGAATGAAAACGTAGAGCCATAGAAGTGAACAGTTTAGAATAAAAACGTTGAGCCGTAGAACTGTACAGTTTAGAATGAAAACGTAAAGCCGTAGAAGCGTAGAGTTTAGAATGAAAACGTAGAGCCGTAGAAGCGTACGGTTTAGAATGAAAGCGTAGAGCCGTAGAACTGTAGAGTTTAGAATGAAAACGTAGAGCCGTAGAACCGTAGAATTTAGAATGAAAACGTAAAGCCGTAGAAGAGTAGAGTTTAGAATGAAAACGTAGAGCCATAGAAGTGAACAGTTTAGAATAAAAACGTTGAGCCGTAGAACTGTGCAGTTTAGAATGAAAACGTAAAGCCGTAGAAGCGTAGAGTTTAGAGTGAAAACGTAGAGCCGTAGAAGCGTAGAGTTTACAATGAAAGCGTAGAGCCGTAGAACTGTAGAGTTTAGAATGAAAACGTAGAGCCGTAGAACCGTAGAGTTTAGAATGAAAACGTAAAGCCGTAGAAGCGTAGAGTTTAGAATGAAAACGTAGAGCCATAGAGCCGTAGAGTTTGGAATGAAAACGTTAGGCTGTAGAACCGTAGAGTTTAGAATGAAAACGTTAGGCTGTAGAACCGTAGAGTTTAGAATGAAAACGTAGAGCCGTAGAGTTTAGAATGAAAACGTTAGGCTGTAGAAGCGTAGAGTTTAGAATGAAAACGTAGAGCCGTAGAAGCGTAGAGTTTAGAGTGAAAACGTAGAGCCGTAGAAGCGTAGAGTTTACAATGAAAGCGTAGAGCCGTAGAACTGTAGAGTTTAGAATGAAAACGTAGAGCCGTAGAACCGTAGAGTTTAGAATGAAAACGTAAAGCCGTAGAAGCGTAGAGTTTAGAATGAAAACGTAGAGCCATAGAGCCGTAGAGTTTGGAATGAAAACGTTAGGCTGTAGAACCGTAGAGTTTAGAATGAAAACGTTAGGCTGTAGAACCGTAGAGTTTAGAATGAAAACGTAGAGCCGTAGAGTTTAGAATGAAAACGTTAGGCTGTAGAAGCGTAGAGTTTAGAATGAAAACGTAGAGCCGTAGAAGCGTAGAGTTTAGAATGAAGACGTAGAGCCGTAGAAGCGTGGAGTTTAGAATGAAAACGTAGAGCCGTAGAAGTGCACAGTTGAGAATAAAAACGTTGAGCCGTAGAAGTGTACAGTTTAGAATGAAAACGTAAAGCCGTAGAAGCGTAGAGTTTAGAATGAAAACGTAGAGCCGTAGAAGCGTAGAGTTTAGAATGAAAACGTAGAGCCGTAGAGTTTAGAATGAAAACGTTAGGCTGTAGAAGCGTAGAGTTTAGAATGAAAACGTAGAGCCGTAGAGTTTAGAATGAAAACGTTAGGCTGTAGAACCGTAGAGTTTAGAATGAAAACGTAAAGCCGTAGAGTTTAGAATGAAAACGTTAGGCTGTAGAAGCGTAAAGTTTAGAATGAAAACGTAGAGCCGTAGAAGCGTAGAGTTTAGAATGAAGACGTAGAGCCGTAGAAGCGTGGAGTTTAGAATGAAAACGTAGAGCCGTAGAAGTGCACAGTTGAGAATAAAAACGTTGAGCCGTAGAAGTGTACTGTTTAGAATGAAAACGTAGAGCCGTTGGGCTGTAGAGTTTAGAATGAAAACGTAAAGTCGTAGAAGCGTAGAGTTTAGAATGAAAACGTAAAGCCGTAGAGCCGTAGAAGCGCACAGTTTAGAATGAAAACGTAGAGCCGTAGAAGCGTAAAGTTTAGAATGAAAACGTAGAGCCGTAGAAGCGTAGAGTTTAGAATGAAGACGTAGAGCCGTAGAAGCGTGGAGTTTAGAATGAAAACGTAGAGCCGTAGAAGTGCACAGTTGAGAATAAAAACGTTGAGCCGTAGAAGTGTACAGTTTAGAATGAAAACGTAGAGCCGTTGGGCTGTAGAGTTTAGAATGAAAACGTAAAGTCGTAGAAGCGTAGAGTTTAGAATGAAAACGTAGAGCCGTAGAAGTGTAGAGTTTAGAAAGAAAACGTAGAGCCGTAGAACCGTAGAGTTTGAATGAAAACGTAGAGCTTTGAAGTGAAGAGTTTAGAAAGGAAACGTAAAGCATTGATAACGAAAAGTTTAGAATGAAAACGCCTGTACTAATCTACGGCTATACGAATTTTCAAGAGCTACTGTCTTATCTGTGAGAACTGTACTAAGTAGAAGCGTAGAGCTCTACGAAAATCTCTACGCCTATTCGGACCTCATAAAACGTGCCGGGTATAGCTACTTTCCCAGGTGTTTCTTACGCTAATCTTTGCAACCGTAACACGACACTTTTGTTCGTTTGTAACAAAATACTTTTGTCTTCCTTGAAAATGCGAT
Source organism: Oculina patagonica (assembly GCF_052425735.1). NCBI lineage: Eukaryota > Metazoa > Cnidaria > Anthozoa > Scleractinia > Oculinidae > Oculina > Oculina patagonica. Next base: position 41,717,577 of record NC_135759.1, read on the forward strand.
AACATGAAACTTTTGTTTTTTGTTTGTTTTACGGCGGCATCGATGACATTTGTTTAATTTAATTAAGTTACGGTTTAGACTGCACGAAAGACGATTCTCAAAAACTAAAGAAACAAATCTAATCAAAAAACATATTTTTCGACAGGTTTTTTTAAAACGCAGTACAGCTAGGATATTTGTTTCCTGGTTATCAGGTGTTCACGCCGAAAATCCCGGTGCCAGTTTTTGCATACCTAATTACGAAAGCGCTGTGAAAGTCTCAAAATCTAATTAATTAATTTGCGGTTTTTACTTGGCGCCAAGAAGTCTGCAGCCTACCGCAAACACGCAGTACAAGCGATGTTCATGATAGTTCCAGAAAACAACGTAGACTAATCTGCGCATGCGTTTGGTGTAAATTAAGTTGAGTAGTACCACAAGGGGAGCAAAGGTTTTACTGAAACAAGGGTGAGGGTGGGCGCTTATTCGAGGTGGGCGCTTATTCGAGGCTGAGCGCTTATTAAATTCTCTCCATTTTTAGCAAGTAGTACATTTATTTTGCAAGAAAACAATGTATAATAACTAAACGTGAAGATGTACCAAAGCTGAATTTTAACTGTTCATTGAAAGTTTCAGTAAAAAACTAAACAAACTCGGTCTTTGGGGTCGTCTTTTAGTAGTACGTAGTCAATTTCACTCTCAACTTCAATAATAATCAGTACTCCTCTTGTGCACTTCAGGGGGGGGGGGGGGGCGCGCTTATTCGAGGCTGGGCGCTTATTAACTTTTCCTACCTTCAGGGTGGGCGCTTATTCGAGGTGGGTGCTTATTTGAGGTTGGGCGCTTAATCGAATAAATACGGTATAAAAGTAACGTAGATGTGCTCCACGTTTTACTTGGGGGGTATGGTCAGGTGCTCCCACCCCAACCCCCTCCACAGGAATAATTAATTAATTGATATTAATTAATTAATTGACTATTAAAGTTTACACGTTAGCGCACTAGCGGGTTAGCAGACGACAGCCCCAACAAACCATCACAATAGTGCATTCTGCACTAAAAACTAAGACATGCTGGAGATCACAAAAACTCATTCTAACTTGGTTCTTTTGGACAGAAAATTAATTTTTTACTATTTTTATTACTATTTTTTTTTTCAATTTTACAGTAATAAATAAATAAATGCCATTAATGACATGATTTCTTTTGTTTTATAATTTTCCTGGTCCTCAGAGCCACGTTAGAATTTTTGAATTCAAAACTACCGGTAACTTATTTATCCACTGGCAACTGGTACTAGTGAATGTGTATGGAATGATGAAATGCACAAGATAATTTTTTAAAAAAAATGATACAGTCATTATAATATGTATACTGAGTTAGAAAATACATAAATATTTCCTGTGACCACCTTCACAACAAGTATGCACCTCAATTATCAGTAGATTGAATCTTGAGAAAGTGCAAGTCATGTGAGCCATGTTAGCCTAAAAACTGTAACAGTCCGGTGAGCCTACAGTAAAATTATTGGCTTAATTTAGCTTAAATAGTTTCAAAATAGTGTCAAACGGGTCAAAAGTGATTTTTTTAAGGGATTTCTGGCTTGTATGGCTCGCTTGATGGCTCACATGTAGCCTGTGCACAGCTGCTCACACTCCTCAAGAAACATTGGACTTGCCTGACTCGCTTGCTGGTTAGCTAAAACAGCACACCAGTTAGCAAAGATAGCTTGCAGTTTGCCTTATAATACCGGCTGGGAATTCTTGCTAGCATGGCTCACTGACACTGACTTGTACTTTGTCAATACTACTGTCAACAGTAGATCTATACCTGAAGTTTTTGTGCGATAATATCCCAGGTATTTTGTGGTTCTTTGGCAAGTTTTATTAACATCTTGTCTTCTTCCTTAGTCCATGCTGTTCGGTTGACATCAGGGTGTCCAAAGTTACACCACTGCAGGCGGCATTGAAAACCTGAACGCTTGGGCACCTAATCAATTTAAAAGAGCAATACCTTAGTCCAAGTTATGTCTTAGTTACAAGTGTCCATCCTAAGAAACCCAGGGGTTGTTAGTCAGGGTGAGACAAAGAAAACTGGGTGGCTAGATCAACACAACAAACTTCAGGGCTGAAAATAACAGTTGGATATCGGACACTGGCCGAGCACAGTTTGCCAGTGTCCGTTGAAATTCCAACTGTGGTTGGCAGGCTTTTAGCCAGGATTTAAAAAGTGGGAGTCCAAGATTTTTATAAGACCTGACTTTGTCCCCATAGGAGGGCCTGAGGAGTATGAAAGGTGTTTTTCTGCAGTTATGAGTGTGCAAAGGTATCTAAAGATTTCCAAAATTTGCTAAAAAACACCTCTGTATACAGTTATTCATATCAATTTTCTCTGAAAAGTGGCCATCCATAGGACTCCTGGACTCCCACCTGGCTAAAATCCTGGTGGTCAGACAGAATGTCCAGACAATTTCTTTTTTTGCTTTCCAGTGCAAACACCAATGTTCTGCATTGATTACGCATTAGATTAGCAGGTATCCTAGCATATCGAGCAGTACTCAAAGTAAAATGATGTCCAACCTTAACTTTTGTTTTGTCTGATCATAATGGTGAATTAGTCGGATGCATGTCCTTTCAAGGGAAAAAAAAATATTTGCAGCCATGAACTTTTTTCTTATTTTGCTGCTGGGGTAACTTTCTCACCCAGACTAACTACTGCCTCTGGGTTCCCAAGGATGATTAATTTTTATGGTATGAAACATATTTGATAATAAATTATGCAGGTATGGTCACAAATGTACACAAATTGCACATTGATGAATGACGCATCAGCTCACATGCTGTCTTTAACTTTCTCCTTTGACCGACTAACCGACCAACTGATCAACCAGTCAAAAAAGTAAGAAGCAATGGAGCCAGTGTCTTTATTTAAAGAATTATGCCATTTGTTGAGCACTGTTCTTACAATCACTGTCTTATTTATAACTGAGTTTTCTATCAAGGTATAAGTATATTCTTTAATGACTTTCTCAAGAGCCTGCTTAAATAATGGATGAGTGTTATCAAGTGATTTTACTTACATATGTACTGCTTACTCTGTCCCAGTCAATAGCCTCTAGGTCAAGTTCAAGTTTCTCTTTTGGTAGATTTCTAAAAATTGAACACAAAAAGCACAAGGCATAATGAACTGTTGTGTCCTGCTGTATTTTGCTAAGGTTCTACAAGTCCTTTGCAAAGCTCAATTTAGGAGGGACCAATAACCAAAATAGTCTCAAAGACAAACTGTACACTATCTAATGGTGGAATCTTAATTTCTCAAACATCCAAAGGGTTCTACCCTTTTACAAAATTTTTGTTTTTTTTTTTTTACAGCGAAACAAACATTCATTTGAATTTACTTGAGAAATTCAGTGTTCAAGAAATCAGGGCTAAGATTGCAACATTTGACTAAGTGAAGCAGTGTGAACACAAGACATGTCATCCATTGATGTTCTGCAAAAATAAATCATACAACATAATACCTGATCCTTGAACTTTCTGCTTTCAAATCTTCAAGTTCTTGTTGTTTACGCTCAGTTTTCACCTTCTTAAGCTCTAATTTTTGTATCCTGCAAAACAGAGCAGCAATGGAATAGTCTAAGAAACAGTGAGAGATGTTTTTACTTTTGTGAAGTTCTCTAGTGGAACATAACTTCTCAAACTCATTAATAATTCATCAGATTAACACAAAGAAAATCATTACGGTGACGGTGGTTTGGATACCCGATCTTAATTACCGGTAGCACAGATTACGATTTTATTTCTCTGTTTACTCCTAGTTTTTGTTTCGATGAGAAGAAATCTACACTCGAGACAGTATTTCATCGCTATCCAACACCTTGAATCGTCAAAATACTCCACTGCGCGCCGTATTTTCAACTCTCTTCTCGGTGTTTGGATATCTCGATGAAACACTGTCTCTCGTGTTTGATATATTACATAAAGCTCATATTTTATGTTCTTGTGTTGGAGTTAAAACTAATAAATAATTATTTCCAAATACAATTCATCATAAGTATTTACTCAACATACCTCTGTAGAACTGGAAAGAGTTTGTTCTCCAAATTTTGCATTCTGACGCCCTCAGCTAACTTGTTTTTCTCTTTTTGTTTCCCTGCGAAGAAAAGAAAAAATAACACTACAAATAAATGACTCAATTGACAGATGTGTACACACTAAACAAGCTATTTATATAAATTATATGACATTTTATATTAATACATGTTGTAAAACTAGAAAACCCACAGAAAAAATTCCTGACCTCTTCTATGTCCATTTACTTATTTACTCCTAAAGCAGCTACAACTGGACTTGAAGGAGCATGGCCCTTAATCTACCACTTGTGACATCCAGAGCTTTAAATAACTTCCGGTCAACAGACAATGTCCATGAATATGACAATTTGTCCGGACAAAGTTTGGGTTTGCCGTCATTTTGACCAGTCACACAAGGCTTTTAAAATAGTATTTTGATGAACATACTGATACCAATTTTATTTTAAGCAATTATTACGTAGTTCTAAAAGAAAACAACATCAGAGATTTCAAATTTGTCTCAGTTATTGACTTGTCACTATCACATCTACATGGCATTAAGAAGCCATTTATTCAAGACATGCAACAAAACAGTGAATAAATAGCAGGTCTTTTTCTACCATACAGAGAACAAAATTCAACGAACATCAAAAACAAGTGCAGATTAAAATACTATTTTCATTTTTTGACCGGTCAGAAACGACACATGACTGAGCTTAAATCGGTTTGGCCGGTTAACATGACCAGCAACAGTACGAAAATTATTTTGAGCCCTGACATCATTACTCCTCATGCCAGAAGATATTTTAAAACTACACTGAAATACAACAGACATTTTGGAGTATGGTACTTGGTAAGAGTCTATTGGCGAAGAGAGCCATCTAGAAATTGGCATTTGTACTGTAAAGCCATTTGGGGAAATGTTACGAAACAGTGGGTTAAAATGTTGGGCCCCTGTTAGCAGCCAGAAATATTCCCTTATGCTGCTAGCTTGCTATACCGGTAGTGAACATCTTCAGTGAATGGAACCTTTTCCTGCTTCTTGAGGGTGTCCAGTTACAGGAGCTGTAACTGTATAAGAAAGTGTTAACACAGTATATTTTTCGCATTAAGCCCGCCTCTCTTTTTTTTTTTTACTTCTTGGGCTGTCTTAGACAATGTTCAGTTTCCCATGAAAGGTCAAAGAATAAATTTTTAAAATTTAAAAGCTCAATTATGCACTTACAGAATTTGGAAACCTGGTAACCTCCAACTTGACAACTTTGCCTCTTTATCCTGGTATCATCATTATCTGGAGGTCCCTAGAAATGTGATTGATAAGATCAATAATATCAAGGGATGTTTTTCAAACTTACAACTTCAAGCAACATCATGATATTAAGTTCTTTGGATGAAAATGTCATGCACTGCTAATGTCAAGTGTCTTCACTTCACTTGTCCCCTGGCGCCAAGTTGGCGCATAGAGCCTCAATGTCAAGTGTATATAGTTTCAATAAATAAAATGTCATATACAGAAAAGAATCACACACAAGAATGCACAGCTTACCACTGAACTTGTGTCTTTGAAATAAGGATTAGCAAACTTGATCAATGTGTGAGGTTCAGGTTTCCTTTCATCTTTGTTTGCTCTCATCTGATGTAATCCATACTAAAATAATTCAATTCAAGAACAAAATAATTGAATTTTTTTACAGCTTTCACTCATCAATAAAAAAAGTTAGTAAAGTGGAACTAATTAAGGGAACCTTAAAACGAAATTGAGCCATGCTGCTAAAATGCATAATATTTTCTTACTATTTGATAATCAGCGTTTCAGATAAGAGAGAGGTCCCGGGTCAAAAACCCAACAATGTCAGTTTTCTGACACATCAAATTAATAGTCTTAAGAAAACATCTGAAGATTTGGTGGGAGCAGTGGGGATTTGACCTGTTGGAATTCCTTGTTAACATCTTGCCTCTAAATTTTCGCTGTAACCCTGATACTTTGGTTTTTAAAATATCCAGCAAACATCCCATTCACTTTAATTTGTACCCAAGAACCCCATCTGAACTATGTTTATCACCATCAGAGCTGACTATCAAAAGTTAACTAAAGGAACGTCGTATATTAAAGGAATGGGTAGCCATTTCATGTGTTTGTAACTTGAATAATAATATTGAGTGTATATACAATATTTTATTGCAAGCTGATTTCTATTCAGGATATTTTTCATCCTACATAGAGCCTCTGATTGTCAAGTTTATTAATACAGCATAAGCTGTATCCATTTTAGAAGTAATCAGAAAGCTTAGCATGCATTACAGAGTATTTGACTCATAGGTACAGTGTACAGGCTGGAACAGATATATTCCAGAGTAATTACCTGTTGTTCCCTGTTCTTTGCTAAAGCCAGTTCTATTCTTTCAAGTTCATCTAATATTGCCAACTGAAAAAAAAAGAGATATATCATGTTTCTAAGGTGATTGGAGTTTAAAAACATAAAAAAAGACATCAGATATGTTCTCTGAGACACTGATACATGGCTAACATGGTGATTTTATCAACAAGGTCCAGTCACTGTGATAAAATGTTAGCAACTAAACACACAAAGTGAATTTATAATGTTCAAGGTTTGAAAAAAGTCTGATGCAGTCATCCTGGGCAAGTAGATTTTCCTGTTGGGCAAGCAATACCCGGTATATGTTTTATTTTTATATTTTTGTCATTTAGACATTTTTTATTCATTTTTCAACACATTTACAGAACATTTTTACAACACAAAGAGGAAAAAGAAATAATGAAGTTACAAAAAATAAATAAATAAATAAATTTACACTCGCACAGGGCTACTTAACAATAATATTGAACTTAATTTTTGCATTAAGCTTGTTCTGGCTGCAGAACATTTACTAACTTTTCCCATTTTTTAAAGTGAGGAGAGAGCTTATCTCTTTTCCTGGCGATATAAAGTTCAATATTAAACACACGTCGAATTTTGGTGAAAAATCCCGAAAAGGAAGGTGTGCTATTCTGGCATTTCATTTAAATGTAATGTTTGCCTAACAATAGTATATGATTGACCAAGAAGAAATCCTCAATAACATCGAATTTACCAAATATCAGCTCTGTTTCGGTATATGTTTTATGCTCACTTGCCCAGTGGGAATAGGCTAGCCCTGGCACAATCATTAAGTAAATACATGTACATGGCAAAAATATAGCCCACCTAAAAGGGTACCCTGGGCAAGTAGACAGGGTGCCCAGGAAGGCAGTTTACCCAGGCTGTCTAGCATGTACTAAACACTTCAATGCATTTTTGTAAACACACATGAAAAGCTGACTCCCTCAGAGTAGCTTAGTTAGCTGGGTAACTCGCTTAGCCAGGGTGCACTATTTCTTCATGTAAACAGGCCAGTGTGAATTGCAACCCTTTTTGAAGGATTTTGAAAATGACAAAAAAATGAGATTTCTGTACAAACTTTGTATAAGTTTACCTGGTAATCTCTATTCGAACTCAAGCATTGTTGAATTTCACTGTACATCCCTGGGTCACCATTATTCTCCTCATCGCCATCACTAAACAGATCTTCTTCCTCTACTTGCTGATTAACGTCATTTTGACCTTGAAAATGATTCAACTCTGTGTGCCAACTGGTATCATTGTATCCTACTTGGCTTGTAGAGGGACCGCAGGCCGGAGGTATAAAAGCCAGTGGTTGTAATTCAGTTAACACATACTCATCAGACGAAGCATTTCCAGCACTCTGAGATGGCAGTAGATTATTGTCAACTGGTGACTGAACACTGAGAGGTTCTGGTACATGGTTGCTATCAGGGATAGAAAGAGTTTCATTGTTTCTACTCAATGATGATTGCTCTCCAACACCTTCACCTTTAAATACTGCCTCTGGACTGGGAATTTTGCTCTTCTGTTTAAGAAATGCACAGATAGAATTGAACATGTAAGTGCACAATGTACATGTACAGTACGATAATATAAGACTACAGTTGAACCCTGTTATTTTGAACTGCCAGGGGAAAAATAGTTTTACCAACCTGCTTGCTCTTGCTTGGCCAAGATTTTTAAATAAACCCCTCTCATACCCAGGTCTCCAGATACCCAGGTTTTGTAGACACCAGTCCACAAACAGACATTCAAACATGGTCCCATGGTTTGTACCGTACAGCTTGTACATGTAAATAATAATAGACCTGCCAACTCTCACGTATTATGCAAAATATCGATCTCACGCATACAGGTCAATTTCTCACGCCTGACTGACAAATTTGGATTTTTTACTCTCAAAACCCATTAAATGTCAACTCATCTTAATTTTGGCCACAATATATCCCAAAAATGAGCATTGTTATTCGTGTTTGAGTCAATTTCATGCACTGCGGCAATGTTTGAAAATCGTCAGATCATCTTTGGTACTTTTCGTCAATGCTTGGAAGTTGTCTGAACATCTTCAGGAATCTCCGGAAATAGTCGGACCATCTTCGGAAAATATGGAGATGGAAATCTCACGTCCTTGACTTAGGACGAGTTAGCAGGTATATAGATAAAAAAAAGTGTTTTTTTTTTATCACTTACTAGGGCTGAACCACAATTCAGATTCTGATACTGCAAGTTGTTGGAAGTCACACCTATGAACAGAAATGTGTTAGAAATTAAGTTAAAAAAAACTCTGTACACATGTAGCATTGAGTAGTATGTGCACTACAAGTTCCCAAATATGTTCTTGAATTTCGACGTGGAAACACAGCGAAGATGCCTTGTACACAAAATGCTGATAATAAATATTTTAATGGTAATGCACCTATCAATGTTAAGCCCGAGGGGGGGGGGGTCGGGCAAGGGGTGGGGATTTTGACATTTTCTATAAAAAAAAGTCAAATTCCCCACCCCCGGGACAAAATAATTGGTCAAAATCCCCACCCGGGAGCAATGAAAGGTGGTCAGATGTCCTTCAAACCTTGTTGCAGGGGATCATATACGACCAAAATCCCTACCCTGGGGACCGACCTCACGATCAAAATCCCGTGGTTAGCCCGACCCCCCCCCCCCCCCCACTCGGGCTTAACATTGATAGGTGCATAATATGTCGTTATTTAAGAATGGACAGCAGACCACCTCACAAAATTGTAAATGACAGGAACATCCAATTAAGTAGCCTGCGTGGCCGGCGTTCGAAGGGGAGGGAGAAGGGAAGTTCGAGCGCGAAGCGCGAGCGTTTGGGATTGGGAAGGGTATCGCCTGCCTTGGCGCTATTGTTTTTTTCATTCCGCCCCCTACTTAACATGCGATCTGTTTCATGTCTGGCTGTCAAAATTATCCAATCAATTTTCAAATTTATATTTGAATCATGTGGTGCCAACATTACGCAACGAACAAAGGAGGTTAAAAATCCTAAAAATCGAGCTTGAAAGACAGAGCGCTCGATCAAAATAATGCAAGAAGCATAGCCTTTACAACACAGAATGTCTCTCTGAAACCAACTTTCAGCTTTTTCATAGTAAAGCTGAAACAGTCTCTGGCTAAGTCGGACAAACAGTATTGATTAAAATGCCGGGCCCGGCGTCAATAAAATGCAAATAGTTTACATTTTCACGGAACATTTCAGATCTTGTCCTTCCAGGGCGAACATTTTGAGAGCCTAAAGCATATCTTGCAAATAGAATTGAGCCAAAACAAACTGAACTAGCACAACATGTGGCAGAGTACAGATTTAGAGGTGTCATTCAACTCGACAAACGGAAACCACGCAGCGCGGACTAATGACCTCTAGACACTTAGATGGCCACAATCTTACGGCTCTATCGATTCAATACATCAAGCCTCCAAATAATAACAGTACCCTCTGAAAAAGTCAGAAGCAAAAAAGGTCGAAAGACCGAACTCAACATAAAACGGCAAAGGTTACAAATGTCACGAACGTAGGAGTCGTGTCGGCCCGTCACCTTTATTTACCATAACCAGAAGACCAGTGAAGTTCCCGCTTCAAGCAGTTCTTGTCATCAACACAAGAAGTTGGAAAATAAGACTTTTTCCAAAACCAGTCGGAAGGACAGCGAGAAGGTCCTTTCTTCTGTTCCTCTTTGAGTACAATGTTTCCTCCGTTTTCGCTCAAAGAAGAAAGAGCTTCACCAAGATATCCTTCAAAACACGCATCATCGCAATCGTCCGCCATGTTGAATGTAAATTGAGAACAGGCCTTGAGTCCCATGAGTCCCTTCTGACCAATCAGAATAATTTATTTTGCCCTTTTGTCCCGCTAACCAATCACGATTTTTGCGTCCAGAATCTGGACGTAAAAAACGAAAAAAACAATAGCGCCAAGGCAGGCGTCTCCTTTCCCCCTACCCCCGCGATCCCAAACGATCGCGCTTCGCGCTCTCCCTCGCTCGCGCTTCGCGCTCGAACTTCCCTTCTCCCTCCCCTTCAGACGCCGGCCACGCAGGCTACCAATTAAGTTGAGATGTGTATTCAATAAACTAGCTATATTTGATACCAAGGCTTATTTCTCCGACCGTTACCAGCTTGAAAGACTTCTATAAACTTCCATAATAGAAGTTACTTTCTTGGAAGGTTCCATTTCGGGCTGGGTGGATGGGGAAAATCTCGAAAGTTTTGAGTTAAATTTGAAGCCTTGTATATCCGCAGCTGTCACAATGATGGCGGTACATTAAAACTTGTTTGCCTGAATACTTAAATAAGCTTAACATTCCAGAACACACCTATGTTGCTGTTTTCTTCATATTTCTCTCGCTTGTCATCTTCCTCGTCCTCTTCTTCGGAGCCTTCGTCTTCTTCTTCATCAGAAGTTAGTTCGCCGGCACGACCAGCTGAAATATGAAGAACTTCACGAATCCGTTGTATGTCGTCTACTAGAAGCTCTCTTTCACTTGCATCGCCGTCTTCTGACCTCAGAGTGCTCATGTCAACTTGCTACTCTCCCTAAACTTAACTGGCTACGGCAGTTTAACAAGCAAGCTGGATTCCCCATCCGTCCGAAGACTCAAACGTTCCCGGGACGTATTGGCGGCCATGTTGGATAACAGCCTCGCTTTGACGCTTCAAGGACACTTGGCGAGAGGGAGAGGGGAGGGAGACCCCACGGCCCAGTCTAGTGCGGTAAAGCATCCTGTGAGGCAGGGTGAGGTTCTGCTGTGAGGTTTTTACCGGGCTTTCAGTAGCCTGCGTCTGCGTGGCCGGCGTTCAACTCCCCTTCTCCTTCCCCTTTGAACGCCGGCCACGCAGGCTAGGCTTTCAGTAGAAGGACATAGGCGGCGAGGCGGCGGAGCAGAGGTGGAGCAGGGGGGAGCTCAAGCCCCGCCCGAAACGAAATTTTTTTTTTGGGGGGGGGGGAAGCCCCCCCACGTTTTGGTGCCGAAAATATCGTGAGCGCAGCGTAAAATTGGTTTGTCTTGGATATTCCGTCTCGTGAGTGCAACCGGGGTTCGTTTTCTCGGCCCGGCGCAGCCGGCTAAGAGAAAGAAAGGGCTGGGGCGAGAAGAGAACCGAAACCGGAAGGAGCGGGGAAAATTACCATAAGTTCGAAAAATGATCGGAAACGTTCGTTTAGCCCGTTCGAACAAAAATCGGAGAATCTTCGGAAATGTTAGGTCTAGAAACTGTTCAGAAAACAAAGAGTCAAGCTAAAATGAAAAAAAAATTAAAACAAATATGAAAACCTGCCGAGTTTTAGCTAGTTTTTTTTTTAGGACAATCTCATTTTCCAGCCCATTATCTTCCTGATTTTTCAAATCCCTGTCCCAGTTCGATTGTTTATTTGTTTGTGATTCCCAGTCGCAGTCCCAGTGACTTTTCCAAGTGAAAATTTGCCCAAATCTCAGTTCCCATTTTACCCTTACAGGACCCTCATGATTGTTGCAAGCATGGTACAAGATCAAATAACCACTCAGAAAAAATTTATACCGGGTGAGGCTCCGCCCCGAACTCTAACCTCTTACCCTTTTATGTACCATTTTGACAGAAATTGAACCCATTTTGTATCCCCTTTCATATACCTAAAAGACATGGCATAGACTTGGAACAGGACGTTTTCTTGTCATTTTCATGTAGCGCTTTTAAAACAAATTAAAATAATACAGCCATAAATTTCGACTGTTGGAAATACCAGTTTTATTTAAGGGCCCTTTTATATACCTAAATGTCAGATTTCCATACCCTTTTATATACCTTAACTTGCGAAATACCTACCCTTTTAGACCTTTTATGTAACTGAAGCCTGAAAAAGGTACCCCTTTCGGGCGGAGCCTCCCCGTATAGGCCACTGGGGGCAAATAACAGACCAGGCGGGCATTTTTTCAACTCAAATTCCCTAACATCTATGGAATGCCCGGCGCATGCACAGGAAGGTGGCAGGGGTGTGGGATTGGCCCTGTTGGATTTGACCGATGCATAAATGAGGCGGAGAGTATACCGATTTGAAAGATTTTTACAGCAGGAAAGAATGAAGGGCAGTCGTGAACTGGTTCCTTCATCATGGATCCATGGTGCTTTATATTAAACACTGAAGAGCTTATTAAAAAAAAAAATCTCCAGCGTGGTGTTCATTGCGCCATCTTTCCGAGATGATTCCAAAGCGTTGGTAAGCTCAGATTCTTTGGCTCGTCATGGAAAGATTACATGCCATTACTGGTCGGGTATTGGGTAAAGATCAATGAGAAACAATAACAAAGAAGGTACACTTAAACATCAATTGCCTGATAAAATCAGTGATGAGTAACAGCTTAGGTCATTTCAGAATCGTTTGGTTTTTTTTTTCCATTCACAGCGGGTTGGTTCTCTGAGCTCTCTTTGTCTGAATGATTACTGTAATAGTCCCATTGAATGTACACTCTACAACAATCAACACTGCAACTTCTTTATTCTTTTCTAGAAAACTGTAAACCACAATCAATAAATAGATACAACATTGCAAATAATACAACTGTTACCACAATTATGAAAATTGATAGAATTTCTTGAAGGTACTAAAGGTAATTTTTCAATAACCAAGTATTTACAAACTCGTTACCTTGCAAATATTTTCACAATATTTTTTCATTGTATAAAAACACCCGGCCTTGACATCTTTATAAGCACTTTTTTACTTGCAATAAATTCTCATACAAATTTCTCCTGGCTTTTTGTACTGTGAAAAACTAATTCAGTTTCCAAGGAGTTGTGTCCACATAAGCAGGACATTATCATTTAACTTATGGAATGAAAAAATCCTTTCCAACTTTTAACTAGAATAAAAAAACAAGAACAAAAAATTCCAAATTGCAAAAACACTATTGAACGTGTATACTTAGCATTACCTTTTTTTAGAATTTACAGCCCATGCAGTAAACTTTTCTCAATCTCGCCTTCCGTAAGTCATTAACTCTTTCCAATACTCTTGTCATTTGATGTGCACTGTTCAACAACAACATATAATTGCATTTTGGATTTTCTGTGATCTACAAAGTTTTTGAGTTTATATTAAATAACAGTGTTAGTTTACCCCAGACTTGCCTGGTGGGAAAAATCCCAAATAAAATTTGTACACAAAAAACAACTGAAGAGCAAGCTTTGTATCTGGCTTTTGTTTCTCTTTCGTAAGTTTCATGACTGGGATAATTCGTAAATTATTTGTAGCATTTCAACCTTGTATTAACACAAATATTATGTGTACAGCATTTCTTAAGATGGTAGTGTACAATTACTTGCATGACTTAATATGTTATTGAGCAAAACTAAACAAAACAGGTCACTACAGATTATGCAAGTGTCCTGAACAACTGTGTGGCACCATCAGCTGTTTAGCTCTTTTAAGCAGCTGAAAATAAACAAAATAATGGCATTGATTACTATTACTACTTGTGCTCTTGAATGTGCTCATTAGAAATATACCAAAGAAAGCTTGCAAGCCTCAGTAATATGATTACTGTATCAGTCGACTACTTATTAAACCCTTTTCATCAAGAGTGATCAGTAGTCAACACATTATCAAAACAAAGACAGGGACGGCGGAGTCGGGGGGGTTGGGGCGGCTTAAGCCCCCCCCCCCCCAGAATTTCCGAAAAAATAAAGACTTACTAAGAGAAGAGTCTTTTTAGCCCCCCACTTCAAGTCACTAGTCAGCCCCCCCCCCCCCCACATGGAAAAATGATCTGCCGTCCCTGAGAGAGGTGATTAGAAAGAAAATCATCAACAAAGGGATATTGCCTCAAGATGAAGCACCAAAATAATTCTCAAAAATAATATAAGTAGAAAATGTACTGCAATTAGTACAGAGAACAGATATTTGGATTGCTCTTTTGCAGGGCTACTCAGGTGCACATGTATACATGCGTTGTGTTGTTCCAGAAAATTTCCACACTTCCCCCACATAAAGGATTGGAAATTCCTGGGGGTGGAAGGGGTCTCAAAAGCCAAAAACTTTAAGGAATTGTATGAAGCGTAATTGGAATTTCCAGAGGGGTGGGGGGGGGGAGCCCTCAAGAAAAATCCCTTCCGTGGGGGAGGTATGGATAATTTATGGAAAAACACATCAGAAAATATACTTTTTCCAAACAGCAACAAGAGTATCTTGCTGGCTAGGTGTCAGGAGTAAGATTAGATTTCCAGGGTACATTTGTTTGGACAGAACTTCAACGCCCTGAATATACAAGGACTATCTGAGATTTCTAACTTCCAAAAAAAACTGTAAAGCAGTTGCAAGATCGATCTTGTGGCACAACACCAGAAAAAACGGTTACCATAATTAGATACCGGTAGGTGTGGTTACACACACGTTTGAGAATTTTTCACTTACTCTGGGTAGTCAAGGGAAGCAATGATGTCTTTTATTTTTGACGTTAACTCCAAGTTTTCTTTACTATTTTCTTGAATGTAATGCTGCAGTTTTGCTACAAACAAATCCACTGACTCCAATGTTATTGGATCTGCTTCTCCAGGAATTTGAATATCAACAAAGCTACGCGAGATTATTTGTCGCAACTTGGCAAGGTGTCTCTGTAGAGCAGTAATTTCACTCTGTTGATCTTTTCTTTCTCCTTCCAGTTTGTCAATGCCTTTCTTCATATTTTCTATGTGTTTGCTAAGAATGGCATTCTGTTCCTCAAACTCTGTGTTCACTTTCCTCAGCTTCCGAAGTTCATTTTCACGAGCTGAAACAATTAGAATACAAAGTTAAAGTTCACTGTGAAGAAGTCATTTCAATGGTCTTGCATAAGACATACAGTGGAGCCCCGATCATAACTCGAACTCTGAAGGGAAACGAAAAACAGTTCGAGTTAGCAGGGTTTCAAGTTATCGGGGTCGACTGAATATTCAATTTACTGGTTTTTCAGTACTTCAGTGCACAGTGCAGTGCAAATTAAACTTATCTCGTCAGAAACTCTCACACGAGCATACATTTTTATGTTAAGAGTGAAAAATGACTGTCAAATACGTGATCTGTTTGTTGCTCAATTAAAATTTAATTGCTGCAGTGTTCGTTTTAGTGTTTAAATCCAAATACACGACAAGAAGAGCTGTTGGAATATTTCAATGGGCATCTGTGGCGAGTTGTAAGAACCAGAATTTGAGTTATCGGGGTACATTTGACCCAAATTTTGATCAAGGGAAACGAAATTTAGTTCGAGTTAGCGGGGTTTTCAAGTTATCCGAGTTCGAGTTAACCGAGTAAAAATTACTGAAAAGTGGGGTCAAATCCAAGGGAAATGGAAGTTTGTTCGAGTTAGCGGGGTTGTTCGAGTTATCCAAGTTCAAGTTATCGGGGTTCTACTGTACATTTATAGTGGCAACTGTGCTCTAAACGTTACATTTTATATTCTAGCCTGCTCTTCAGCTGGATTGGAAATCACTTTTTTGGTTTATAACAATAGTTCACAAGACACAAATTAACATCCGAGTGACCTAACTATAATCATAATTTATTCATGACTGTGTCAAAAAAAAAAAAAGATGATATTTAAAGCTTTCCAAGAAACAGCCCAGGCACAAATCAATGTGTAATCGGCAATGAAATCAAGATTATGCCACTATAGAGCGGTTTCACTTGAGTGTCAAAAGCAATTCACGTTTGCATTGGTTTTGCATTACTACACTCAGTGATTGGTTCAAAACTCTTGTGCCACTTTCTCAGCCAATCAGAAGTAAAACCAAAACCAATCATGACTCGCTTGCGTCCGTTTTCCCTGCGCTTCATGCCGGCAACATGTATTTGCTTCGAGTTTTGATTGGTTTACTGGATTGTCTAAGTCTTTTGTGATTGGCCAGAGTGATTACTTTGGTTTTGGTTTTACGACACTCAATTGAAAACTACTCTAACCCCAATAAACAATATTAAAGTAAAACAGTCAGGTTTATTTAGTAAGCCACCATGTAATCACCTTTATTGTAGTTTAAGAACTCTTCCGTGAAAATTGGAATATCGCCATCCAAAGGAATCTGTAGTGATTGTGGTTCAGAGGGCTCCTCCACTTTTTTTGCTTCTGATACGTCTTTGCCATTTGTTTTTTCAATGTGTTTCTCGGATCTGTCCATCTGTGAAGAGACGACTGCAAAGTGCTTCTTCCCGGACATGTGTTCACGCTTGTTGTGCGGTGAGTTGAAGTACAAGTTGCATGCACTGCAGAACAAGTCATCATTTCCACCCTTATGTAAAAGAAAATGTGACAGTTAAGCCAAGTTTTCTAGAGCGGTTTTCTCTTGAGTGTCGAAAGATAATTGCGTTTGCTTTGGTTTTGCATTGCTACGCTTAGTGATTGGCTTAAAATCTCGCACCACTTTCTCAGCCAATCAGAACTAAAATCAAAATCAATCGTGACTCGCCCGCGCACGTTTTCCCAGGCTTCGTGCCGGCTACATGTATTTGCTTGGAGTTTTAATTGGCTCACTGGTTTGTCTGTGTCCTTTGTGATTGGCCGGAGTAATTACTTTGGTTTTGGTTTTACGACACTCAATTGAAAACTGCTCTAAGAAGTAATTGATTAGGCTCCAAGTGAATTTAATCAAACAGATTAAAATTTACTTCTTTACCTCTGTACCATTGACACCCCCTCCATCTGCAAGAAAAAAACAAAATAACATCATCAACCAATAATCAACACTCTAATAGTAAAATTATTTCCTAAAGCAAAAAGACCCTTCTACAGTTTGTTTCAACTTAGATATTGTCCAAGTAGCAAAAAATCTATTAATACTGCTGGAAAAAAGCACCTTAAAAATGAGTAAAATGGCAGAGTTTGAGAGAAAATACATGAACGCTGTTGAGTTCTGATAAAAAGCCACTTGAGACAGCTGTAGGGTAAAGTCTGTATACAAGCCTACTGGCCCATCAGGCCGGAGCTTACCCTCATTTCCGTAGCATGAGGCAACTAGGTAAGGAGTATTTCTACTCCCCCCTGGATGGGATGTTATACACCCGGGTAAAGATAGGGAATATTAAAGTTAAGACGGATTCCACTGAAAGTTCGAGCAATGAGTGCGAAAATTGAGTACCAAAAATCTACTCATAGCACGGCAACATTTTGTACACTATTTAAAAGATCTTATCGAAATTCATTTGTCTAAGTGACCCCGCAATTAAATTCTAAAGCATTCTCGAGAAAATTAAAGTCAAACCTCGTAAAAATGTTTAAAACGCGCGCCATTTTGTTTTGAACTGGTGCAAAACGTCCGTTTTAACTGAAATATAGACAACTTCAAATCCATTTTTCTCTCGCGAGGTCAGCTTGAGCGCTTAATTTTTGGCAGGTTTTTGTTGGGTGTACTTAAACTGTTGCCATGCTAAGAGGTCTTTTTGGTAACTTTATTTTTGCCTGTATTGCTCGAAAGTTGTGCGGAAACCATCTTAAGTGTCTTGCCCAAGGACACAATGCAGTGACCCCGGCCAATGCTCAAACTCGGATTGCTGGAACCAGAGTCCAGCACGCTAACCATTACGCCACTGTGCCTCCCACTTGAGACAGCTGT
The DNA here is from genome assembly GCF_052425735.1 of Oculina patagonica. Lineage (NCBI taxonomy): Eukaryota > Metazoa > Cnidaria > Anthozoa > Scleractinia > Oculinidae > Oculina > Oculina patagonica. The sequence goes on from NC_135759.1 coordinate 41,735,583, forward strand.
TTCACAAGTGGATAACTTGGCTATCCAGCAGTCTGTTCCTTGCTAAACCACAGGGCTTGAAAAAAGTGCCATGTGGATAAGTAGATTTTCATGCCAGACAAGTAACTCGTTATTCTTAATTGCCCTATGGGCGAGGGCCCAGGCAAGTCAGCTGCCTACCGCATCGTAAAAAAGTAAACTAGGGCAAGCATGCAACAGCCCAAGACAAGAAAACTTTGACAGCTACTTGTTCTAAAAAAAAGCTGGAATTCAAGTTTTTTTTTCTGAGCTAACTAATAAATGGAACAGGGGCACCTCTCCAGATCCACCACAGCAGCTGCTTCTGACTAAATACACACGAGTGCATTGCTAATTAATTTATTTTCACCTTTTTTCATCGCCTTTTGTCTAGCTACAAAGTTCTTGTAGGCATCAGTCTGTTGATACTCTTCAAGCTCCTTCATGTAACGTTCTTTGTCTTTCTCTGCTTCTTCAAGATAACTCTACATTGATATAAAGTGGGAAATGTTCGTTCGATTCAACAAGTGAACAATAATGTACATTTCTACATCTAGTATAGCTGCCAACTCACACTGTGTAACACATAAAATTGATTCAATTTCAGAACAATAAAAGTCATATAAATAGGGACTAGTTGTGTTTGAATCCTTTAAAGCATGTTCAAACCCAGGGTGTGATTTAGCACAAACTTAACAGTGTTTCTTTGAAAAGCTTTGAACATCTTCGGTACATTTAAAATGCATCAATTGGAGATCTTCAGTACTCTTCCTTAAGCAAAGTTTGCAAGTCAACAAAACATATTAGGTTAGCAAGCATACTATAGGTAGTAATTGAGTCATTTTATAATAATAATAATAATAATATGATGAGCACATCAAGAACATATCCTCGTACAGGCTCTCGTTTTTCCAAAAGCTGGTATTTTGTCGAGGGCTTAACTTTTCTCTCCCACAACGAATATCACCGAGAGAAATCCTAGCAACCTTTGAAAAGGCATATTGGAAACTAGAACCGAAGCTTAGCAGCGACGATAAAGAATTAGCAGCGGCAACATTACGATCGATTGCCCTTAATTACAGCGAACGCAAAGGTCCAGCACCACCTAAAGCAATGCTGCGAGCAATAGGCCAGCTTAAGAAGAGAGATGACATCGTTGTTACCAAGCCTGATAAGGGCTCAGGAGTAGTCGTGATGGACAAAACTGACTATGTGCGTCTGTTGAAGGAGTCATCCATTAATGACGAGACAAAGTTCACGCCCGTATGCCTTGAGAGACCAAGAACACGAGGAAGACCTCCGAAGCATTTCCATCCGTTGCTTCAGAAAGAGAAAGAGTTATCCTCGGTGGTACAAAGAATCTTGCCCAAAGCTATTGCTGATTCAGTAATCCAGAAAGGTTCGAGACTTGCCCATCTTTATGGTTTGCCAAAAACCCACAAGAAGAAGCTAGCCATGTGTCCGATACTGTCGGCTACTGGAACATACAATTACAAGCTTGCAAAGTGGCTGGATGAAAAGTTGAAACCCTTGTCCGTCAACGACCACACCGTCAGTGACATTTTCCAATTCGCCAATGAACTCCATGGGATGGAAATCAACGACCATGACATCTTAGTGTCATATGACGTATCTTCACTTTTCACCAACGTACCTGTAGATGAAACCATTGAAAACATCGCAGAAAGAGCCTTTGAAAATGACTGGTTTAACAAAGAACACAATCTTAACATCACGAAGTCGGATCTGATTGAGTTGTTACGAGTTGCGACGAAAAATCAGCTTTTTCAGTTCGAAGGAAGCCTTTTCGAACAGGTGGACGGCGTTGCTATGGGTTCGCCACTGGGACCTCTCATGGCTAACACATTCATGTGCAACATCGAGAAACAATTAGAAACCAGAAACGAGATACCTGTCTTCTACAAACGCTACAGTAAAAACCCGCGTGTAAGAACCTGCTTTTTTAGAGTTTGGCAAAACAGGTTCTTATATTTTGGGGTACTTACTGGCATTTTTTAGCTTCCCTGTGCAATTCTTGATCTCTAAAGACATCCTTTTTTATAAAATACAGTTATTGTATTATAAATAAAATAGTTTAACCCCACATATAAGAACCTTTTGGGGTATCGAGGAAGCAAATTTCTGCCAGAAGGTTCTTAAATCCCTAGGTTCTTACACGCGGGTTTTTACTGTATGTCAATGATACGCATAGCGCAATGCCTGATGTAGAAACAGCCTCTGAGTTTTTAATTACATTAAACAACAGTCATCCTTCTATCAACTTCACAATGGAGCTTGAAGAAAATGGCAGACTCCCCTTCTTGGGAATGGATATCATCAGGAATGGATGCCATTTAGACACGAAGGTGTACCGAAAGCCTATGGACACCGGGCTATTGTTACACTATCATAGCCATGTGGATGTAAGATATAAACGATCACTATTGAACACCATGCTCAACCGTGCATTCAAGCTCTCTTCTTCGTGGAAATTGTTTCATCAAGAGTGTGAACGCCTCAAAGTGACCTTTTCCCGTCTGTGCTACCCAGAAGAACTTGTACAGTCTACCATCCGTCAATTTATTGAGTCTAAAGTGTCCGAGGGTGCACCTACCCAACAAAACGATCTTGAGAAGCAAGACCCAATCAGAATCGTGCTGCCTTTCAAAGACCAGAAATCTGCAAATTCGGTCCGCAGACAACTTGGAGACCTCAGCCGGAAGATCAAGGTAGACATCAGCCCCGTGTACACGAGTCGGAAAATCAAGGATGAAATCAAAGTGAGGGAAGACAAGCCACCCCTTATGAATCAACAATGCGTTGTGTATAATTTTCAGTGTAACCTGTGTGATGCAGGGTATGTCGGATACACGTGCCGACATCTTCACCAACGAATTGAAGAACACAAGGGATCGGCCATTGGTAATCATCTCAAGGAACAACACGATATGGCCGCAGATGACATTGCGCAGTTTTTTTGAATTTTGAAGAAGTGTCAGAGCAAGTTTGACTGCCTTATTTATGAAATGTTTTTTATCAAAGAACTGAAACCAACTCTGAACAAACAATGCGATTCCATCCACGCAAAACTATTTGTTTAGGTCGGTTTTTTCTTTTTAATTACTCATATTGTTTCTGTATTTTTAAGTTTTTTTAACCCTTTTAACTTCATTAATATTTTGTCACTTATTTTTACATATTTTATCGCATTTCAGCGTTCGTGACAATTTTGCCTATTTTACTATTTTAATATATTTATGCTAATTTTATATTTTTATTCGCACTTGAAAATGACCGCGGAGAGGTCGAACATCGTGATTTTATATCGCTAAATTTCATAACAAAATCTATATCCAAGAAATTACTTATCAGAATAATAATAATAATAATAATAATAATAATTTGCAGGGGTTTCATTAAGTTTTGAAGTAGGAAGGCACCAAAAGGAGATTAGACAGGCAGAGAAGAACAAAGTGAAGCAGAAGTCTTTATGTTAATTTGAAAGTAGCTAGGTGCTGACTCTTGTGTATCCTGATTCTGGTACCTGTGTCCCGCCTTTTAATGAGAACCCTGAATTTGTTTGAATACTGCTGACTGCAGTTACCTGTTTTTGCTGAGCTGGTAGCTGGCTCCACATGTTTCCAAGGATTTTAGTGACCTCATGAAATGGAAGATCTTGATTTTCAGCTCGCACTTTTTCTCGGTGTTCATTCAGAAATCTGACATATCCTGTCAAAGGAGCTTTAGGTGCGTTCAAATCCTTGTCAGGCTTTTTCCTTTTCTTTCCTTTTGTAAATATTGTCTTCAAAAGAAAAAAAAATCAAGCTTATAAAAATAATGCCCTCATTTTGCATCAACTAATATAATTACCTCAAGCCTTTCCCTCCTGCCAAATATATCATCCCATATAATCTTGCACTTGCTGTGTAACAAATATTATTAAAAACTAGCCATGGTATATTGCAATTCCTAAGTTTTGATTGGCTTACAGACCATGGTTTATGAGCTCATATACCATAGACCACAAATGTGGTAGGTCTTTGAATTGGATATAAGGTAGTTATAGTCAATGCGCACTCATACAAAAATTGTACAGAGCTACAGTCTCATTTCCTTTACCATTGCTTGCATCTACCGGAAGCATGAACTGTGATCTAATTGGATATCAAACGTGGCATGATTGGTCGTCAAACATTTGTAGTTTGACAGACTGTAACGGCAACTTTCACGCCAAAAGTTCAACACATGCGGTTTCGAAACAGTGGAAAGATTGGATATAGAAGACTTTTCCGAGAAATTGATCCAGATCTGTGTCGATATACATAGGCAGATTCACTTGAATCACTTCTCAAAGTTTCGCCCATACTCAGTGTTTATGGTGAGCATTCTACGTGAAAAAAAATCAAATTACGGTCTGCTTAACTTCAAACGTTTGACGACCAATCATGCCACGTTTAATACCCAATTAGATCTTGTCGGCGCACCTGTTCACGCTCAGATACAAGCAAGGTTCGGTAGTAACACTACCCTCTACAAACTGGCCCGGGGGGGGGGGGGGGGGGGGGGGCACCCGGTATATTTTTGGGTGGGGGTGTGCCGCTGGGAATTTGAAGCCCTTGCCCTATACCAGACCATGTTCAGCTGATTTTTGCAACCCTATACTAGACTAGACACTGAAAATCCCTACCCTATCCCAGACTTGCATTTTGTTAGAACTGTATCATTATCAGTGTTTTAATGGAAAACCATCTGTGAACAACGATGCCGCGATGATTTTATTTACGTTTAGGAAAGCCTCTTTCTCTTCCGAGTTTCTGGACTATATTCGTCATACCGTCGATCGGTTTCCCGACAAATGCTACCCTTTTCTAGACCAAAACTCTCTGATTTCTATACCCTATCCCAGACTAAACTGCTTGAAAACCATACCCTTCACAGCGGCACATACCTATATAGCTCATGTATGGGAGTGCCCCCCCGGGCAAACTGGACACTGTCTTTGTCCACTTACAGGAGGTGAGACTGCACTTAGCTTATAGAAATCTTTTTTACCTTTCTCTGCTCAGGTCTCTGGTCAGGTTTATTTGGACTAGCCGATGGACTGTTCTCAGCTTCAAGAAAGATAAAAACACAAAAAATCCTTATTTTCTCCTTTCATCACTTCATGTTTCTTCAAAAGTATGAATGATTGGAGTACTTTTTATATTTTTCTAAATCAAAGAAGCAATTTTGGAGGGGTTTCCAATGTTCAAGTTTGTTTGAATGAACTCAGTACTCAATTCCCTCCAAGTCTGATTTATAGTATTCTGAGTAAATACAGTTGAACCTCTCCTATTACGGACACTTCCATAATAAAGGCACCTCTATCTTACGGACGATTCACTTGGTACGAAAGAGATGGAAATTCATATAAACTCTACATGTACCTCTGTAATATGGACACCTCCTCAATCTCACATTTCAAAGGCTAATATTGAATTATACATTGGAGTATGGAACACTTATCAAGGGGAACAGTTTATTTACCTGAAGATCTTTCTTGAACTGATGACCTAGTAAAAAAAATCCCAGAAATAATTATTAGTTACCGGTATATATTATACAATATCAAATTTGATAATAATAAACAAAACCTTTACATGCAAAATCAAGGAAAAAAACATGAAAAATAGGGTTATTAGCTAGTAACAAATTCACTTATGTGTGCATTAGGTTTGTTGCTCAGATTTAGTCTTGAACGCGAGTGTTCAAACTGTAAATGCTAACTAACTGAACACAGAAAGTAGGTTTTCTTTTGAAATAAAAATATTAAACAGGTAATGAAGGTTTATTCGTTTGTCTCACGATAGAATTGCTTTGAGATGTTGATTACGACGTTTCGACTGCAATACTGCTAGTCTTCATCACTGAGGCGATGGGGTCAATTGTTTACACGTCGCTATTTATGCACGTTGGTTCGCTGTGATTGGTGCATTTCGATCCTCATTATTATTCCGATTAACAGATGATGTTTCCTAAGAGGTCCGCTTTGTAGTTGAACTGCTGTTGTGCTTTCTGATCGTAGGTATCCATACTTCAGGAATTTCAATTACGCTATCTCTATTGATGTTATAAGAATGAAGTCTTATTTGGAAAGCCTCTTTGAACCTGGGTGTGTATCGGTGAGGGTCACGATCGATAAACTTGACTTGATTCCATAAAGGAATATGCCCCGTTTCGTTTGTGTGCTCCGAAACTGCGGAGGTTTGTGTATGAGCAAGCCGTTCTTAAATTCATCCAAATAAGATGAATAGCTACAATCAGAAAGCACAACAGCCGTTCAACTACAAAGTGGACCTCTGAGGCAACATAATCTGTTAGTCGAAATAATAATCAGGATCGAAATGCACCAATCACAGCGAACCAATGTGCATAAATAGCGACGCGTAAACAATCGACCTCATCGCCTGATGAGGTCGGTATTGCAGTCGAAAACGTCGCGATCAACATCTCAAAGCGATTCTATCGTGAGACAAACGAATAAAAGTTCATTACCGATCTTACACCACGATGAACAATATAAACATCTTTAATGACAATATTAAACAGGTTAGCTTCGATCTACAACAACCACTGTGGGCAGAATTAACTGGCTGATGTCAAAAGGTGGCCATTAGAAGGAATTTTTTAATTTAGTGTATGAATCAGCACACGGCTGGGACAAACTCCTGCTTCTTGCAGAGAGGTGGTGGTTTGTGGAGGTAGAATTGAGCTGACAATTAGTTCGTGAATGAGAAATGTATGGAGAATTTGTATTTTCAAAAGATTCATGTGTAAAAAGCTCAGCATAAAGAACAGCACAGCTTACTCACAATATGCTATCTCACACTTTCATGGCATGAACATTACATAAAACCTACTTGTCAATTTTGAATGAAACAAGTGCAGTATTTGTCATACTTAGGCTACGTTTACACGGACACGGTTTCATTTGTAACCGCATCGAAAGCGATGCGGTTACGCCTTTCGTTTACACGGCACCGATCGATACCACTACTGTAACCGGGTCGTTTTGAAAACGCTGTCAAAAGTGGAGCGTTTTCAAAACGATACGGTTTCGTTGTCGTGTAAACGGTCAAAAACGGTGAAACCGCATCGATTTGAAAACGGTCATGTATTTTGGCACGAACTGGCTGGCTTGCGAAGGGTAAACACGGTGAAACAAGCATAGAGAGCAGCGCTTGCTTATACAATCACATTCAAAAACAGTCGGAAAATCGTTAAATAGGCTCCGTGTAAACACTTCGAAACCGTGTCGTTTTCGATGCGGTTTCGAGTTCATGAAACCGTGTCGATTGATAACCGTGTCCGTGTAAACGTAGCCTTAGAGAGTAAATTATCCTATGTAAGCTTTCAGGGATAATTTTAATTAAAACAAAAATAAAAAACCTGGAATCATCTGTTAAAACTACAAAGAGAATTGTCTTTAATTTCTTAAATTTAAAAAGTCAGAATATCACTGCATACAGCGAAAAAACGACCAAAAATTAAGCTTTTTAATGTAAGCTTATTGATCTACTGACCTACGTAAGCTTACAAGTTGCAACAAATTCCGATACGCGAAAGTTTGATTTACAGACCTGGCTTTACATTTTTATCAGCAAATTCAAGTTGAAATATGAACACTTCACGGAACTACAGCATCACAGTAGAGTTTATGGGCTTTAAAATTAACAAGATTAATATTTTAATCCAGTATTGTTCGGTGGGAATTTGTTCAGTGGCTATGAAATAGTAATGAATCTGTCCGGGTACTCTTATTAAATAGTGAGACACGATACCTTTTGCAACTAAATTTCAAAGGCCGTATTCACTATTATTCACTATTCAAAGATACTTTTAAGAGATTTACTATCCATTGACTGTGAATATGACTAATAACAGCGGATAACTCACCGTCCGTCGCTTTGTTTTTCTCCGGTTAGATCACCGTCTGCGGTCTCCATAATCGGCCAGGTTTCAATGGAGGTTCGCCACGTTTATATCTCGAAACGTTGGAGTTTTCACCGTGTGAGGTTTTTTAGTCGACTAAGCTACGTTGGCACTTTGGGCTTTTTGATATTTGAACGTTTTTCGACAATTTAAAGGAAAGAAAACAACAGAAAATCGTAGAAAATAAATCAGACACCTCGAGGTTACCACGCTTCCCGGAACATGCACAAGAACCTTGCTTCCTAATATGGTGTGGAATGCCATATTTGGATGGCAACCCAAATGGGATTCCCGTTTTATTCTCAGTCCTTTTCTCTTCTATTTGATCTCGTTCCCTCTCTCGGGTTGAGGAATTTGGGCTACTTTGGTTCCGGAGGTTTTCTTTTAACCTTTTCTGTTACTTATCATTCAAACTCTCTCTCTCCTCCAAAGAGACTTCACGCCGTCGAATAATAAAGCGCGGGGGAGATTGGGAAAGAGGAAAGTTGAAGCTGAAGATCTCTCCCGGTTTATAAAATGTCCGAGTAATTGCGCGCGCTGTGATTGGTCAGTTTGACTACTTTATAAAGGCCCTCTTTATAAATTTCCCTTAGGAGCCTCTGCGGAGGAGAGAGAATCAAACTTGAGCTGTGCAACAAGAAACAAAAGAAGAAATTTTCAATTAGCAGTGTTGAGAAAATAAAATTTGCGGTCATTTCTCAGCCAATTGGTGAAATTCCTACTTATTTTTCTGATATCACATTTCTATCTATGGTTCATACAGACTTCGCACCGTTTTTCAAAGACTTTTGAAGAGCAATTTAGTTAGTAACAATCTTCCAGGACTCATTTTTCTCAGATTACACAAAATTTGTCTAGGCAGAGGTCACACAAAACACTCAAACCCAAATACCGTATTTAAATAACGAGCAATGATGGAAAATCAGTTTAATGCGGTGTCAGAAATGTGGATGGCGGAAAAAGAAAACTGAAGACGGAATCCATTAGGAAATCGAGTAATATTAATTTTAGTTGGACAAAAATCGAGTACCAGAATATAAATTTAAATCCTACTGCGTTATCACAATTTCTTATCTGAGCCCGAGAAAATGAATTTCAAAGTTCACAAGAACCATGTAAACTATAGGTATAATCTCACGTGTAGCTATTTTGTAAAAATTGTCTTGTGGAACTTCGAAGTTTGTTTTCGATTTTTAGTGTTGTTAGAAATGATTTCTTTTGATATCTGAAACAGTAACACAGAAGTTTGCAATAAGATGTAAATAATTTTGGTACATAATTTTGTCCAATTAATGAAAATAAATTTAATAATCTATTAAATCAATGTCCGTGAGAAATTGCCAGATCTTTAAAAGTTCTTGAACTTGATTGATCGAGAAGTCCTTTTAATGCTAGCCTGGATTTCAGAGGTCTGAAATTCAGGCTACTTTAATGCTTGAGACTAAGGTAAAAAAGCAATATTTGTTGAGGAAAACATTTTTAGTCTCGATGCTTTGCACCTATGTCTAGAGGTAAAGTTAGATGCTGGTCTTAGAGTGGGAGGCAGAGGGTGTGGATCTCTGAAATTTTTGGTGCGGGTTTAGACCCACCTCTTTAAACACTTACCCCTATTTCAGAGTTGATTATGTGATTTTCCCTACCATTTGTCATATCTGACCCCCCCCCCCCCCAGATTGCTTTTTTCGCTGTTTCATTCTTCACTGCTTCGGCGTTGGCATACATGACCCAGTCATGAGCCTCTTTACTTCTCAGCTACCCCAAAATGGTTTCAATTTCCCTGATGCCAGTTGACAGACAGAAAAATAGTGGGAAAGCACAGTGGCCTTATGGTAAGCACCCTGGATGCAGGATCCAACCATGGCCAGGGTCACTCTCGCAGTGCCTCTCTCCACTTACGTGTAGAAATGGGAACTAGCAAATTTAATGCTGGGGGTAACCCTGTAATGGACTAGTATCCCATCAAGGGGGAGTAGAAATACTCTTAGTCACTTAATGCAACAGAGACCGTGATAAGGTCCAGCCTGATTGGCCACCAGGCTGGAATGCAGACTTTTTGAAATAGTGGCAAAAGGAAGCTTTTTGAGAAGGAATGATGAATAATAATTTTACCACCTAAGGCCTGATTTCAACAGAAGGCAATAAAAATGGTTTTGATTATAGGAAAAGACTATTAATTTGACAAATTTTACATAAAAAAAAAACTTTGCATTCACATATTCTTGTGTGTTTGTTTATTCAACTTTTACTTTACTACTTGAAAACAATATCTAAGATCATGTTCAAACATATTTTCAGTTCCTCACTTAAGTTCTTTTATAGCAGCATTCAAAGTAACTCAGGGGGTTTCACTTTGGATTGAACAATCTCCATCTCTGGATAGCAAAGTATTTTTAATACAAATACTTGCGTGTGTTTTGGCGACTGCATCATGTAAGAGAAACAATGTGACACAGAAAAAAAAAATTGACACTGTTAACTTAATAAGACTTTTTTAAACTGACTGACAATGCTGTAATTTAATATTTTAACTAGTTAAAAGCAGATATGTCCTTGTCTTCTGGTCTTTGGGTGTCGGAAGAAACAGTTATCACATGCAACTAATGATGTCCTCTGTTATTCTCTGTGTATAAGAACAAACAGTCCCAATGCAGCAAGAATGGCATACTGAAAAAAAGAGAGAAGAAAATCAGAATAAATTAAGAAAATTAACAAAATCCCAGAGGTCTTAAATTATAAGCATAATAAAATGTGCAAAAAATTGTGTGCACTACAATATTAGCCAGTTTGAGCATATGGTTTGAGTTCTTTTTCCATAAGGTATAGAGCCTATGTCAAGAGTTTGAGTACCGGTACATGCAATTTCTTGAACATTTTGTAAAGGAAAAAGAAAAATTGCTTCTCGTGCATATTTGCTGAGTTATATAAGCACTTGGGAATATTAATGAACACTTGAGAAGTGCGAGAAGCTATCAGCTGTGCCTTGTGATTCTCTATTCACTTCTTTATTATTTTTAAAAATTCTGGCATGATTATAGCTCAACAATGCACTCGAGTATATTAACTATTTCCCTATTGAGCTTGGAGCATAATATCGTACTTGTAATATAGAAGTAAGAACAGGAACTAAACAAACAAGACAGATCAAAAACCACTGATCACTGCCCACTAGCATGATCGGCTTGTGGGCTTGTTTCATGAAACAAACACCAGTATGCATTGGTTTTGATTGGTTCATTTCAAACAGCATATTGAAAAACAATGTCAAAAGATGTCATTTTTTTTTTTTCACCTCCCACCTTGAATAGCTATGCTTATTGTGGAATGTGAAAAAACATTGTAAATATTATGAGAAAAGTGTTATTGTTGAAAGATGGATGCCAAAAAATACCGGTAGCCACTATACACTGAAAGCAGGTATTAAAATAATTGACAGAACTAATCTAGGGTTACTAGGCTATTGATTTCAAGATGGTGTTGGATAAAAAGATGTTTGAATTGTTTACAAAGTATATTTAGGGATGTAGCTGACAAAAAAAAAAACATGTAAGCTGGCCTGCGTTCCCCTTTTGAGGCCTGCCATGCATGCTGCATGCAAGCAGGATTGTTAACAAGCCAAGCTGCCTTTATGGCTGCGAATCTTCAAAATGACTCCACATTTTCAGCAGGTCATAGATTTAATTTAATAATTATTCTCTTTCAGCTGGTGAAATTAGCTAACATCCAGCCTTTAGCTGCATGCAACATGTGGTTGCTCATATAGGCAAAAAAATGTTAGTACATCAGGGGGTTGTCACAGTACAAGCTGGCCAGATTTTTGTTGTTACCCAATCAAAACAAAAACACCCAGTAACAAAGCATCCAACCCAAGCATGTAAATCCCAACCTTGCCATGTGCTGGACATTTCACATAGCTACAAAACTTTGAAATGTTTGACTTTTAGAGATTCAGAGATACATTTTCTGGTCATGAAAAAAATTCTAGTCACACTGAAAAAATTCTTAGGACTTAAATACAATACAAAGTATTAGATAAAGTTCAATCATGTGCTTTGTTGTGATTTAAATTAATCTTTGGTTTTACACTTCAGACCAGTTTGATTTTTAATTTTCATTGTCTTTTCATTGCAAAATCACAAGTTATCTATTACAATAGCACAAGCATCCATACATGTAACTCAATTTACATGTTGTGGTTCAATTTTTAAGAATGAAAAAAAGAAAGTAAAGAATTTCCAATCTTTTCTGTTGGAGTTAAGTTTCTAGCTATTAAAAACATTCACAAAGGACCAAAATAAAAATCAAACTGGTTTGACAAAAAATAAAAATAAACAAAAAATAAATTTAAACTACAACAGATACATTAATTTAAATCTACTCACCTTAAACTTAGGATAATCATTCATAAGAATTGTAACCATGCCAACATAAGGGACAAAACTGTGAAAAAAAGAATAAAGTAACTGGTTAAATACCAGTGATAAATAACTATTTTCAACATGAAGTTAAATGCAATTAACCAAGTTAACCAACAATAAGTGAGTAGTCAGTTGTCTAAGTGGTCAGTGTTTCCTTGCTATTACTAGGCTCAGATTTCTATGCTCCTGCACATTACAGTGTGTTGTCAGGCCCTCATATCATCCTGATATTTCATTGCTTTTTAGCAAGTTCTTCCCCCCCTCCCTCCCCTTTGTCTTCCTTTCCACTGATCTAGTCAGTGTGACAGGTGATTGGGCATGGGATCTCATGGCTGCTTTGTAGGGATTGCCAGTCTTGGGAACTTTATTTCATATAGGGGGGTCAGCTGACCACAGAAGAGGCCCCCTCGGGATATCCCAGGTACCCATCCTCCATATTCACAAGGCAGTTGGTTAAAATGGCGCAAATACACTGTAATCTCTGAACCAAGACAGATTGCTTAGCATAATGATAATACAAACTAAACATTTTCCCCCTATTATACCTGTCAGTGTGTTTAGTTAAAAAAAAAAACAAACAAACAGATGATTTAATTCTGGCAGTTGTGTAACTTTAGGCAATTGTTAAGACAGGTTTTCATAACAAGCCAACCGCTGCCAGAGTTCTGCTGGCTACTTGATTAAAAATATTTCGCGGGTTACTTGTCGTAGCAATTAATGAGCGACATGTATTAAGGAGGCTCAAAAGGGTTTTCAGCTGCACGCGTGCGCGACTTGCAGTCGTCATCCATGGGTCCATGCATAAACTGATTTTCTATGGATTATGAAAAGAAGCGCGCACAGCTCACCAGAAATGAGAATACTGCAGAAGGAAGGAAGGAAGGACTGTGGAAGGAATTCTGTACTTTTGCAAGCGGTTTTGCTCTATTTTACAACGACATGATTCGCAAATAATTTTATCACTTCCAATTACCGCTTTTCTGCACCAGGATAATACTTCATTGCTGTTAAATTAATGCCAGTAACAGTTTTACATAACATATGTCAACATTTTACCAAAGCTTTTTGAGATTGCTTTATGTTTTGTTCAAAGATTTCGTGTTTAAAATGACGCGCGGAAGTGAATAATTTTTTTTCGCTGCCTTCAAGTTTGGCTTGGGATCAAGTTATTAACTAAAGGTTGATAAACATTTTAATTCATAAATTAGTCTTTTAACATGTCTAGTTGTATTAAAAGTTTACTTCAGAAACAAATTATTTGTCTGAATTTACTGTGCATATGGTTTATTTTTTCCACTCGCACATCTGTGTTAAATGCTATAAAAGAGCCGGGAATTTGTGGGTGGGTGAGCGCATAAAACCTTCGGGAGTCAATGGGTTAATTTACCCACTTTGGAGAGTGTTTTTTAAAAGTACGGTTTTCGAAGACCAAAAACGCCATTTCAGGGTGGACAGTTGGCCTAACCAGGGAATAAAAGATGCGTTTTCAAATTTACCCAGGTCAGTATGGACAGGGCCTAAATTGGATACCTGTCATTGGATGCCCACTTGATCATGCTCCAATTGCGTAACATATAAGCATGCAGGGCCCAGGGGGGTACTCCGGGATCCAAGTGACAGGGATGTGCGAAGGATTTTTTGGGGTCGAATTTTCGATTCCGGGATTTTTTTGGGTAGGAAAATTTGGAGTATTTTTTTGCGTGACTTGATTTAAATAGGGGATTTTTTTGGGTATTAAAATCAAACTAAAGTGCCTTGGCGTGGCCTTGGCAATTTAGGGGTAATTTGACTAGGGATTTTTTGGGCGTTTTTTTGGTCTAGGGATTTTTTGGGTAATGTCGGGAGACAGGGATTTTTTGGGTCCTGAGTTTTGCCTCCATTCGATCATCCCCGTCACTTTGATCCCGGAGTACCCCCCTGGGGCAGGGAACCAATCAGAAACGAGAATTGGTACAATTGAGACTAACTGTTCAGGCTACAAAGAAGCCTGAATTCTTCTTACTGTCGTGACAGCTACACAACACTCCTAAGCTTTGTTACATTAGAATTTAGTGACACATAATCATGAGGGCTCTTAGAATTAATGTCACAGAAATGACTGCTTTATCAAAACAAATATTAAAGCTTAGAGTTTAACAGCAACAAAATAATATTAATTAGCTAAAATTAATTCAAGCAACTTGAAATCAAACCAAAGAAACCTTAACCTCATTTAAATGTCTCGCAAAAACATGGTAATCTTCAGTTGTTTCAAACTGACATGGCAATGTCATCATTTAAGGAGTGCTTGATGTAGTTTTTTTAGCCCTAGGGTGGTCATTTTGAAAATGAAAATTATCTAGGAAGCCAATCTTCAATTTTTGCCAAAATACACATTTTAATAATCAAATATGACCAAACTTTCATTTTTTACTGGTCAATTCATCACAAAAGTTACCATAGCAACCATTGTCATTTTCTTTTGTTTTCAAACTAGCTTGATTTTCTCGAAATCTAGATGACTCTTGGTATTCATTTTTTAGTATGTTAAAATTAATATGTTAAAGTAAAGTGGATTGACTACCTGAAGACAAAAATTAATTTTAGACAAAATCTGTAATCTGAGGCGGGCGGCTCGTTTTAGAGTAAATCAAGAATGAATTATTTTGTGACTTCTTGTAGTTTCCTACAATCGGCAGTCAATATATTTTAACAAATTACAGTCAACTCTCTCCTTAATGGACACCTCTATAAGATGGACACCTCTTTAAGAAGGACACCTGGTGTTGGTCCCGTCCCTGCCATTTTTCAGTCATTTTACTGTAACAAAACTCCCTGTAAGACGGACACCTCTCTAAGATGGACAGTTGGGTCCAGTCCCGACAGTGTCCGTTTTAGAGAGAGTTGACTGTAAAGCAAAAACTCTCTGCTCACTTTTAGTTAATGGTCTTTGATGGTTTAAGTATTTATATTTCATTTTGAAAAACTGCACTCAAATACTATGAAAAACTATTAAAGGGTCTATTTCACATTGAAACAGGATTTTTCTGAAAATTCATTCTTGATCTACTTGAAAATGCTTATACAGATTTTTCTAAAATTCCGTCAAAAGTAAGTCAATCTACTATATCAAAAAATGAATTCCAAGAGTCAATCTGAATTTGGAGAAAATCAAGCTTGTTTGAAAACAAAAGAAAACAACAATTGTTGCTATGGTAACCTTTGTGACTAAGCGACCAGTAAAAAATTAAACTTTGGTCATATTTGATCATTATGGTGTTTTTTGGCAAAAAGCAAAGACTGACTTCTTTGATCATTTTCATTTTCAAAACAACCACCCTAGGGCTAAAAAAAACTACATCGAACCTCCTTAAAATAGTCCGTGAATTTATTAAAATCATCTCAAACTGAAGAAAAGGGCCATTTTCTAACAGGGTACAATATTAATCAACTAACATGAGAGAAAATAAGAGCTTTATGCCAGGACAAACAAAACTGTCTGTAAAAAGCGGGTGTCCATAGAGCAACATTCCACTTTACTTGACTCAAAGGTTTGGGACTTTCCTGAGTAAGCCAACAAGTGACAATTTCCATCCATGTGCTTATATATGCTTATAGGCCCGCCTTAAAGAATCGTTGGCAAGTTTCAAGGGTGCTTTGAAAGTATTAGGGATTTAGAGGTTGTGTATTTTTGTTTGTTTGGAATGCTTAGTTTGTAGTCTTTACTTGTTATTTAAGGGTTTAGTTAGATTCAATAGTAATTGTAAACACGACCACATCAGCTATGCTGCAAAACATTTATCGTGTATAAATAAAAGCTTTTATTATTATTATTATTATTATTATTATTATTATATCAATGAATAAATCTTACCCTCTAGCTCGTCCAACTACATCTTTCCTTTCTAGCCACAGTTGTCCAGGTGCATATAGACCACGATCATCTACAGAGTTGTTGTCACCTTTTGTTAAAAATTTTATGGATCCATCCTCTCTGCAGCACAACAAAAATTCATTTTAAGTCGATGATGCAAAATTACCACTTTTCATTTAATGACTATACAGTAGAACCCTGATAACTCGAACTCGGATAACTCCAACTCCACTTTTCAGTCATTTTTACTTGGTTAATTTGCACTAGGATAACTCAAAATCCCTACTAACTCGAACTAAATTTTGTTTCACTCTATCAAAATTTGGGTCAAATTTACCCCGATAACTCCAATTCGGGTTCAGACACAAACAAGTTACATTACATAACATTACATTACATTACGGTAAGAAGCACTACTTACAACCATTACTTACATTACTTAACTACATCACTTACATTATAATGCTTACACAAGGGCGCTACTTACATTACTCTACTTAACAATGCTCTGCTTACAATATGGTGCTTAGATTACTTATACATTGGTGTTTACAACAGTTACATTTTTTCGAAGAACGTTTACGATAACGATAACGGGTTCTTGCAACTCGCAACAGATGCCCATTGAAATATCCCATTAGCTCTTCTTTTTGTACAACACTACACCAACTAGTTTTTATTTAGTGCAAAGAACAGATCACATATTAATATTGACAGTCATTTACCAATTAAATAATGAGTCAAACATACATCCACAGTACTGTATTATTACAAGAGTGTATATAATCATGTTTCAGTTTTTACTGAGGTTTAATTCGCACTGTACTGTATACGGAAGTGCTGAAAGATCACTAAAGCATCAATTATTAAAGACACTCTGTTGACCGGCATGCATTGTGCACCTCGCCCGAGGTTTCGTAGCCTACAAAACATCAATTGATCTCAATTTGTTGAGTTGTTGATCATTTCGCTCTTCAATCCTTTATTATCCGAGGCATCCATCACGATTTTTCAACAGTTATTGCTTGGAATGACATATTTTGAACTAAAAATGATATAAATTCTTTCTTTATTGTTACATGTAAGTGAGCAATCTTCTTGAAAAAGCCTTCCCAGTGTTACTTGATTAATCTAAATATTTTTAATATCATAATCCTGTTCTTTCTTTAATTTCCAGCAACGTATGCATGCTTTAACACTTTTAGTTAAAGTAATTACATGAAATTTAATTTAAATACAGATGAATCTATGAATCCACGAGATGAAATGTGAAAGGACAACACTAGTAAGCTGAACAACAATATGAAGCTATATGCGCTATGGTTGTTTAATAATAGAATTTACACATCTCACTGAAAAATTACAAAACAAATGAACACTTACTTTTCGTGAATCTTTAAAACTCTGTGAACAATCGGGATTTCTCGTCCCTCGACTTTAAACACAACAATTTCACCAACACGAATCGGGTCTTCTTTATTGGTTAGAAACAAAAGGTCGCCTCGCTGAAAAGCGGGTTCCATGCTCCCACTGAAAAATAAACAAAAACATCAGCACATGCACTAAAAGCTATCGATAAAAGGCAATTTGTTAGTGCAATTGAACTGTAAATAAATAGGACTGCTTTAATTTTTACCTCAAAACTACAACTATGGGACTTTCGCTTCCCGTGACCACCATCAAACCTTTCCAGATCATAAGAGCAGATGAAACTATCATGGCGAAGTTTAAGCCTTGATAGAACAACTGTGGATTGAAAATCGACCTGTTAGCACTAGAAGCATTTCTCTACACGTTCAATCTACTAAAATCGTATTTTAGGCAGTATTTTACCTGTCTTTTATTCATCCGCCGCACATCTTCAAACCAAGACGAGAAATCCATGATGGCGGACACGTGTAATACGCAAGCGCACAAGCTTGCAGGGAAATTGGTTTGGAAATTTTGTGGACGCGGGAAGCCTGGTTGATTGGACGGTGGAGCGAGCGGTAAACAAATAGTTCAGTTTGTTATTTGACAATCTTCAAGCAACTAGAGAGGTATTTCCAAATGGATAAGAGCAAGACAAAATTAGTTCCGTTGCAAACTTTTAGCACATTGGGATGAATATTGAGCGAATGAAAAATATATCCTCGAAGTGTGCGCTTATAGCCATGTATGTAATCTCTCGCATGATCAGATTTATTGATCAGTTAAATTACTCCTGTATATTAGGTACGTTTCCGGTACGTTTTACTCGCGATGACTTACTCGATTGTTGTATTCTACTTTTTTGTCAGGAATACCCGAAGCACAAAATGTACATCGAGTACATTTCCTCTGTTTCCTTCGTAGAGCGATGTTACAACCAAGAAATTGTAATTGGTGGTAACATTGTTCGTAAAAACTGTTACGTTGTGAAATCCCTCTGTTGATGTTACCGCGCAAAGTTCGAGAAAATTTATCGCAGAAAGAGGTTAGTAAAATGATTATTTAAGGAATTATATGTACAGAAATAGCCTGTGAACAAATTAGTACTCTCGCTGTTAATGAATAAATGAATATTATTTTACATGAACGTCATCATTGAGTCCAAATTATAAAGTAATCAAACGTACACAATTTCTTCTCTGCCCAAACGAAAATGCTTTTATAATTCCAGAAATTCTTGATGAAAATGTTAGATAGTGGATATTTGGATTTCCCTTGGCGTCTCTTCATTTTTCTCTGGTAAAACAAAAGTCTACGAAGTCGAACTTTTCAGAAATCAGTTTGTGGGCCAACAGTTAGTTTTGAAAGAGTTGCATTCATAGTGTTTGCATCTGTTCCTTCGAACGGCTTCTTACAACTCTTCCAGCCTAAAAATCTAAAAAGGATAGCGCAAAATCATCTTTTGAGACAGTGGCGTCCATCTTAGCCGATGTTAACCTCTTTTAGCAAGTGTTTTGAAGTATGGAAGTCACAAGTAGTAAATACTACAATGAACGTTGAACCAGGTGAGTTTAGTTGCACTTGAATTTCTATATAAATATCACCAGTGCGCGAGTCAATTTGAGTATTATTTTATAGGTTTATATTGTTTAGCAAGCCTGAGAACACCATTCGGTCTAACCTTGGTCAACTGCTTAGAATTAAATTGTTAGGGGGATTTGTGCACGAAATCGCTGAATTTTATCAGGCATTTTACCACCTCAATATGCTGTTCTTTCACGATTTAGTTCGACTCAGAGTATGTTTATTTGCTGGCAAGCGCTGGCTAACGTGTTTGAGTTGCAAGGCTATTCAAAGCTGCGAAAAGGATAACAAAGCTCTGTTTAACTTCCTTTAGGAATAAGGAATGTAGACGATGGAGACTACGTTATCTATAGTTGCTATCTTTGAGACAAATTGAGCCTTCAACAATTTTATCATAGGTGTTTTGTCTGGTGTTTCATTTTTTTAATTAGAGAACTTTGTTTAATTATCAAATGCTCAACTGCTAGGATAAAAATATTATTCCATTTTCCATGCTCTGCCAAAATGCTACCATTTTTCATCCGGTATTGTTCAAAAGCCGTGATTAAATATTCCGAACATGTAAAGACGACGGGTTCGCTGACGTGTCATTTTGTCGCGCACTTTTTAAACACTTTTAGTCTTTTCTTTACCGCCTGAACTGAACTCAGCTACGCGTTCCGAAGCAAAATTTAGTTTATAAAAAAGGAAAGTTTTCAGAGTTATACGATTTACAGCTTTAACACAGAAATAATTTTCGCGACTTTGTGTGCGATGTTTACCTTTAATATAGCTACCACTTTCACTGGCGACGCATATCTAATGACCATCTTAAACAAAGGTTACAATTTGTGGCAACATTTTTATAGCGAGAGTTTGACAATTACAGAAGATTTTAAAAAGTATTGCTTGGATTTTCTTTATATTAATTTTTAAATTAGTCGAAACGCTTTGGTCGGTTCCTTGTTGTTTTAGATTGCTTTTTCGATTTCCTTTTTTGTCAGTCAGTAAACAGTCGACACGCTAGTTTACATAGTTAGCAGACTTTCACGGGAAGTGAAAATCTAAAATAGAATCTATAAAAATATTGAACAGGCCCGGCCAGGGGTTTTGGGTATACGGTATCTTCGGTGTGTTAACCAAGGTATTCGGTATCTTTTTGCCGAAATACCGGTATTAAGTATTTTTTTCCTGAATGTTTGGAATTCTGTATATAAGCATAATGTTGGTGTTTTTTCTTCAGTTTTAAAGTGTCTTATCCTCAGCGCTTGTGTCACTTTTAAAAAAATCATGAAAGATCTGCAGTTCTTGCGTCACTAAATCCGCATATAAGCGCATTCTGCGAGTGGTCATGAATGGTGGTTTTGACTTTGTCAAAGTTGTTAATTAGGGACGGACCATTATTTTTTGAAGGTGGGGAGGTAAACAAAAATCCTGAAAAAAGTTGTTTGCAAGAGCAAAAAGGCTCAATTAAATTGTTGCAGACATGAGGAGGAGAAAACAGTTATTTTGATGACAATAGATAGTCAGTCATTTATATCAACAGCACTCTCAATTTGATGCCCAGAATGCTGGAAATTGCATTTCCGATCTTCTAGATTTCAAAATTCTCTGGGGGAGAATGCCCCCAAATCCCCCTAGCCAAAGGAGCCTTATCCAATCGGAAGCGGCTTATAAAAAATGTCATTGAAACCCCTGAATTACTTTTTTGTATAACTGTAAAACTCCCTGATCAAATGAGGTGTGCGCTGGTCACACGAAACACGTACTAGATAAAAAGTTCAACTAAAGTAATTCATGCAGGTCCTGTTCACTGAAAAAAAAAAATAAAAAAAGAGGAAAAGGACATGTTTTGTTTTAAGTTCTATACATAAATTACCAAGGCCACTATCTGGACACCAAAGAAAAATTGTCTGAGGGAAGACTACCCAGACAACGACACATTAAAAAAAAATGTTTCTCTTGAAAAGAATTTAGATCCCTCCCCTCCAAATAAATAATGGTCCATCCCTAGTTACACCAGCCTTTGTTATCGGACATGGCTTTTAGGTAATAATTTTAGGTATTTGGTATCAACACTTTTGCAGTTTTCAGGTATATTGGTATCCAAAGGGGGGGAAAATGGGGTATATTGGTATCCCACTACCCCCCCTGGCTGGGCCTGATTGAAATATCATTTATATTCATGCTTTTTCAAATGTTGTTCAAATCTTGAGTTTCTAACTTCCTCAATGCATAACTTCCTTAAACCTCTCAAAATTCCTGACAAAATGTTCTTTCTCAAAACTCGCAAAATTCAAGATCACTTCAAAGTACCAAATAAATAGCTGCTATCCGCAAACTTCAAAACTTTTATAATTCAAATCTTTTCCAAGCAAATATGAAAACTACTCTTTCAATTTTTTCTGTTTTTTTTTTTTAATATTTTAATGTCTCGTTAGGCGATTTAGTATATAGTATCGCTGTATATTTTTACGAGTCTTGCAGTATTTTGGCGAGCCGTTAATCAAACGGAAGAAAACTATATCCACCGTCCTTGTCTCAATTGCACCCAACAAAGCGATTTTCGAATGGAATGGCTCATTTCTTCCAGATGATACAGTTGGACAAGAATAGTAATAAAATAAGAAGATAAACAGGGTTGTGCTAAGAGAAATCACTACGCAAATTAGACACAAAGATATATTGTGTCAACAAAAAAAGTTTCTGAAAGACTTCCTCTTCTTTTCAAAACTATTTTCATGTTGAAACCGTCATCATTTCTGTCGATCTGTCAATATTGCACAAAAGATTGTCCAACACTCGGGAAACATGAAAAATGAACCGAACTCAGTGACGTAAACGACACCTTTTTTGTACTATAAAGATGAGTCACATTCGCGTTTTCACCAGTTTGTAAAACAGTGAGGAATATTAGCTGATCAGTCTCTTGAGCTGCTGAGAAGTTCAGGCAGGACAAATACTCTTCAGGTAAAGTTGCACTATTGCTAACTTGGTTTCAAGTAGTTTGTTTGCTGCAAAATTTTACTTCGCTGGGAAATATGTTTTATTGAAACGACGCTTTGTCGAAATGACAATTGACTTTTGTTCCTGACGTAGCTATCTACGCTAAATTTACTTTTTGCTAAGTTAACTTTTCAACTAAATATATTTTTTAAATTTGCGAGGTGTAAAAGTTTCACTCAATTTACAGTTAACACTTAATAGATAATCAAACACGCATTAAGTTTACGGCTGTATTTATCCTACAATTTTTTTTTTGTCAAAATTCAAATTAAATCGGCGACTAGTAAGACCGCAATTAGACTTCTACCGTCAGCACATCAAAACACGGTATGCAGCTTTCTGAATATGTTTAAGATTAATAATTGTTTTAATCTTAATTTTCATAAGTTTAAAGAAACACGATTGGTATATTAAAACCTTTGAATGCTGGCAAAACAAATTCTTACGTCTGTTTTGCAATTGTTGTTTTTAATAGTTTTCAGACATGGCCGCTCGAATGAAGACTTTGTTTTTCACGTTCCTTGTGCTGTTTGCTTTCATGGAGGAAACCAAACTCGCCACGGCTTGTAAAGGTGTGTTGTATTAACCCTTTCTTAACTTTGTTTGTTACTTTTGGACGCGGTGCTGTTTGGGCGCAATAAAATTTGCACAAAAAGTTGATAAAATCTCTGACGAATCCGAGCGTGGGTATAAATTCGTGTTACAGGAGGCTGACAAACTCCGCCGCTGAAAGTGCGGTTCTTCCCTATTCATTCATTTCAAAGGAAGTCATTTAGTTGACCAGATAAATTAAGAAAAACGCCATTACAATTCCGAAAACAATTTTCATTTCATAACAAAACTGCAAGACATGTTACGCTAAAAATGTCAAAAACTTTTTTTTGTTTTTAATTTTGATGTACGCCACGTTACATGCAAGAACAGCTTTGAAAAGTGACTAAAATTTTTTCACTGGCTTAAAACGGACGTAAAAAACTTTTTTTCACTTAATTAGTAAATTTTGCAATGTGTTTCTTCGCTGCAGAGGACCTAATGTCCGTGACCGTTTGTGAGGGTCGCAAAGCAAGTATTCGCTGCTTGATCGGAGGAAACATCAATGTCGTAGGAGCGTCCTATGGCAGACACGACCGTAGTACGTGCCCACATTCGAGTATTCGCGCCACCAATTGTCATGCCAGAAGTTCCCTCTCTGTTGTGAAGAGCAGATGCGACAACAAGCCCAGCTGCGAGTTAGATTCAAGCAACTCAGTGTTTGGTGATCCATGTTGGGGAACATACAAATATCTGGAGGTAAAGTTCCAGTGCATTGAGGCAAAGTCCATTGTCATTTGTGAGCACCGCAGAGCCACTTTAAGCTGCCCGGGTGGAAAAAAAGTCAACGTGCTGACAGCGTCTTATGGCAGACATGACCGCAGTACGTGCCCACATTCGAGTATTCGCACCACCAATTGTCATGCTGGGAATTCCCTCACGATTGCGAAGGCCAGATGCACCAACAAAACCAGATGTTCGCTGTTTGCAAGCAACTCAGTGTTTGGTGATCCATGTCGGGGAACATACAAATACCTGAAGGTCGAATACCAGTGCATTTAGGTAAGTTGATTACCTTACCATACCTCACCTACAACTCCCCCCCCCCCCCCCCCCCCCACCCCGACCTGCAAATATCAGACAAGTACTTTCAAAGAAAATTCCACTTTTGTGTTTACTTTCAACAGAAACTGCGGCTGGTGGCGACCATACCAAGGAAACTATCCGGAGGAACAAAGCATGAAGGAAGTCGATCGCAGCTAGTTACATTCGATGTAACTTGAAATTAAGGGAAGCGGTGAAGGAGATGATTTCTGTAATAGTTAAAGTTAATAAATGATCTGCGGCTGCTCCAAAAGACAATTGTGTTTTTATATTTGTCATCAGTCTGGGTTTACCTTTTGCTATGCGTGGTATGGAGGGTCCTGGAGAGGGAGAGGGTTAAAATCTCACTTCTTAGCCCAAATTTTGTCCAAATCCGGCATTTCCCAGCATATTGTTTTCCCGATTCTCTAAATCCTAGTCCCAGTTCTACTGTTAATTTGTTTGTGATTCCCAGTCCCAGTGACCCAAATTACATTTTCCTAGTGAAAATGTGCCCAAATCCCAGTTCTCCGTCCCTTTCAGGCCCCTCTGTAGGATATCATCGATCCACGTATTCGTAAAACCTTTCAAAAACGGTTTTTTCCCAGGGAAATTTGTCAGGATGTCAAGTGTGAATGTCGGAAAAAATCGACGAAAATCGCAAAAATAAGGCCACAAGTTTAGGTCGAAATAATCGGTATTGCTTCAAATCGTCCAATACTTCATACATACTGCTCCAGGGTTTCTTTTCCGTTTTGGTGGGATTTTGTGAATCTTTTGCATGAACGCCAAAATTACGAAGATTTCTACACCTTTGAAATCAACATCATTCTTCATTCGTTTGAAAACTTTTTTGGCCAAAGGATAAATACAAAGGAATAGAATATAAGCGGGCACCTAAAACCTTTCGCAAACAAGCCATTTTGAGAAATATGTAGCTAAACATTTGCAAAGCAGAAGCAGTGATGGAGCTATTCATAAAGGAAACTACCACTAAAAGTAGCTTCATTGCAGTATCTGATCAACTGAGATCATTTTACAGCTAAAATTCCCAACTTTTAATTCTTTGTCTCTTTTCCTGGCGGTTTCTGTTGTGAACAGTAAGTTCATTGAATGCACCAGCGTTGTATCAAGTAGTGTCCTCCTTCTGTCCCCGCTGTTCCTCATCCCTTTGTTTGCCTGCCCTCAAGCAACTCTATTCTTCTTATGCTGCTCCTAAATCCTCTTTTCTGCTTTTTAAATTCGCCCTGAGTCTCATCTGAGGCTCTCTCTTCTGGTGCGGGCCCCAACAGCTATATCTAATCCCCGATCTAATATGGACAACTCTGCTATTTACTTGAAGTAAGGCATCTTCATGACTGTGTCAAGTATCCTTGCTTATGGTGACAGACATATTCAATATTTCACAAATTTTTAAATAACTTTACCTTGCACTGTTCTGGAGCATTGTCTGAAAAATTTTGTTGACCAGTGGCCAGGAATTCTGACATACCACAGCAAACAGCATGATGTACATGTATGCTACAACTAAAGCCAATATCGGCGTGTACTATTTTGTAGAGGTTCAAAATGGTGTAAAAAAACAAAACAAAAAAACTTGAACAGCAAAATGTATGAGTAAGTCAGTGATGATTATGACGAAATAGGAATGAATGAAGCACATTAGACTGAAGTAAATTGTGCAAATTCCACTAATTTAAGTACCACAGGTCATCATGTTTGCCAAACCCCTCCCCCTCCCCCATTTCAATGGAAAATGGGGGAGTAGGACAAAGCTGTGTGAATTGCAAACACCATAAAATGACATTGAGTAGGGGGAGAGGAGGATAACATATTTTTTAACCCGCTTGCGGAAAGTCAAGACATTCGAGAAAAATGTGTGAAACGCGTTTGTCTCAACTAGGTTTGTCTAAGATTGTCTGAAGTACGTTTTGGGGAATTTGTAGGATCTGCATTCTTTTGGTAAACTAAGGAGTCGAATGTATTTTGTTAACTCTCTTCGAATCGCTTTTGCCAAATGATTTTCACCTCAAAAATACTCTACACTGAAATTTTACCATCAACAATAGACTTCTCAAGTGACTGATCGATGCAGACATGCTGTGTTCCAAGGCGGCCATAGATGCTATTGTAGGTAGAGTAAGCGTGTTTGTTGACGGACGCTAGTGTGTGTTTCTGACTCTTGCCTTGGTG